>NW_028317814.1:17731136-18034166 GCF_062004578.1 Staurois parvus | reverse complement strand
AAGCCGTTCTGTATTTAGAGAATACATTTATTTTCCTCCAGACATAAAGAGTGCCCCCTTGTCCTCTGTGATGGCCTTACAGTGAATAACTCTACACCGAGTTCTCTATATGAACCACTGATGTATTTATACATGTTGATCATATCCCCCCCCCTTATGTATTATACATGGTGATCATACCCCCCTTATGTATTATACATGGTGATCATACCCCCCTTATGTATTATACATGGAGATCATATCCCCCCTTATGTATTATACATGTTGATCATATCCCCCCTTATGTATTTATACATTTTGATCATATCCTCCCTTAATCTTCTCTTCTCAAGAGAGAATAAATTCAGTTCACCTAAACTTTCCACACAGCTGAGCTTCTCCATGTCTCCCTTATCAATTTGATTGCCCTTCTCTGTACTTTCTCAAGTTCTCCGATATCCTTTTTATGAACTTGGTGCCCAAAACTGCATATTCTAGATGTAGTATCACTAATAATATTTACTATTTATACTGGTGACCATTCTCACCGAGAAAGAATATGAGGGGAAATCCAAAATGTTAGAGTTGTCCCCAGAACAAGAGGTGAGGAGAACATTTCTAAAGTATGGTAGATACCAATCCCAAAGGACAAATGTCCAAGCTGAGAAGTCACCTCACTTTAGATTTCCTCCAACTTTATGTTAAGTTTCCGAGACAGGAAGTGAATGGAAATTTTCCCAGTCATACATAGACAGCAAAAAAAAAAACTTAGGCAGCGTTTTATTATTTCCCTACTCTATCCAAAACTACAAAAAAAGTTTAAGCTTTATATACACGTTGACCCTTTTGCTGTCTGAGTTGTTTTTGCGGTTCTTGTACAAATGTTTAAAAAAGAATTGTTAGGCATAAGGATTTGTTAAAACTAATAAGCTTTATATATTTTCTGAAAGCAGATGTGTTGGAGAATGAAATGGCTTTAGCTCCAATATTTTATGTCACATGATACTTGATAAATACAATGGTTTATCAAGTGGAAATTTTCTGTAAAAAATACAATATAGGTCATTTAGGCCACACAAATGCAATATATTACCAAATTTGTGGTAAAATATAAACAATGAAGTTATGTTGAATAATAACAACCCAAAATGTTGGAGTAAGACAGCTGTAGTTCCAATCTTTTATGTCACATAATACTTGCACAATGGTTTATCAAGCAAAAATTATAGTAAAAAAATCAATAAAGTTTATGTTAGGACACACAAACGCAATATATTACCCAATTTAAAAAACAATCAATGAGGTTGTATCGAGTAAATAAATATCCAGTATGTCATGCTTCAAAATTGTGTGAGCCCGCAAAATGTCAGTAAATTTCAGTACCCTATATTTTCCATAGTTGATGTTTTAAAAGCCCATACAAGTCAGATGTTTGCTGGTCTTCTTCCTCTTCACCTCATGGAACCCGCCATGTGGGTCCCTGGCCTGCAAG
Source organism: Staurois parvus (assembly GCF_062004578.1). Lineage (NCBI taxonomy): Eukaryota > Metazoa > Chordata > Amphibia > Anura > Ranidae > Staurois > Staurois parvus. The sequence continues at coordinate 18,032,695 of NW_028317814.1, read as the reverse complement.
TAAGATTAGGAGCTCAGGAATCATGCTGTGGGGTGGGCAGCTTTAGGGGTCACAGAAAGTGATCAGGAGGCTGTACAGCCACCCAATTGCTTTCATCAGAAGGCCAACAGTTGGCTTTTGAAGAGTAGTTGAGTTTAGTTGTGCAAAACTTCCCACTGTCACCATTGTATGACACACAGCAGTGCCAGTAAAGGGTTAAAACAACCTTACTCAATGAGGGTTTCATGCAACTCTAGGATTTCTCCAGAGGGTGCAAGGGGTTCCTTGAGCAGTGAACAATGGTAGATTAATCTCCTGTCGACACTGATTATCAATGTAAGGGAACAATTTTTACCCAACATCCAATTTAAGGGTCACTTCTACACTGACCATCAATAAATGAGGCACTACACTGATCACCAAGGGTGAACTTTTTAAATGGCGACCAAGGTAAGGATGACCTACATGGAGCACAATTTAAGAGGGCTTCCCTCCTTGGACCAGTAACATAAAGGGAAGTAGCTGTTTTCAATGTCTTCATTTCTTTTCTGGTCATTATTATTATTTATAAAATGTTGGGATTATTGCTGAAAAAAATGTTGTTGAATGGAGCAGGGCATTGTTGTAAAATAATCCCTCCTAGATGTCAAACACTCTCAGGTGCACCATACTTCTTTATTCTTTTATTTAAAACTTTCTACAGCTTACTGATCATGAAACTGTACTATGATCTGTGGATAAATTAATTTTTAGCAGGGGTTCTCTGAGATCCATCATTTATTTTAAGGGTTCCTTTGAGGTGAGGTAAAAAGATTGAGAAAGGTTGCTTTAATGTATATCTAAAGCCAAAATCTCTTTATAGGGTTGGTGTCAGGCTCCGCCCAACGGGATCTCTAGTGGTCCACAGCACGGGGTTTCCTAGGACGCGGAGTCTAAGTCCCAGTCTGCCTTTTCACCAGGGCCCCTGATGGTGGGGATGGACTTGGTGCAAGACTGGAACCAGGTCGCGTTCCTGGGCACCCCCGGCGGTGGCAAAGGGGTCCCGCTGAGGGTATGTGCCCGGGATGAGCCTGCTGTGAAGGGGATGACAGATCCCGATCCGAGCGGGATGGATGGGATGACAGATCCCGATCCGAGCGGGATGGATGGGCGACTGCTAGGAGTGAGCGAGGTCAGACTAGCCAGGTCAGTATCGTGCGGGCAGCGAGGTACAGGGGGAGCAAGCGGAGAATGGTCGGGGTCACAAGCCAGGTTCAGCAGGTAGTGGGCAGCGTGGTACCGAGGGTCAGGCAGAAGGATGGTCAGGAACGAGCCGGGGTCAGAGCAGGAGAGGGTCAGCGTAAATCAGAACAGGCAGAGTTTGGCAACAAGGAAACGTACTTACAGGACAGGAACAAGACCTTGCGGCAACTTGGATATGCACAGGGCAGTTTAAATAGAGCGCCCTGTTCTTCCATTGGTGCGGCCGCGATCACTAGTGCGCATGCGCGGCCGCCGCGATCGCCGAGGACTCAGTGCTCGCCGGCTTGGACGGATCGGCGCTTTGCGCATGCGCGCACCGCCGCGAGCCCGGGATCCCTGACAGTTGGAAAGAGTAAGAACATCAGTCAGGGTTTTTTTGGGGGGGCCATTGCAGAGATTTTCCTTTACTTTCTTTATACAGTTGGAATGACTTAGAACATCAGTCAGGGTTTATGATGGTCATTGTGTAGATTTTTATATTTCAATGGTTTTTATTAATTTTAATCAGTATAAAACAGAGGCAACAAAACACGCCTCCACAGGGGCTATCAATTGCACTGATAAGAAAAAAACATAATAGAGAAACAGTGCTCTAACTCCAATAAGGCAGAAGGTATGCCCACGCAGGGGCTATCAATGGCACATAAGGTACAAGAACATTAATGAAACTCTGACTATAACAACTAAAGGCAGCTGTCCACTGTCACCCAAAAACTAACAGAAAAAGGGAGAAAAAAAAAGAGAGAAAAAAAAAAAAGCAGGGGTCCAAGAGCGCCACCACCGAACGCCAATGCCAAACACCATTACATCCCCATACCAGCCAGAGGGAGCGTGGGAAAGGCATATTGCAACTACGGTTTCCATATTTTCGAAAATTTACGTTGGGAGTCGTTGCATATACTCGACATCGTTGAGTTCGTTGAGCATCATAGTGGTCATACGATCCCGCACCCCCTGAAGAGGGACAAACGGACTCTTCCAGGCCTGAGCAATTGTTCTAGTGGCTTATAAAAACAAATAGGATGCCAACTTCTGCTGATGAGCCAAGAGGCCCGGTATAGGGCAATGAAGCAAGGCATACCGAGCATCCCGGCGTATAGAGAGATGAAACAAAGTGAAAAGGAGGCCAAACACACGAGACCAAAAATGAACCAGTCTTGGGCATGACCACCAGATATGCAAATTGTATAGATTTTTATTCATTTCCTGTTCAGTACACAACAGGAAGTAATAGAAATCTCTCCAAAGTAAGGGAATTCCTCACTTTGATAGTTGTTTCTGCAGCATGTATCCTAATTGGAAAAATTTCCCCTCTGTTCCTGCTGTGGTGTCACCCCCCAAAAATAGATTTTTCCTAATGTTTCAAGGTGACAATAGTCACCAGGACAAATAGAAGGTAAATCTCCCTGATGTGGACACAGTCAAAGACCCTAACCCGTCCCAACTCTATCCAAAACTAAGATAAGTTGTAGTCCAGCTCCAGTAAAACCTTTTATTTATCTGTGGCAAAATTGAGGAAGGATTAGGACCTCTGACAGGTTCTAAAAAGAATAATCAGGTGATTCAGTCTGGTATCAAACCCACCTGTTAGTCGTACAAGAGCTGACACTTCAACTTTACAACTGGACATTCTGGTGCGCTCAATGTAGTAACAGAGCACTAAGTGTGGGCCAATCTTTGCCTCAATCATAAATACACCCTCCCTGATTTTTTAATCTACTTCATTATTATTTCAACCGCTATCTTGGGAAAGTATTTCAAAGTCATCATAAAAGATGACAGGCAGTGTAAGCTAATTTGAATTTCATTACCCATGATTCCTAGTTCCAGAGAGAGAAACACATCATGATATGTGATTATGCTAGAAAGGACACCTGGGACCTATATGAAAATGTCAGAAAATTCTCACAACTGCTTCTTTTTATCATTACTGTAATCTAACCCTGGGAAGCATCTATTACCTATGAACTCACCATCATGTGGCTGTGTGCCATTTTTTTATTTCTAAAGTGGGTTAAAAAATGAACAAACAATTGCGGCGCATTTCTTGTCATGGCTTGACACATATATAAATATATCCTTCTGCTTCCAAATTCAGAATAGGTGAGACAAGTTAAACTTAGTGCCAGTACAGCCTGTTCTATCAGATTGTGCTGCCAAATTGTAAATTTGATTATTTTGTCATGTCAACAATTTTATGCAGCATTAGGAACTTACCTACTCAGGAGAAATGTCCTTCTGAAGGTTCTTTCATGAACACATTGCATTTGTTTCTTTAGTTCTTGGTGATGCTGGCATCAAAATCTTTCTCTAGCTCCATGCATGCCCACCTTGGAATTTTAGCATCTTCCACCATGGGCTATATATAGGTGAAGCTCGAAAAATTAGAATATCGTGCAAAAGTTCATTTATTTCAGTTATGTAACCTAAAAGGTGAAACTAATATAGACTCATAGACTCATTACATGCAAAGCAAGATAGTTCAAGCCGTGATTTGTCAAAATTGTGATGATTATGGCTTACAGCTCATGAAAACCCCAAATCCACAATCTCAGAAAATTAGAATATTGTGAAAAGGTGCAATATTCTCGGCTCAAAGTGTCCCACTCTAATCAGCTAATTAAGCCATAACACCTGCAAAGGGTTCCTGAGCCTTTAAATGGTCTCTCAGTCTGGTTCAGTAGGAATCACAATCATGGGAAAGACTGCTGACCTGACAGTTGTGCAGAAAACTATCATTGACACCCTCCATAAGGAGGGAAAGCCTCAAAAGGTAATTGCAAAAGAAGTTGGATGTTCCCAAAGTGCTGTATCAAAGCACATTAATAGAAAGTTATGTGGAAGGGAAAAGTGTGGAAGAAAAAGATGCACAAGCAGCAGGGATGACTGCAGCCTGGAAAGGATTGTCAGGAAAAGGTCATTCAAAAGTGTTGGGGACTTTCACAAGGAGTGGACTGAGGCTGTAGTCAGTGCATCAAGAGCCACCACAGACAGACGGATCCTGGACATGGGCTTCAAATATCTTATTCCTCTTGTCACGCCACTCCTGAACAACAAACAACGTCAAAAGCGTCTTACCTGGGCTAAAGAAAACAGACCTGGTCTGTTGCTCAGTAGCCCAAAGTCTTCTTTTCTGATGAGAGCAACTTTTGCATCTCATTTGGAAAACAAGGACCCAGAGTATGGAGGAAGAATGGAGAGGCACACACTGCAAGATGCTTGAAGTCCAGTGTGAAGTTTCCACAGTCTGTGTTGATTTGATGGTGTTGGTCCACTGTGCTTCATTAAGTCCAGGGTCAACGCAGCCATCTACCAGGAGATTTTGGAGCACTTCATGCTTCCTTCCGCAGACGAGCTTTATGGGGACGCTGACTTCATTTTCCAGCAGGACTTGGCACCTGCCCACACTGCTAAAAGCACCAAAACCTGGTTCAATGACCGTGGGATTACTGTGCTTGATTGACCAGCAAATTCGCCTTACCTGAACCCCATAGAGAATCTATAGGGCATTGCCAAGAGAAAGATGAGAGACATGAGACCGAACAATGCAGAAGAGCTGAAGGCCGCTATTATAGCATCCTGGTCTTCCATAATACCTCACCAGTGCCACAGGCTGATAGCTTCCATGCCATGCCGTATTGAGGCAGTAATTGCTGCAAAAGGGGCCCAAACCAAGTACTGAGTACATATGCATGTTTATACTTTTTAGAGGTCCGATATTGTTCTATGTACAATCCTTGTTTTATTGATTGCATGTAATATTGTAATTTTCTGAGATTGTGGATTTGGGGTTTTCATGAGCTGTAAGCCATAATCGTCACAATTATGACAAATCACGGCTTGAACTATCTTCCTTTGCATGTAATGTGTCTATCTCATATATTAGTTTCACCTTTTAAGTTGCATTACTGAAATAAATGAACTTTTGTACGATATTCTAATTTTTCGAGTTTCACCTGTAGGTATTGACTGACTATATTCAATGCATGTTACATTGTACTAAAGTATATATTCTCTATAAAAGGTACAACCTCCATATCTTCTGATGAAGCGGCTTTGCTCTGTAAAACATACGCAGAGTTCTTATATCGCATCACTGAAGTTTTAATATAAAAATTTGTATCATTTGACTTTTTGTAATAAGACATCCAACTGGTTTTAATATAAATAGTGGGATACTACTACTAGGAGGCTATTTGTTGCACAAAATGTGCAGTCAATGTTTTATGAAGTAATTTTATTGCTTATTAATTTTTAGAAATATTATGATATACTTATTGCTTGTGATGGTGGGCACCTTTAAAATCCCCATATTTTATTTATTTTGGTTCCACCTTGGGCTGGCCATAATTCTCCAGTTACATTGCTCTTATTATAAAAAAAAAAGCAGAGCATGTATCTGCTTTGTAATTGCCAGGCGTTAAGAACTTGGGACTTTGAATGTATATACAATCACTAAATCTCATATGGGACCCTATACTGTACGGTTGCAAGAAAAAGTATGTGAACCCCTTGGGATTACGTGGAGTTTTGCATGAATTGGGCATAAAATGTGCTTTGAACGTCATCTAAGTCACAACAATAGAAGAACACAGTCTGCTGAACATAATACTACACAAACATTAGATGTTGCCATGGTTTAATTGCACATAACATGTAAACATTCACAGTGCAGGGAGGAAAAAGTATGTGAACCTTTGGACTTAATAACTGGTTGACCCTCCTTTGGCAGCAATAACCTCAACCAAACGTTTCCTGTAGTTGCAGATCAGACCTGCACAATGATCTGGAGTCATTTTGGACCACTCCTCTTCTCAAAACTGTTTCAGTGTAGCAATATTCTTGGGATGTCTGGTGTGAATCGCTCTCTTAAGGTCATGCCACAGCATTTCAATCGGGTTGAGGTCAGGACTCTGACTGGGCCACTCCAGAAGGCGTATTCTGTGCTGTTGCAGCCATTGTTTTGTTGAATTACTTGTATGCTTTGGGTCATTGTCCTGTTGCATCACCCATCCTCTGCGGAGCTTCAGTTGGAGGACAGATGGTCGTACGTTTTCGTGCAAAATGTCTTGATAAACTCTGGAATTGAATAGACCCTGTCTAACAATTCACGTTAAAAACAGAGGTTTTTGTTGCACACATTTGTAAGTATATGTGGAAGCCACAGTGTCCACGTCAAGGCTCCTCTGTTTACTGTGAGCCTAACTCTATAGTTTTGAGAGTCCCCAAGTTGGAGCAGTGGATAAATTGAGGGCAGGTTTGCCTGGAGGGAGCCCACCCCTCTTTAAAGGAACAGAAACACATTGGAAACCCAGCAATAGCACTATGGCAGCTGAAGGCATCCAATTTGCCCTCACACCAAATCAGTGAACCCACATCAAGGCTCCCTTGTACACTGCAGTCTTAACTCTATGGTTTTAAAGTGGAACTTCACTCACTCAGTCAACATTGACTATTTTTAATCCTTATTATGCTAGTATTATTAAATGGCTAGGAAAGTGTATCATATTCACTTGTTTTAAACTTTTTTTAAGTTTTCTTCAGTTGCTTCCTGGTTTCCATGCCTAGGCAAATGATGTCATACATCCCAGCAGTCTTCAGGAGGGGAGGGAGGATTCTCAGCTTAGCCAATGCCTGAGCTGAGGGCAGATGGATTCCAGGAAGTAAATGCTACATGAATCATCTGCCCTTACTTAGTATGGCCATTGCTAGAAATGTCAAGGGGTGTTTTTAAAAATGATATTTCAGCAAAATAAATCATGTATACATGGATGGATGGAGGAGTTTGCTTGGAATATTAACAATGAATTAAATAGCATTTTTGGTTTGTGATGCTCAGATGCAGTGCAGTTCCACTTTAAGTGTCTCCAAGTTGGACTGTATATAGCTATGGCTAAATTAAGGGCAGGTTTGCCTGGTGGAAGCCCACCTCTCCTTAAAGTCACAGGGAAACATTGGATTTCCAGCAATAGCACAATGGCAGCTGAAGGCATCCAATGTACTCCCACACCAAACCAGAGAACAAGCTATACAAAAAGATGGCAAAGCACAACCCAAACAAATACATATTTGCAAATGTGTGCAACAAAACCCTCTATTTTTAATGTGAATTGTTAGACAGGGTCAATTTGATTTGTTTGCAGACTGGTTGGTAAGTTTGCTGGGACATTTTTGCTTGTTTATACTGCCATGAGTATACTTGTTCAGACACTTCCTGGTAAAGGCTGACAACTGTCTCCCAATTTTTTTACTACATTGTCATCCTTTCATACTTGATTGAAACTATGAATGGTGTTGCTGACACACATTGCACAGGCACGGGCCACTGTTGTAACAGAAAGCAATACTGAGCAATAATATGCTGCCAAAGCTGGAATAGTGCTGTTAAAAAAAGATAAGAAAATAGTAAGTGCCGGTTCACACCAACAGTGCGGGAAAGTTTGATTAATTGATTATTGATTTATTTTACTAATACAATACCTCCCAACTTTTTGAGATGTGATAGAATAACACCTTAGTACAAAGTATGTACAGTAGGTAAAGGACACATCCTTTTCATGCCCCCAGTTAATGGACCATAAACAAATTAATACACAGACAGTGGGTTGAATGATACTGGACATTACCTCTGACGTACCCCCTAGTCTCACAGGTGGTGGCGTAATTAGAACCTTTAGGGCCCTGGTAAAAGAAACCATGAAGGGCCCCCCTAACCCCTGGCCGAGGCCCTTCCTTCTAAGCCCAGCGGCAGAACACCAGGGCCCAGTCACAAGTGCAACCTTTGTGACGCTGGTAGTTCTGCCACTGGTGTCAGTAGTTTTTAATCTTTGTTATTTTTTACCATTTTTTTACAACATAATTTTTTAATTATATTTTTAAAATTTTAGGATCTTCGTTGGGGGGCTTTGGTGAAATATCAGAGGTCTAAACAGACCTGATGTTCCAACTTTGAGATAGAAAAAAAAAGATTGAGGACACAACCCTCAATCTCCATCTCTGCAGCCTCAGCTGCACAGAATTAATGGACAGGAATAGCTCTGTACAGAATTTCCTGTACATTCATAAGCTGAAGCATAGTAAACACAGTTTACTATGCCTCAGGTTTGAATGAACAGAGTCAGTTATCGGTACAGATCACTGACTCTAATCATTAAGACAAGAAAGGGGCTGGTAAATGGCACATCTGCTCTCCATCCTGACAGCATACCCCTCAGCGGCTGGTGGGAGAGAGATGGGGCGGGGCTGGAGGGGATGAGAGGAGTCAAGGGAGAGCACAGAGGGGCTGGGAAAGAGTACAGGGATTCATGAGAGCACACAGGCAGGCAGCAGAAAAGAGTTGGATATGAGGGGCAGTAGGGGTGGCTGCACACAAAGGAACTGATCTCTCCATTTTCCTCCTGCAGCTGCTAAATGCCTGTGGTTCTTCTGTTGGCAGCTGCTCTTGCGACTCCTCCTATCCAAGTGTACAGGGGGGCCGCATGGGCCCCTTGGAGTAGGGGGCCTGGTTGCAATTGCGACCCATGTAGGTATGCTTCTACTCACAGGACAGCAGAATAACCCTTCTCTGCAGCAGCCTAGAGCTGGAGAATAAAAAGGAGGACTCCCATTTGTCATATGACCAGCTGGATTTAAGGTAAGTATCAATTAAATTTGTATACTTATTGTCAGGGACATGTTGGCCATGGCATAGCTGAGGCTCGTAGCCGCACGCGAATGCGCAGGAGCAGGTCTGCAGGTGCTCGTACTGTTGTGTGTGGGCGTGCTCATATGCGCATGCGTGTGTGCATGGAAATGTGCATTGGCTAATTCTGGCACCTATTGGCCTATATAGGTGCAGCAGCTGCACTAGTGAATTGCTGTCTCATCTGTAGCTTTCCCTGTGTTCTTGTGTCCATTCCTGTATTGATACCCCTGATTGACCTGCCTTATCCTGACCTCGCTTGAATGCTACCTGCACTGACCTCGGCTTGCTTCTTGGATTCTGTCTCTGCCTACACTATCTGCCTGATCTGCCTCTCTGCTGCTGACATTGGCCTGTGACCTGACCCTTCTTCTGCCTGCCGTTTATGCTTAGCTGCCCGCCTGTCACCGACCTGGCCCATCTGACCCTGCATCTAGCTTCCCCGGCTACTAGCCTGCTCCGCTGTGACGTCTGCCTACATCCCACTGCTTCACTCCTGGCATCCACTCAGCAATTCATCATCTATTCCTCTGAAGACTGCTGGACTGATCAGGCACTCATACCCCGCCGTGCTCTCGTGGTTGCTGTTCCACCTTTAGTGGGCCCTGAGCTGGAGCTGTACAAGAGGCCTTCCTCTAAACGTCAGGCTCCCTAACGAGGCATGTGACACTTATCGTGGATAGAGGTTCTAACCAGGGGCGGACTGACAACTCATGGGGCCCCCCGGCAATATGGGATCATGAGGCCCCTGTGTCCTTGCCCAAACTCAAAAAAGCCTATGAAAAAGGTACCAGGGGCATCTCATGGGGCCCCCTACTGACCACGGGCCCTCAATAGGGGATCATGGGGCCCTTGTGTCCTTGCCCAAACTCACAAAAACCTATAAAAAAGGTACCAGGGGCATCTCATGGGGCCCCCTACTGACCACAGGCCCTCAATAGGTGATCATGAGGCTCCTGTGTCCTTGCCCAAATTCAAAAAAGCCTATGAAAAAGGTACCAGGGGCATCTCATGGGGCCCCCTACTGACCCCGGGCCCTCAATAGGGCATCATGGGACCCCTGTGTCCTTGCCCAAACTCAAAAAAGCCTATGAAAAAGGTACCAGGGGCATCTCATGGGGCCCCGTACTGACCCCGGGCCCTCGGGCAGTGCCTGAGTTTCCAAATGGTCAGTTCACCCCTGGTTCTAACAGAAGTGCAGGGGGACTGAAGTTATACTTTGAAGAGCCTGCCAACTTCTACAGTATGCTCTCAGAGCCCCCACTAAAGGTTATTGGTGATCCTATCAAAAAGTTCAAGGATTCTTTAGGAGGGCTCTAGCAGAGCCTCAGGCAGCAGTCAGGCTTTATAAAAGTACGATGACTCTGGAGGGGGGTCTGCTTATATTTGCGGTCTTATTTTACTTTAAACCTGTTACAGCTTTTCTTTAACTGTGCTTCTTTATTTCATTTAGACAAGACCTAATTCTATAGATATGGCATGTTGTTCTTTCCATCCTCCGCATACAAATAACATGGGGCCACTGGAATAAAGCTGAGATCTATCCACATTCTCAATTCATCCCACCTTCCAGCTCTGATTCCCCTAGAGAGCCGCATGCGGGGACACAGTCAGACTCAAGGTTATTTTCTGCATCTCATACTACACATATACTTAGGGTTTCTCTCCAGATATTGTTCTGCTACATTTTCACAATGCAATCACTGCTAGAGAACAAAAAAAAGGGAGGATATTTATAACTGAACCGGAACAGTAAATGTACACATTCAATAAGACATTACTATGCTAAACTAAGATCTAGGTTTTGTTAATCCCATGGATTTGTGGTTTACTATACATTCTGTATCGAAGTGTGTCTATAACATTTGAGCATACAGGATAATAGACTAATACATAACACACACATAAAGTGCCACATCAAATACCACAATCACTAGTAATAGTGTGTGATATTACCATTTTTGACTCATCAAGAAGGGAGCGTACGATGCAGTGATGATCATTTTTCCATATGAAGCATTAGCACCTAGGGCACGTAAGCTTTTCTATTGCAAAAAGAAAGGAATTGTTGTAGCTTTAGCTTTCTATCAGGTGACATCTTCTGTTACAGGAACTTTGCTGAACTGTTGTCTATTGATTTATTTTAGCAATGGTATACCTCCCAACTTTTTAAGATTTGATAGAACACCTTAGCCCACAGGAAAGACACATCCTTGTCATCTCATGTCTCCAGTTACCGAACCATAAAGAATTAGTACACAGAAAATGATGGGTTGAACCCACAAGTGTAATTTTTTAAAACCACCTATTTTGCTTTATACTGGCTTTTCAAAATAACAAATGCAATAATTTAGATCAGTGGTATTGAATTCAAATTCATGGAGGTCAGATCAGTAAAAAATTTTTTCAGTACAGGCCTGAATCTCATGTTTATGCTGACTCAGTATATTTTCAAAATAAGCAGTGTGCAATTTCCATAGCGTTTCAAGAATATTTATTGTCCATTTTAAGTGTGCCTCTAACATCAGGTGTCCCATCAAAATGTCACCTTACCAGAAGGTGTCCCCATCAGAGTGTGTCCTTACCATCAGAATGCCTTCTCACATCAGGGTGCCCCACCAGAGTGCCCCCTTAACATCAGGTGTCCCTATCAGAAATCCCCCTTACCATCATTTGGCCCCATCGAAGTGTTCTCTTACCATCAGAGTGCCCTGTTACTTCAGGTGCCCCCATCAGAGTATCTCTTTATCATCAGAGTACCCGCTTACCATTAGATCTTCCCATTAGAGTGCCCCCTTACATCAGAGTGTGCCCTTACCATCAGAATGACTCCTTACATTAGTGTTCCCCCTAAACATCAGGTGTCCCTATCAGAAATCCTCCTTACCATCATTTGGCCCCATCAGAGTGTTCTCTTACCATCAGAGTGCCCTATTACATCAGGTGCCCCCATCAGAGTATCTCTTTATCATCAGAGTACCCACTTACCATTAGGTGCTCCCATCAGAGTTCCCCCATCAGAGTATCTCTTTATCATCAGAGTACCCACTTACCATTAGGTGTTCCCATCAGAGTTCCCCCATCAGAGTATCTCTTTACGATCAGAGTACCCACTTACCATTAGGTGTTCCCATCAGAGTGCCCCCATCAGAGTATCTCTTTTTCATCAGAGTACCCACTTACCATTAGGTGTTCCCATCAGAGTGCCCCCATCAGAGTATCTCTTTACCATCAGAGTACCCACTTACCATTAGGTGTTCCCATCAGAGTTCCCCCATCAGAGTATCTCTTTACGATCAGAGTACCCACTTACCATTAGGTGTTCCCATCAGAGTGCCCCCATCAGAGTATCTCTTTTTCATCAGAGTACCCACTTACCATTAGGTGTTCCCACTTACCATCAGAGTGCCCCCATCAGAGTATCTCTTTACCATCAGAGTGCCCACTTACCATTAGGTGTTCCCATCAGAGTGCCCCCATCAGAGTATCTCTTTAACATCAGAGTACCCACTTACCATTAGTTGTTCCCATCAGAGTGCCCCCATCAGAGTATCTCTTTACCATCAGAGTGCCCACTTACCATTAGGTGTTCCCATCAGAGTGCCCCCATCAGAGTATCTCTTTAACATCAGAGTACCCACTTACCATTAGTTGTTCCCATCAGAGTGCCCCCTTACATCAGGTGTCCCCACCAGCGTAATGAAGACCAGTCACTCCTGCTTTCTCTTTTTGTGCAGGGTGACTGCTCTTGTATCCGCCCCTCCTGTAGAATTTTACTGGCAGCCTGTAGTGGGTGGAACTTACTAGATCCCTCCCACAGCACTGTTTTCTGCACAGGCTGTGTACAGCACATTGATGATATGACTGCTTTATTTACAAGGCAATATCTGGATATTGCAAAGGCACTTAGTACACACAAAGTAGATTTACTTTATATCCATTGTGGCCATTGAGGAATTTATATTAGAAATTAAACTTTTGTGCTTGGAGTTCAGCTTTACTGTAAATGCTACATTTGTACAAAAGTCTATAAATTGGATCAAAAAGAATAATAACAGGGGAGGAAAGAAGGACAGAGAGGTTTGGTTCTAGAAGATGAACAAGCCCTCCAACTAAGAGACAGTTAGTGGTATGTAACTGTATACTCCACCCCCAATCTAATGATTACCGCATGACATGTAGGTAGGCACCTAATAGCCAAAGGAATATAAGCATTTGGGACATCTTTATACATGAGACTTCTGCACATCATCTGAGCCCTTGAGAGATATTGGAGCCTGATACATTTTAGTATGTTTTGAGTTTTTAGACTATGGAACAGGAGCCTGAAATACAAGCAAATGGGTTAGTCCTTATCTCTCTCTAGAAAAAGTAATTTTTAAAATGACATTCTGAAACAGAAGAATTATTACTAGCCTGGCAGGTGGTGACTTCACTCTTCTGAAGAGCTACAACTCTAAAGAATCTACAGCCTCCAATACATTTCCGGGAGTGCCAGATACAGTACCTGCATCCCTGTGTGCTGTGGGAACCACAACACACAGTAAGGGACCAGGGACCCAACACGCCTGAAAGTTATGGCTTGGCAAAGAAGGGTTAAAACACCCCAAAAGCAGGTCGCAGAGTGCAGTGTGTTTGCCTGAATTGGATCGCATGGGCATGAACACCCATGGGATCCGATTCCAGTGCGACAAAAAAAGCCTGCGCCTTTTTTGTTCGGATGCGGTGCAATTTGAGCCATACAGAATGATGGCCTCAAATCGATTCCTGTGCAAATCACATGTAATGTGACAGAGTGAACTGGGACTGAATCCCAGTGGGGAGATTTCCCCTTTCCTCCTGTCTCAGAAAGGGGTCAATCTCTTAAAGTAAGCAGAGTTCCCTTTTAGGTAGTTAGTACTGGAACAGTTATCACAGTTGTTGGAAGATTTACCTTTACCACTTGTTTTGGTGACAACTCTAAAATTTTGCACTACCCATCACTCCTCTTTTGGCAACAGTGCTCCCCAGCACAATTACAGAGCGTAAAGCAAGTTATAGATGGATGGAAAATTCAGCTGACTCCAGAGAGTCCAGCTGAATTTTGATCCATTTGTGGCCACTCCTGTTTGACAGAAGTCGATTTAATGGTCAACTTCTGTTGAATGGTCCTGTTGGAAAATGTTTCTCAATTAGCAATTAGCTGCTGCAGCCATTGATCAGTGTTTTCTAGTAGAAGAGCTTCCCCACTGTCAGAATACAATGATACAGCAGGAAGGATTCCTCCATCCATCTCACTTGTGTGGATGGGGGAATCCAATTTTTTTTTATCAGCCCGCTAGCTGATCGGGAAAGAAAAAGATCAACTTATGGCCAGCCGTTATCTAGCTAATGGGGACATAATTCACAATAAAAACTTGGCAGAGGTACAGGGGTGCACTGACAACTCATGGGGTCCCCGGGCAGTAAGGGATCATGGGGCCCCTGTGTCCTCGCCCACACTCAAACCACACCCAAAAAAGCCCATGAAAGGTACCAGGGGCATCTCATGGGGCACCCTACTGACCCTGGGCCCTCGGGCAGTGCCCGAGTTCCCAAATGGTCAGTCCGCCCCTGCAGAGGTACTAATCCTTTACTGTTCTACTGTTTCTATTCTTTTTTTTAGATATATACTGTTTCATTTAAATGTATTAGTGCAGTTTTTCATATTTTCCCATAAAGATTTTTGATATTCATTTTCTATGTTCATATATTCATATTCAGACATTCTTTGACTTTTTGACTGTGTTAGTGTTCATTTACTAATGTGGTTCTTTGTTGTGTGTTGTGGTATTCCCAATGTAGCTCTAGTCCAGTGTCCCTCAAACCAGTCCTCAGGTCTCATCATTAGTTCATGTTTTGGAGTTCCACTGGTCACTAAATGGCATTGCTGAGATAATAATTATCCATTTGTGCACTTGTGAGTTTTCCTGCAAGCTACGTGACATTGGTAGGAGACATTGCGGTAAGTTAAGCTCCACTCTTTCTTCATCTTAAACCAGGGGTCTCCAAACAGCGCCCCGAGGAGAGGATGTGACCCTTTACTAGCCTTTATCCGGCCCTTGGGGCACTATTCCTCCCAATGGTATGAGGCACTATTCTTCCCACTGACCCCAATAATGGGGCACCCCTTCTTCCATTGATACCAATGATTGTGTACTATTCTTCCCACTAATACCAATGATGGGGCACTACTCCTCCTCCTACTAACCACCAACCCTGAGGTCATGTTTATTTTAAGTGATGTTGGGTCGGGGACATTTACCTGCACTGGCCACAGTCCAGCCCCCCTATCGTCTGAAGGACAGTATACTGGCCCTTTGTTTGAAAACTTTGGAGACCCAAGTCCTAGACCAACTGAGATCCAAATTCTGCATATGCCTCTAGTAACATCCAGACACCCTTTGTATTGTGTTTATTACCAAAGCTCCTCATGGATCACACAATGATCCAGCAATGCATTAGGTATGGGGTAGCCTTTTTTCCCCACTAAATTGTTGCCTGTTATGTGTCTTCTGTTGTCTTTTTTTTATTTTTGTATCATTAACATCACTCTGAATTTATAAGTGTGGGCACTATTCTATATAATGAAATACTTTAAAAAGAAAGCATGCATTTGTTTTCACTTTGATATTTATTTGTATGTATGTGTTCAATTGCGTTTCTCTGGCGTTCTGGCATTCTGGCGCTCTCCTGGTACAGGCTCAACTACTTTCTCCTGCATTCCACTGAATTATGGGCTATAGTGTGTGGGAGAGTTAAACCCTGGCCTGCATATTCATGCAGTCTCAGCAATTCCTGGTCAGGAAAGTGAGTGACTAGTAAGGGGTTGAGAGAGGTATAGATAGGGTATAGATAGGCTGCAGCCTGAAACAGCAGTCTCTTGTTCATGGGGGAGTAAGATCCAGCCTGAGGGCTGAAGCACCCCTGGGCTACAGTGAATAAATGCTTTTGGGGTCTCATCTCTCATTAGAGCTCAGGAACCAACATCCAGAGTATCCTGAAGTAGTGCAGGAAGCTTTACAGGGGGATACAGACTAAGTACAGAGACTGCCTGGTACTACGGAAGGTAGTACAGTACCCAGGGCTCAGTGAGTGCTAGCATTAGGGATCCCAGAGACTTGCCTTGCCACCTTTGGGAGAGCTCATTACAGTTTGACTCAGGAATATACTGCTGTTGAAGGGTTCCTGTATTGAAGTTCATTTAACCTTCATGTTAAACCAACAAATACACTGCAAAAAGACTTGTATGGCCTGTTTTCTGATGAGTGACTGTGGACTACTGTGTGCCTGGCTGCCATATGCCTATCAGGGAATGGCACCCAGGACCAAAACAGCCAGCCCGGTCTGGGGTCTGTGCTACATACTGAAACAGGTGTTCCCATCGAAAGACTTCCCCCTCATCTCGCGTTCTGGTGACAACTGTAAAATTTGGGATTTCCATTTATTTTCAGTCTCAGCGGCAATGATTGTCAGGTGAATTGGAAAAGGTGAATCTACCTAGAGGGGACACACAGAAATAAAAACTTGATAGGGATACTAACTGTTGCCTATGCTAGCCTAAACTTAATAAAAAACATTTCGGGATACACATTGATGTTGGGGAAAAACTAAAAATAAATGACTTACTAACAGATATTTCTATTTTAATACCAGGCTTTCTCATTTATGTATCCTTTGGTTTTTGCTTACTCATTGCTGTTCTGCCAGAAGCCATTTTCATTAAGGGTAGCTGAGGTCGGCTTCCTTCAATTCCCGGAACTTTCAGTGGTCCTCTACTCCTGTGCCTGCACAAGGAACCATTTAGTTAACATTGAGGCTGTCAGCTGGGAATGAAGTCTTTTGATTAAAAAAAATAAAACAGAAGACCCCTGGGAAATATGAATCTGATATCCCTGGAGTCTGCCAGCAGTGTAATTTACGTCATTCTCACTTAGGCAAGAAAGATGAAAGTGCCAAAAAAAAGATAAGCAACAAAAATTGGTTGTTATAATATAATATATGTTCTCAATGAACAAACTATTTCCTCCCCTGAGGAAGAAAGACATTTTAAAACGCGTTGGAACAAAGAGAACTGTACACAACAATCATGCTTGTATATCTGTATTGTCGACCTTTTGAGATTTTTAACCCTTACATGTGCCAGCAGTTTTAAATAATTTGTTAATAAATATGATTTTTTTATTGATGTATATGTGTGGATACATTGAATGCCTAAAAAGGACCATCCAGATATGTTTATTGTGATACGCAAAAAAGGTATTAACAAAAACAATACATTTTGTTATGTTAGGGGAGTTGAGGGTAATAATTAACCACTTCCCATCTGGCCCATGTCTATAAACGGCCGGATGGGAGCACTGCCAAAGCGAGTTGACTTTTATAAACGTCACCCGCATTAACTGCCTTTGTGCGCTCCCTGGGAGTGCGCGGCACTGTAATCCGGTGCCTGCTGTGTCCAGGTCCTGATTCAAATGATCACTGATTGGCCAATCAGCGATCACATGAGCAGTAGTAAACAAGATGTTACTTCCTGACATCATTGCTTACTAACTGTGAATGATCACAGAGGTCACATGGTACAAGGTTATTCACAACAGCCTTGTACCATGTGACAAACTGTAACCAATCACAGCATGTACAGTATTTCTCAATGGCTGCAAGAATGCAGCCAGAGAGAAGGAGAAATGATTGCTTTTACAGCCTTTATGGGTGTAAAAGCAATCAGTGTAAATAAGACAAAAAAAATCTTCATCACCCACCACAAGTAGTACAGTGTCACTATGGTGACACTGTACTGCTAGGGTGACAGTATGTAAAAAAAAAAATCCATAAATAATAATATAAAAAATAAATAAAAATATAAAAAAACATTTGAAATGTTATAATTTTTAGTTATAAACTAATTTGGGTTATTTGTTTTTTACTAAAAAGATAGCTGACTACATTTTGGCCAAGATTTATGAAGAAAGATTATTTATTTGCAAAATAAAAGAAACACAATTTTTAAAAAAATTTGGACTTTTTCATTTATATAGCAAATAAAAAAAATCCCAGTGGTGAATAAATTCCACCAAAATAAAGTTTTATCTGTCTCAAAAAAATGCTAAAAAATTCATATGGGTACAGTATAACCGTATTGTCAATTGTCATTCAACGTGTGATAGCAAGAAGGGGGAAAAAGTATCCAGGCTTGAAGTGGTTAAGATTAGAGAACGATTAAAATGAGGTTGAAGGTCTGTTTTAGTTTCATGTAGTCTACTGATGGTTAATTATAAATATTTTTTTTTAATTCTGTTACATAATGATTCTGTAGCATGTTTATATAGGGTTTAGTTTTGTTTTACTTACGTAGTAGGTGTAGCAACCAAAATAATGTATCATTTGCTGCAATACTAAGCTAATGAGGTTATCATTAGCTACTGTGGACACAATGCTAGCATAGGGGAAAAGACACAATGGGGAGAGCTACAGAGGGTCCTTCAGAATTTCTAGTGTTAATATGTGGTTACACCCCTTTAGCACCTGATGGATAAATGCATGCACTAGCTGTTGGGATCTGAGCACAGGGATCTCTTGTTTGTTGTATTGTTGGGTCAGTAGCCAGACCTGAACCTTGTAGCTCTCCCCATTGTGTCTTTTCCCCTATGCTAGCATTGTGTCCACAGTAGCATTTGCGTAGGCAGAGCAGAGTAGGACTGGCCAGAGAGGGATTACTTTGACGCAGTTGGCCAGCTTAAGCATGTATTGCAATATGTGTGAATAAATATCCCTATTTATTGCATAGTGTGCTTGAAAGGGTATATACAAGTGTGCAGAGGGTCCTCAGAATTTCTACAGTCTATAACAAGGGGTGGTAAGCCAATAATAGGGAAAAGATCAGCTGCAGGGAGCCCTCCTGCAATACTGATAACTAGTTCTTAGCCCTCTGCTTGTATTTTTTTGTCCATGGCTTCCACTGTGCAAGTTCTCTTTAGGAGAATGTGTCATTTTTTTCTGAATGGGCAGATTCTGCGACAAATTCTTTTTAACTGCAGTAGAGAAAGGGCATGTCACCATCCTGGCAAGACAGTGTAAATCTCAGAACTGGATGGACAGAAAACACATCTTTTGTCAGGTGAAATAGCTCCCACATACAGTATGTCTTCAGTTTTGAATTTAGCTGTCAGAATGTAGTTCAGCTTTACAGTCATCCCGGAGGTGGATGTAACACTGTGTGTCACACGATATCACTGGATGAATATATACAGAGAAGAAATTGCACATTAGCACTTGGAACACTGAGTCTTAAAGGGACGGTTCACCAAGATTTATATTGGGACACTATTATTAGATAAAGGCACAGTGGATAGAATACAGATAACACATGGTATTATGAGGAATATGAGGACGTGTGCGTTATTGTGTTGTATTTAAAGCAATATGTTTTGAGCACTGAATATGCACTTATATGGTATTTAATTATTGTCACAAAGCAGGATTTATGCATATTTAATGCATTTTTAACCAGTTCAATACCGGGCAATTTTACACCTTCCTGCCCAGGCCAGTTTTCACATTTCAGCGCTCTCACACTTTGAATGACAATTGCGCGGTCATACAACATTGTACCCAAACTAAAATTTTATGCCCATTTCGGGGGGTTAAGTTGAAGAAAAAAGAGGAAAAAATGAACTGGAATGTGGTAACATGCATTAAAACCGCATCAGGGCACACTGGAACGCACCAAAACGCAGCAAAAACACACTGGAATGCACATGCCCTATTTAACCATTTCAACACCGGGCAATTTTACCCCTTCCTGCCCAGGCCAGTTTTCACGTTTCAGCGCTCTCACATTTTGAATGACAATTGCGCGGTCATACAACATTGTACCCAAACTAAAATTTTATCATTTTCTTCACACAACTAGAGCTTTCTTTTGGTGGTATTTAATCACCGCTGGGGTTTTTATTTTTTGCTAAATTAACAAAAAAATTCCAAAAATTTTGAAAAAAAACACGTTTTTCTTTGTTTCTGTTATAAAAGTTTGCAAATAAATAATTGTTCTTCATAAATGTAGGCCGAGATGTATTCTGCTACATGTCTTTGGTGAAAATAACCCAAATTAGGATGTATTTTTTAGTTTGTAGGAAAGTTATAGAGTTCACAAACTATGGTATAGATCTGAATATTGATCAATCCTAAAGTACTGACGGCCGATCTAATTTCTTGAGGTCCAAGAATGTCAGAATAGTACCGATATCCCCCAAATGACCCCTTTTTGCAAAGTAGACAGTCCGACGTACTTCATAAGAGGCATGGCGAGTTTTTTGAAGTTGTATTTTTTTTGTCATAATTTTTCGGAAAATTAAAAAAATTAGTTTTACTATTTGTTTTTTAATATTGTCACTAGTGCAGTAAAGCGTCATCATATCACTGGCATGGCTGTGATCAGGGACACTGACTGGTGACAGTATGAAAAAAAAAATATATATTTTTTTTAATTTTTACATTTTTTTTCTTTTTTTTAAGATTTTTTCATATTTCACTATGACCAAAGTAGTACAATGTTACCATAAGACACTACCATAGTAACATTGTACTACTTTGGGGAAGTGATCAGTATTTGTTTTTTTTTTACCCAATTTGCTTATAGCAAAGAATTACTTTGCTATAAGCAAGCATTTACCTGAATGACATCGATTCATTTAGGGTTTTTTTTTTTGTTTGTTTTATTTTTCGTGTTTAGTTGTGATTTGGCCACAGCTAATCACATGACATGTGCATGTGATTAGCTGTGACCATTCACAGCTAGACACTAGTATACAATGGATGGCATGAATGAAGCCATCCATTGTATACAACTGTCATGTGACCTGCTGTGATTGGTCACAGCAGGTCACATGGTACCGGCGACGGGGGCCGATACTCAGATCTGTCCGAGGTACAGGGCCGGTGACAGATCGCGCCGCTGCGCGGCTCTGCAGGAACGCAATCTGCGCATGTGCGGGAGTACGCCCTATGGCGTTCACCTGGAACGCTGATGATATTTGCCGGCCGCCGTTTGGCCATGGGGCGGGTGGCAAACGGTTAATATTTATTTATTTTATAATATTGCGCTACTTTTTTTGTATATAAGTATTTGTGCCTTATACTGCTGTTTCATTTCTCCACATCATACATTAGAGTATTTCTGTAGAATGCATCAGAAAGTATACAGATACAATTCTGAGCTATATTATGTATTTAAACCTATGTCTTGTTTTGTATTCCTGACTTGATCCAGTCCATTCTTTCATCTGGATTTGACTGTGCAACCGGATCCACACCACGCTTACAAAAAAGACCCTCCAACAGTCGCTATTGTTGAGGATCAGAGGCCTGATGCAGAGTTGTAAGGACTTTCACAAGCTGAGCAAGGACTGGTCAACACAGTTATAACTTTCTGTAAAAAAAAATTATGTCTGCCAGCAAAATAGAGACTGTTCACATCTTTTCTACATTGGTTTTTTAATGAACTCCCAATGCGTGTCATTACTGGTACACGACTTACCCTCCGCACATCAATGATTAAGTAAAATGGGTGTTGTTGCATGGATAATCACCAGAAGCTAATGCCAGCCCTGCAATAACATAGAATTAATATAGATGCAAATGTGATGCAATTGCTTGAAATGAACTGTTTACATTGGGGATTTTAATTCATACCGATAGAAGAGGAAAAAAAAAACATAAATGAGAAAATATTAAGCAATCAAAGGCATCCACAATATGCAGATATCATTTTGTCTAATATAGCAGAGAAGTGTTTTAATGGCACGTATAAGCCACTGCACACAACATTAGAGTGCATAGGATTGCACTTTCTCTGGGATTAAACTGGATCCGTCAGTTAGACATAATGGCTTATTAAAGGAATTTTGGTTTAGCATAAAAATCACTCATAAACATATATAACCATTAATATTTTTGGTACAGGAAAGATAGTTTTGATACAGAAAACTCCAGTGCAGTAGAGGTGAGAATGAAAACAAAGGGTTAAAGCTCAACTTTGGACCAATTGTTTTTTGTCTCCCTGGAAGTTTGCTTTATTTTTTATTTTTTTTAAGCAGCTCTGTCTCCAATACTTACCATTAAGCACCATAGTCCTTCTTCTCCCCCAGTAAGATGTCCTCGGTCTTTCAAGTAAAAAGACAGCCCCTGTCACTTAACCAGTAAGAATTAGGAAAGACTGTGAGTGTAGGGCAGGGCAGGGGTGGACTGACCATTTGGGTACTCGGGCACTGCCCAAGGGCCCGGGGTCAGTAGGGGGCCCCATGAGATGCCCCTGGTACCTTTCATAGGCTTTTTTGGGTGTGGTTTGAGTTTAGGCGAGGACACAGGGGCCCCATGATCCCCTACTGCCCGGGGGCCCCATTATTTGTCAGTCCGCCCCAGGGCAGGGCTTAAAATTTTGAGTCTAGACCTACTAGCCAGGCACAAACCTTACTCTCCACCAGTTTCCCCACCCAACCTTGCCCAGGTCCCCCTCCAACTACAACCCCGGCCCTTCCCCCAACCCTGCCCCCAGCCCTGCTCCCAACCACGCCCCCTTAAAACTTGTGAAATTAATATTTCCTTTAGAATAAAGGTGTCCAAAATATAAAAAAACTGCAATTATAACATAGCTTTATTATGTCAATTTAAAAACAAAAAAAGACCGACAATTTTGAAAAAAAAAACTATACACTGTAGAGCATCATTACCCCACCCCCTGAGCCTTGCACCTACAGTATATTCAGGACTGCCTACGACTGGAAGATGAGCAAAGAGGAAGAGGACCAACCTCATCATGTGACTAGCCTAAAGACACCAGAGAATGCAGTATTAACCACTTGCCCTACTGAGGATTTACCCCCCTTCCTTACCAGGCAATTATTTGCGGTACGGCGCTGTGTTACTGGGATTTTTTTTTTCATTTTTACTAGTAATGGTGGTGATCAGTGAATTACTGCGGGACTGCAGTGGGCATTCTGACACTGGGGGGAACTGACATCCTCAGTGACACCAATACAGTGATCAGTGCGAAAAAAAAAAAAAAAGCATTGACACTGTACTAATGACACTGGGCAGGAAGGGGTTAACATGAGGGGCGATCAAAGGGTTAACTGTGTGCTGGGAGTGTTTTACTAGGGGGTGGTGTCTGTGTGCTTCACTGTAAGCACACTGCTTTGGATGGCTGTGGCTAGGCTGTGAAAAAGTCTCACATGTGGTATTGTCATGTTCAGGAGGAGTAGCAAAATGTATTTTTGAGTATAGAAGAAATCAAAATTTTATGATAGAAACCAAGAAAAGCTTTTTTTTTCAAAATGTTCAGTCTTTTTTTGTTTTAGTGCCAAAAATAAAAAACCCAGTGGTGATTAATCACCACCAAAAGAAAGCTCTATTTGCGTGAAAAAAATGATAAAAATATCATATGGGTACAGTGTTGCATGACTGCGCAATTGTCAAAGTACGCCAGTACTGAAAGCTGAAAATTGGATTGAGCAGGAAGGGGGTAAAAGTGCCCTGTATGAAAGTGGTTAAATAACAAACAGATTTATACTTACCTGCTCTGTGCAATGGATTTGCACAGAGTTGCCCTAAGTCTCCTCTTCTTGGGTTCTCCGCAGGTACT
The DNA here is from genome assembly GCF_062004578.1 of Staurois parvus. Lineage (NCBI taxonomy): Eukaryota > Metazoa > Chordata > Amphibia > Anura > Ranidae > Staurois > Staurois parvus. The sequence continues at coordinate 18,009,137 of NW_028317814.1, read as the reverse complement.
TCTGCCTCCTCCTCTTGTTGGCGTGCCACCATAGGAAGCAGCTTCCTATTGTGGCACATCTGCGGGATCAGTCCTGAGCCTCAACATTTCTCTCTTCACTCTATCCCAATCAGCTGCCATTCTATAGATTGAAGAACCCAAGCTAAGGCAAGGAATATCTTCTGAATATGATTGAACATATGCTACTGATAGCTGAAGCCCACTTCCTCTAAACCACCACACTTCCTATTCATCCAGTTGAGTACTGTTGCTGGTTAATATATCTGTGTTGTGCTGCCGATTACAGGATGCATTGCTGGCTTGTAGACACTGAAAGATATTTTTTTCAATTTAGCAGCAACCTTTAAAACAAACTCATGTAATGTGTCTTCCACAACTGACCCTGCATGGTGCTGACCTTTTTGTTGTTTGCTTTAGGCCCATGGTTCTGTAGAGACACGTAACACAGTCCAAGATTTTTACCCTATGAAAAACAGACTTTATTTTCACAAATAAGATATTTTCTGATATTTTTAAGAAAGGAAATCCTTCTGGCAGTTTTGCTGTTAGGTTCAGTTGTATTTATTCCTTGCTTCTTGGCAATACAACATGCCATTTGAAAGCCTACAGTGCACACATGTACATTTTGAGGCACAAGGCTGTGATCCTCTAGGTCACCTTTTAGCAGTTGGAAACTCAAACTGCGCAATATAATTGTATCTTTTTGTTGGCTTTAAAAAAAAAGGTATGGATTGTGTTTATTTTCCTTTTGCTTATCAATTTCTTTCACTCTATGACAGAAATCAATGTTTTAAACAAACAAGAGGTTGCAGAACATAATAAAGTGGCGGCTCCAAGTGAAACTGAGAAGGACAAACTAACTCAAACATTTGGACCTTTTACTGTATGTTGAATTTAATTAACAATCACATTACTTTTTCTAATAAAGGCATTATTTGTCCTATACTTTGCAGCCTGAAGGTAGAAAGGTCAATGAACCAAATGCAATATCTCCTGCGCTCCGGGACCCAGGCCGGTGGTAAGTAGATGGAATCAAACTCCAAAAAGGAAGGGACCACCGGAATAGACAAGGTCGTGCAGCTCCACATCAAGGCTGGGGAAGCCCAAACAAAACTGTGAAGGAGAACAACAAAAGAGAAGCGCACCAACCTTGCGCATTACCTCAGTAACCAAAAATTTATTGAATAAAAGAATGGTACTCACAAACAGCGAATAAAAACAAGCATGTAAGTCCTCAAGGGGACTTTAAAGGCAAGATGCCAATGCGAATCCCGTCATGGAGGAAGCCACTCAGTACAGCTGACGCGTTTCGAAGGACGTGCCAGCTCTGAGGAAGAAGGCACGTCCTTCGAAACGCATCAGCTGTACTGAGTGGCTTCCTCCATGACGGGATTCGCATTGGCATCTTGCCTTTAAAGTCCCCTTGAGGACTTACATGCTTGTTTTTATTCGCTGTTTGTGAGTACCATTCTTTTATTCAATAAATTTTTGGTTACTGAGGTAATGCGCAAGGTTGGTGCGCTTCTCTTTTGTTGTTCTCCTTCACGGTAGAAAGGTCAATATCAGGATGAGAATTGGTGGAAGGGTGGCTACTAGATGCTGAGAGTTGTAATATTTGTTCATTTCCTCAAATCTGCAAGTGGTTTTACACGCAATGGTGCACTACCCATTCTTTTTTAATTACCCTACCTAATTGATTAGCAGGCAGTGTTACTGCTGTTTAAATGCTCTTCTTTAATAACTTTGGATGGGTGATAGAGACTTTAATCTTCTTATTTTATTACCTCCTGCTCTGTGTTTGCTGACAGCAGAGTTTAGAGATAGCCCTACAACACGTGTGTTTATACAGAGCAAAAAAGTTAATAAGAGGATACGCTGCTTTTTTTTTGGGAGGGGGGGTCTCTGCTCACCTCTTTTATGACATGGAAAAAAAGGAGGAGGCTTTCCACTGCAAGTGAAATCTGCTGGTCAAAATACAAAATATGAAGTCCTATTAAAATGTTATTGCAGTTGTCAGAGACAAGACATGATGACATTTTTTACTGTTTGAATACAATTCCCAACAGCAAAGACATGCAAGGGTTAGAGACAGGGGTTAGAGCAGGGGTGTCAAACCAGCGGCCCTCCAGCTGTTGCAAAGCTACAAGCCTCATCATGCCTCTGCCTTTGGGAGTCATGCTTGTAACTGTCAATCTTGCAAGATCTCATGGGACATGTAGTTTGGCAACAGCTGGAGGGCCACCAGTTTGACACCTGTGGATTAGAGTAAAATGGCAGGGTTATAATCAAAGATTAATGGGATTCATCAGATATTGACCAGGCGAGGGCAAAGTGAAAATGGCCTTAACATTACCCTATTATTACCAAGACAGTAATGCTCTTGACCAGACCCCATGGATCTCCTTGCCTTTCCCTTTACCCCCTTCCCTCCTACCCACCCCTCAGTTGTTCTTCTTCCATCCCAAACCTTCACCCTCTCCTTTTTTTCCTTCTCTTTTTTCCTTTCCCTACCACACCTTTTTTCTTTCCCCTTTTCCCCATTCCCTATGCTCTCCCCCTTCTTCCTTCATTCATCCACTCTTCTTCTCTAATACTCTTTCTCATCCCACAGCTTGAACCCTCTTGGTCCATGCTTGTACCCATTACCCTTCTAGCTACCAGCAACAGGGACAACCACCAAATGTTGTACAATTTCACAATATGAAGATCACCACTAGTTAAAACCTCCAATACCCTTACTCCTAATATGTCATCCCTTTTCTAAAACACAGCTGCAAGTTGTCCTCCTAACCCACCAGTTTATACTACTTTGATCACAGACTAATGTTTCTGTGACACTTGATCCCCCTCATTCCGTTCTTTTTGTACTTATATTACTGCTTTGTAATCCTAACATTATTTTTCTGCACTACTTTGATGTTAATTTTTGCATTTTTGTATATCTTCTTGAAATCTAAAAAACCCAAAAAACTCTTTTTGGGCCGAAAAAAGCATCTTTTTATTAATGCACATTATCATTTACACATGCTTAAAAAGAAAATGTACTGTGGGACCTGTGCCCAAATAGAAAAGGTAAGTGGAGGGCAAAGGACTAGTCACTAATATTGCCAGTAGGCTCTTCTGTGCTGTGTCTTTGGTAATGATGGCCATCTTGGTAGAGCAGCATATAGCTTTGCTTTCTAATTCCAGAACTGCCCTCCTCCTTCCATCCTGATCGCTGGTGAACCGATGACTAGAGAGGTATTGATCAAGAAGCAGTGGAGTAAACACAGATACGGAAGTGAAGTAAGATCCTTGCAGTGCAGGTCCTCATGTACAGCTTCCTCTCCAGCAAGGAGAACAGTGAGCAGTGCAGTAGTACCAGGAAGATGGTCTCACAATGCAGATATACAGCTTTTATGCTATAAAACAGTTGTGCCTAGACACAGTCACTTGTCAGGAAATTAACTGGTATATTTCAGGAATAATTTGAGAAAGGGTTTTTGGGGTACTGCTTAGAAAACATTAATCTAATATGTCATTAAAATTGCAGAAAAAGGATTTGATGCCTCAGGCATCTACAGTAAGGCTCCTACTTTCCATTCATCACACATCTGCACCAGAGGCTGGTCATCAGCTCTGAGGAAAGGGATTTGTCCCCGAAACGCATCAGGCATTTGACCGCACTGACAGTGAGAACACCTTGCCCGTCGTTGTGGCCATTGTCATTTTTCTATATTTTTAGATACATGCTTCGTCTGTGAGTATGTTTTTATTATTCTTTCACTCCTTACAATAAACCTTGGATAATGCACTAGGTGTGTGCGCCACCTGTTTTTTCTCTATCTAGTGGCTGATCTCCCCGTCTGAGGAGGGCTGCACCCCTGAAGCATTTCCTTTGGTTGTTGCTGTCCTGGTACCCTTGGCTTCCCTTTTGGCTGTGCATATCCTGAGGAGCTGGAGAGTACATACGATATCCGTTCACACCAATGCATTTTTTTTGTGCTTTTTGCAAAAACACACTACAGTCCATTTCACATGGTTTCCTTTGGAACATGTTCACATCTATGATTTTTTGAGATGCTGCATTTTTGGAAAGGGTCAGGGACTTTTTTAAAAGCAAAAACAGTGTATTTGCTACAATAGAGTTCAATGAAGAAGCTGCTACAATGCATGGTAGTGCGTTTTTGCCACGTTTTGCATTTCTATTCTACCCAGCAAAAAAAAAATCCACTTTAACAATAAAAAAAAGAACTCAACAAAATGCAAAACGTGATAAAAATGCGTGTGGAAAATGCAAAACAAACTGCAAAAAGCACTGGAGAGAGCATCAAACGCAAAACACATATATATGTGAACCAAGCCTAAAGCTCAAGTCCAGACATTTTGTTTACTTGTTTTAGAGTGAAGGAGGTTAAGCATGTCTGTGGAGTTTTTATTGTCTTTGCTTCTATATGGGAGATTACTCACACTTTTCAAACACCTGACAGCACAAGGCAGAAGTGTAAATTTTCCAATTAGGACCCCAACAGCAATACAAACTAGCCACAGGTTATAACACTTCCTCACTCTAACCAAAACTGAAAAAAAACAGTACTCAATTAAATAACGAGGTATCGTGGCTCTGTTACATATATGTACAAAAATGTAATTCTCCTTCCAAGTGAAATGAGCACCAAATATTTATTGGATACAATCTGGATATTCCGTACTGTTGGTATTGCTGAATGTAAAATGTGATACAAGTCTAGAATTTATAAAGTCACAATGCAGCTTTAGAAAAGTGTTAAGACTTTTCAGGTCAGAGGATTCAGCCTATTAATGTGATGGGCATAGGCAAATTGAAAAAATAAAAAGTTAAAATCAATTTTAAGGAATCCATCTGTGGAAACTCTAGCTACGCCAGACCGCTCAACCATATGACACAAGCAGTCAATGTGCTTGAGGACTCTAGTGATAGAAATGTCTGGCTCAGCTCCGATCGGAGAGAAGAGTAAACACTTCTCCACGCTGCTGAATAGTAAATGTCCACAATGAGAAGAGGAATATATTAACTGGCTGGCTGAAGCACAGAGTTCTATGGGCAGTTCTATGATATAAATGCCCAAACGCAATATGCTAAAAAATAACAGCTTGCAGGTTATAGGTAAAGACAGCATCTGGGTCCAAATGGAAGCCCTTTCTAAAGAGTCCATTTGAACCATATTTTGACTTCCTAGTGGTTTTTAGTAGGGTTCACCATTTAAATGCTTTCCATCCTTCCTATTGCCCAACCCCCATTTACTACAAAAACGTAAAGCTAAACCATCAAGTAACAGCCCTTTTATTAAAGCTTAAGTGTAGCTAAAAAAAAAACAAACACAGAAACATCAGCACAAGGGACATAACCTAAGTTAGCAGGTTGTGTCCCTTTTGTTTATTCCTTTTCTGTTAGTAGAAATCCTCCTCCGTCAATGGCCCATACTACAGTTAATATGAAGGGAAAGCAATCTAAGAATGGAGGACAAACAAATGAGTGATAGGTCCAACACCTCTTCCATTCATAGAGGCTATAATATGGCAGGCATAGTCAGGTAATCCAGATGATAGTCTATAACTGCCCATTAGTTGTATTAACCCCCATCACACAGGAACAAAACAATGGCAGTTGGGGGGAGGTGGTGTCACCCTGCAGAGGATTTCTACTAACAGAAGATGAATCAGCACAAGGGACACCTCCTATGAAATAGAATAAAAACCGGGATACTTTTGGCTGAAAAAATCAAATAAGGATCAAAAAGGTGGGGGGATTCTAAATGAAATTAGCCCCAATAATAAATATAGCCGACTCACATAAAAATGGCTATGTGGTGTCCTCAGGACCTAGAACAGCATATGAAAAAGAAGAGGAGACCAAGGGAAGAGGCCCCTAGGTCCAGAGGGTCCAGCTAAGGACAAACAGCAGCTTAATAGAAAACCAATAACAAACATGTATTGCAGCATAATAAGCAGATATAAATACCAAAATTTTTTTGTCTTTATATCTGTTGATTATGCTGCAATAAATGTTTGTTATTGGTTTTCTATTAAGCCGCTGTTTGTCCTTAGTTGGACCCTCTTGACCTAGGGGTCTCTTTTCCCTTGGTCTCCTCTTCTTTTTCAAGGGACACCTCCTACTGACTGTAAGTTATTTCTATTGTGCTGATTTTTCATTTTTTTTTTCATTTTAGTTACACTTGGACTTTAAAGCACTGCAGGGGCAATTGTTACAGACAGTGAACTGTTGTTACTCACAGGTTCTCAGAAATTAGTTTTAAAAATATATTTGATACTAGGTGTGCTTTATTTTCTTTAGCTTTCTTTATTTTTGGAAAGACAGTCCCAAATGAGGGGAAAGTTTTACAGGCAGCACAAGCCAAGCAGTTGAGGTTTTTACACTGGTCTCAACCACCTTTAAACATTTGCAGCAAGTCCACAGAAAAAATTAAATAAATCCTAGTCTGTTCAAGTTGCATTATCTTCGTACATATAGTGGCACGCACAGAATGAAGAAATGACTGCCGCTAGCAGTCGGCCCTAGGGTTGCCACCTTTTGGTCCGTGAAAAGAGGAATTGGGAGGAGGAGGGTTGGGGGTAGGTGTTGTTTGTGTGATTTAGTCATAATGAGCATGATGAAACAGAGTCTGGTTTTCATTAACATTATGATAAACATAATTTGTTCTTCCTTCTGGGAATGAAGGCAGCTTATAACTCATCAAAATGCAAATTTTATGCTGCAAATTGTCCCTATTATAAAAACACTAAAATTATGTTTCTGGTACAAAGCATGGTAGAGTTATTCACAAATGAATAAAGATTTTTGTTTTCTTTTTAATTCTGTGCATTTTTTCCTGTTCGATAGTTGTTATTTTTCTGATGCAGCAAATACAGAGCTGCTAGGAAACATAACACATGCAAGCGTGGTGCTGCAGGTCAAAGTAACCAAATAGCTGTCCTCTAGACAAATCAAGGTGTTACGATAATCTAATAAGAGATCAATATATAATCCTGAGGCTCATTTATATCTTTAACATAAAACTATAGAAAATAGACTGTAAAATTAAAGAAAAGTGGAGGTAGGAAAGTGAAGAGGAGGTAAGGGGTGAGCAGCACCAAGGAGTCGTGAAGGAACCATCTTGATGGTAAGTAAGGAGACATGTTTCTAAGCCCAGTAGGCAGCCATCCAAATCAGATGGCATGAAACATAAGATTCCCCATGAATCTCAGGTTTTGTGGAAGTTAAGCATTGTGTTGGTGAGTTGATGGCAATTTATCATTTGCAAATATGCAGTGTACCTTGGTTTTTACTGTCGCTAGAGAAAGGGAATACAACAGCCAGGCTCTAGCTATGATCCCTTTGGCTGCTGTAAGGATGTGAATTGTTGGCCTGAATTGACATATGGTTTTAAGTTGAGCAGTGCCTCTCCAGGGAGTACCAGAATATTGATGTCAAATAGCAGTTCAACATATCGTAGACCAGTTTGTAAGATTGGAAATATGTGTATATAATCACAACAATGTGGTTAACCCAAAATAAACAATCACTCCAAATAATATGTCTCCCTAGATTCAAAAAGTTCCACTTTCTCCCCCGAAAGTTCAAAAAGTCAAAGTAACAGTCTCTCGGCGGCTGTGATAATCCTCAAAAAAATACACGTGCTCCCAAAATTTAATCCACCTTCATGGAGACATTTCTTTTAATCCATGTAAACCGCTAACTCATTTTCTATTAGTCTTCCAGGACAGCCCCTTGAGACGTAGAGCTCCTTCTGGGACAGGAAACACGTAAGCACTGAACCTTAAATTTTGCAACAGTACTGACATGACAGCAGGCGTTGAGCATCGTCTTTTGGGTCTTCCTGTGTAAAGTGCCAATATCAGAGAACAGCCTAGGAGCAATCTACAGCCATTCAGGTGAAAAGACCATGGGAACAGTGCCTTCCTGTGGTTCTTGGGAAGAGGGAGGCCTGGAGGTCAACCTTTTAAGGTTCTGTGCTTACGTGTTTCTTGTCCCAGAAGGAGGAGTTCTACGTATCAAGGGGCTGTCCTGGAAGACTTATAGAAAATGAGTTACCGGTTTACTCAGATTAAAAGAAATGCCTACATGAAGGTGGGTTATATTTTTGGAGCACATGTATTTTTTTTGAGGACTATCACAGACACTGAGAGACTGTTACTTTGACTATATGTGTATATAAGTGCCAAGTTCTGAGGAGCCACAGAAGCAAATCCCTGCATGTTCCAGAGTATGGTGTGCGACATAAGTCGGAACTAGGTACCATCGGTATAATTTATAGTTAGTCTCGAGTGCCAGTATATGCTGAGAGCACAAATTAGTGGTGTCCCAAACTTGTTGCCATTGTTCTGGCTCCAGGGTGATGCTTAGATCTGATTCCTATCATTCCCATGTAAGCGTGAAGGGGGTGACAAGGAGCCAATAATAAGTTGAGAATATAGCAAGATCAAGCCCTGGGAGTGTGGATCTTTACAACAGTGATTTTCACAGGTTGTCAGGGATACCCCTTTGGCAGGAGACTGTAGAAAAAAAATGTTTCACTTGTAAACAGTGTAATATTTTGGTTTTAGGCAAATTTCTATCTGCTTGCAAAGTATGAAAGGACTTAGGATCACATCAGGAGGCTACACATGTCACTGATTTTTAAATTAGCCCAAAGCCAAAACACATGAGAGTTTTCCCAACCTGGGGGGAAGGCAGGATTCCTGAGTCAAGATATTAAGGGGCAATTGAAGGGACTGAAGCTCAATGGAAAATTTAAAGTATTACTAAAACCAGGACCCTGCATTCACTATATCTGGTCTCCCACAGTACACAGAACATGGAAATGAGATTATTTTAGTAAATATAAACTGCTAAATACCTTTTCTCATTAGCAGTTAGAGCAGTCTTGTGACTTCAGCAGAGCACTGGTTAAAGTTTTCTTTTTTGCTCTAGGAGGATGTGAAACCTCTGACCCTGTGGACAGTGCTGATTGGCCCTCTGCTGATCACATGCACTGTCCCAAGAAAAAAAATTCTCTACCAATACACACCAAACTGAGCATGTGCATGTGACCACAGGTTCAGTCTGTATCAGGTGGTCACTTCATGAAGAGGAGGGGCAGAAAAGAAAAAATCAAACCACGGGTTCAGTCTGTATCAGGTGGTCATTTCATGAAGAGGAGGGGCAGAAAAGAAAGAATCAAACCACGGGTTCAGTCTGTATCAGGTAGTCATTTCATGAAGAGGAGGGGCAGAAAAGAAAGAATCAAACCAGGGGTTCAGTCTGTATGAAGTGGTCATTTCATGAAGAGGAGGGGCAGAAAAGAAAGAATCAAACCAGGGGTTCAGTCTGTATGAAGTGGTCATTTCATGAAGAGGAGGGGCAGAAAAGAAAGAATCAAACCAGGGGTTCAGTCTGTATCAAGTGGTCATTTCATGAAGAGGATGGGTAGAAAAGAAAGAATCAAACCAGGGGTTCAGTCTGTATCAAGTGGTCATTTCATGAAGAGGAGGGGCAGAAAAGAATCAAACCAGGGGTTCAGTCTGTATCAAGTGGTCATTTCATGAAGAGGAGGGGCAGAAAAGAAAGAATCAAACCAGGGGTTCAGTCTGTATCAAGTGGTCATTTCATGAAGAGGATGGGTAGAAAAGAAAGAATCAAACCAGGGGTTCAGTCTGTATCAAGTGGTCATTTCATGAAGAGGATGGGTAGAAAAGAAAGAATCAAACCAGGGGTTCAGTCTGTATCAAGTGGTCATTTCATGAAGAGGATGGGCAGAAAAGAAAGAATCAAACCAGGGGTTCAGTCTGTATCAAGTGGTCATTTCATGAAGAGGATGGGCAGAAAAGAAAGAATCAAACCAGGGGTTCAGTCTGTATCAAGTGGTCATTTCATGAAGAGGATGGGTAGAAAAGAAAGAATCAAACCAGGGGTTCAGTCTGTATCAAGTGGTCATTTCATGAAGAGGAGGGGCAGAAAAGAATCAAACCACGGGTTCAGTCTGTATCAGGTGGTCATTTCATGAAGAGGAGGGGCAGAAATGAAAGAATCAAACCGCGGGTTCAGTCTGTATCAGGTGGTCATTTCATGAAGAAGAGGGGCAGAAAAAAAAGAATCAAACCACGGGTTCAGTTTGTATCAGGTGGTCATTTCATGAAGAAGAGGGGCAGAAAAAAAAGAATCAAACCACGGGTTCAGTTTGTATCAGGTGGTCATTTCATGAAGAAGAGGGGCAAAAAAAAAAAATCAAACCACGGGTTCAGTTTGTATCAGGTGGTCATTTCATGAAGAAGAGGGGCAGAAAAAAAAGAATCAAACCACGGGTTCAGTTTGTATCAGGTGGTCATTTCATGAAGAGGAGGGGCAGAAAAGAAAGAATCAAACAGCCTTTTTACACAATGTGGAGGATTAACTCCTTAGGTTCCACAGTGAGTATAACAAGCATGCTTTACTGCATATACAGACTGATTGTACTGTTGTGGGTTTAGTAAGACTTTAAGGTCATTCCATATGGATAGGGAATGCAGTAGCAGGGTTCAGCAGCGAGGATCTATCATGTGAATGTGTGCATTTTTTAATGATGCGCTACAAACCAAACAGAACAGAAGAAATTGAAAAAAAGAAAAGCCTTCAAAAAATGCTAAGGGAAAAAAGGAGTTAAAAAAAGAAAAACTAATTTGAGTTACCAAAAGTTTAAAAACGGGTTACAAAATTTTAACAAGCTTTATGTTTTGTTGTATTTGCAGATCAATTTCCAACATTGTAATTACTGTTATTTGCACATACAGTAAGCACGAAATTTAAAAATGAAAGCTGCAACCAGAATGCAAGTCATTCATATAGGAACCGCTGTCCACGCAGGACTCCAGTGTCAAACCAACAGCCCAACCCTCAGATTACACTGGGAGAACTGCTCTAGAATGGAGGGCTCAGCTGTCAATTTTACAGCTGGTTCCAACTCTGTCTCAGGATTCCTGTGAGGTTCAGCTGTCAGTTTGCAAGAACAGTTCCATTCAGATACAAGGAGCCGCTGTCAGTTTGCAAGAACAGTTCCATTCAGATACAAGGAGCCGCTGTCAGTTTGTAAGAACAGTTCCATTCAGATACAAGGAGCCGCTGTCAGTTTGCAAGAACAGTTCCATTCAAATACAAGGAGCCGCTGTCAGTTTGTAAGAACAGTTCCATTCAGATACAAGGAGCCGCTGTCAGTTTGCAAGAACAGTTCCATTCAAATACAAGGAGCCGCTGTCAGTTTGCAAGAACAGTTCCATTCAAATACAAGGAGCCTGTGTCAGTTTGCAAGAACAGTTGCATTCAAATACAAGGAGCCGCTGTCAGTTTGCAAGAACAGTTCCATTCAAATACAAGGAGCCGCTGTCAGTTTGTAAGAACAGTTCCATTCAGATACAAGGAGCCGCTGTCAGTTTGTAAGAACAGTTCCATTCAGATACAAGGAGCCGCTGTCAGTTTGCAAGAACAGTTCCATTCAGATACAAGGAGCCGCTGTCAGTTTGCAAGAACAGTTCCATTCAGATACAAGGAGCCGCTGACAGTTTGCAAGAACAATTCCATTCAGATACAAGGAGCCGCTGTCAGTTGCACCATTTTAACATGTTGCCAGCCACCCACCTGCCTGCATTTTACTGCGGGGAGGCAGCATGTACAGGCACAATCATGTACCAGTACGTTGGCAGTGTCTTCCAGGTTTAACGTGCGCACAAGCAACTCCCACCCTCAGCTGACTCCCACTGTGATTGGACACTGGGATTTTGTCAACAAGTTGAACCCAATGATTCTTGGCCAAGACCTGCTGATAGGCTGTGTCTAATCACAAAAAGGCATAGATGTGAATATGTTCCATAGGAAAACCATGGTAAATGGACTGCAGAGCTTTTCTGCAAAAAGCACTAAAAAACGCATTGTTGTGAACCAGGGGCGGACTGACAACTCATGGGGCCCCCGGGCAATAGGGGATCATGGGACCTCTGTGTCCTTGCCCAAACTCAAAAAAGCCTATGAAAAAGGTACCAGGGGCATCTCATGGGGCCCCCTACTGACCCGGTCCCTCGGGCAGTGCCCGAGTTTCCAAATGGTCAGTCCACCCCTGGTGTGAACAAAGCCTTACAGGTATTGCCCCTCCCTAGCCCATGATTGGACAGTGAAGCAGCAGACTGATGACCGTATTTCTCCTCTCATCACTCTGCTCTCTCCTCCTGTCAGCTTGCTCCTTGCACTGCAGTACAACTAATTTGGCACATTGTGCTGCTTCTACCCACCCCATTTCTGAGCTTTTCTGAACAGGGACTGCAAGATGCGGTTACTATGCAAAATTACAATTAAAAATACATTTAGGGATGTATTAATGAATACAGAGCTGTGTGTTTGTTTTATATCTTCCTGAAGTTCAGCTTTAAACATGCTCAGGGATATAGTAAAAATAACAACAAACTAAAAAAAAATATAAAATTAAAAATAAATAATTTCAAACATTAAGAGCTCAGTGTGAATGAGCAGTTTGTTTGTGCAGCTGGAAGGATGCAGTGGCTACGTGAACACAGCTGCAGGTCCTAATCTGGTAAGTGTGTAGGTGCGGGTGAGTGGCCCCAATGCACACTGTCAGAGTTTGGAGGCCATACACCTGCATCCACATACCTGTCAAATTAGGACCTGTGGCTGTGTTCATACAGCTGATGCGTACTCATAGCATAGCATAGGCTGCCTGCAAAAAAAATGATTCACACTATACAGGCCACAGCACCTATTTGAATGAGCCCAAATACCTAATTTACTCACAGGACTTTATTTATTAACTCAATACAGTTTTATCTTTCAGATTATAGGAATTGTGTAAATCATGTTATGTTTCTGTCTACTAATAACAATTTTAGTGTATGTTTAGTGAAAATATAGTTTTAATATTTCCGGGGTAGGGTTGTCAGGTAGGCTGTATGGGGCATCATGATTACTATCAGCAGCCCTGCCCAAGAAACATAGGCACAGCTTTCATTCCCAAGCCTCCTTAACTTGGGCTTTTGTCAGGGCAGGGGCCGAGGAACGGACAGGCAGGCCTAACAATGTAACGCACTGGTTGACGACAACCACCACCCACAGACCAAAGTCCCTCAGGGCGCGGAGTCTAAGTCCCAGGCTGCCCTTCACCTGGGCCCCTGATGGTGGGGATGGACTTGATGCAGCCAGGAACCAGGTCGCGGCCCCCGAGACACCTCAGCTGCGGTAATGGCCGCCGCCAATGGCGTGTAGCTGGTGGAAGAGACAAAAGAGTAGTCAGACAGGCCGGGTGAACAACAACAGGGCAAAACAGTACAGGACAGCAGACGAGAATCACAGGTCACGAGCCGGGTTCAGCAACAGAGGGTCAGATCAAAGGAGAATACAAAGAATAGTCGAGTCACAAGCCGAATCAGATACCAGGAGAGTCACGAGAGTCAGAACAGAGTAATAGCAACACAAAGACACAAGACACAAGTGCAAAGAGCATGTGCGGACCACAGGCTTATATGTCATCAGCCACACCCCTCTGGGGGATGGACCTCAGAGACCTGAAGGCATAAAAGGATTCCCACCATGCACAGCAGAAAACCAAGATGGACGCCATCACATGGAGTAACATAACCCCAGGGAAAAGGTAGGACCTTGACAGCTTTGTTCTGGTTATTGTCAGGTGTAACACAATGAGAAATTATACACTCTCCAATTTTTGGCTAAGGAAAGTGATGCAATGTTCAAAAGTAGTTTTATAGCTTTATACTAAAGAGTGCTTGGAACCAAAAACCCGAAACCCATTGGCACAGATTTGACACCTATTCCCGTGGATTCTTCCTGTGCTGAACATGCAGATCATGAATATTTTAATTTGTTGATTGTGTCCAAATTTTTAAACACTTAGGTCAAAAGGATCTAAGCTTTACTTACCAACCCCGCTACTCATGATAGGGGCTCTCTGCTTAGCTGTTTTCCCACAGTCAAGGCTGCCACTAGTGGTAAATATTCCAATCAGGGGTGGACTGACCATTTGGAAACTCGAGCACTGCCCGAGGGCCCGGGGTCAGTAGGGGGCCCCATGAGATGCCCCTGGAACCTTTTTCATAGGCTTTTTTAAGTTTGGGCAAGGACACAGGGGCCCCATGATCCCCTATTGCCCGGCGGCCCCATGAGTTGTCAGTCTGCCCCTGGTACCAATCCGCAAGACTGAGAATTCATGGTTGATGGGATACTTCACATCAGATGGATGCACTTGAATTACTGGTATGAGAATCAGAAAATCCACGTATTTAACATCTAGTTATAGGAGATATCTGCCAGTTCCTAATAGATGATTAAACATAATTATAGGTAGAAACAGGGAAATATATATATATATACACACAGTATAGTTTTATTTTAATTCATTTTTTTAAAGCTGTTCTATAGTACAATGTACATATATACATACCATATACCAATCAATCCATACCAATATCATACCAGTTGAGAAGAAGCAGAGCTCCCTTATATAGGAGTTGAGCTCCTCCATTTTTATGCATGTACCAATATGGGAGGTTATGATTGTCTGCCCGATTGTAAATGTAATATGCCCTTCAAGAATCCAGGCCTATATGTGTGTTTTGCAATTGTACATTCTATGCCATAATATTGTTTTTACCCTCAGACATTCTAGCTTTAATTTGTGTTAGGTTTACTTTAAAGTAATTTAGGAAAATACACAAGCAGCTAACAGGAGCGAAGATCAGGTACAATTTCTTGTTAACCGCTTAAGGACCGCCCTATAGCAGATATACTGCTACAGGGTGGCACCTGTGCGCAAAATCATATATATATATGTCATTCTGCATTTCCGGGCAGGAGGCGCGGTAAGCACCGGGTTCCGGCCGGTAATTACCCGCCAGCGCCCGGTGATTACCAAGCATCTCCGTTGGGGAGGATTTGTTTACAATCTTCCTCCCTGTCAGCTCGAGCACACTGCTCGGGATGGCTGTGTACAGTACAGCCATCCTGATCAGTGTGCTTACAGTGAATAACACACACCCCGCCCCCCTTGTAAAATACTCCCAGCACACAGTTAACCCTTTGATCTCCCCTCACATTAACCCCTTCCTGCCCAGTGTCATTAGTACAGTGTCAGTGCTTTTTTTTAGCACCGATCACTGTATTGGTGTCACTGGGGTTAGTTCCCCCCCAGTGTCAGAATGTCTACCGCAGTCCCGCTAAAAGTCGCTGATCACCGCCATTACTAGTAGAAAAAACAAATCCCATTATCTATACCACCATTTGTAAACACTATAACTTTCATGTAAACCAATTAATTTACACATATTGGGATATTTTTTTTAGCAAAGACATGTAGCAGAATAAATTTGGACCTAAATTTATCACGAAATTTGATTTTTTTAAAGTTTTTTAGTGGACGTGTTTAATAGCTAAAAGTCCAAAATATAGTTTTTTTCTCAAAATTGTCGGTCTTTTTTTGCTTATAGCGCAAAAATAAAAAACCGCACAGGCTATCAAATAGCACCAAAATAAAGCCCAATTTGTGGGAAAAAAGGACGTAAAGTTAATTCGGGTGCAGTGTTGCATGACCGCACAATTGTCAGGTAAAATAACACAGCGCCGTAAAGCAAAAAATGGCCTGGTCATAAAGGAGGGTAAATCCTCAGGCGGGTAAGTGGTTAAATAAACAATTCAATTAAAATAAATGCTGACATATTCTCTATAAGAGGATTTAAGAGGTTTGCGGGTAAATCTGGGCAATGTCTGGACACACACAACGTAGAGTTGACCACCAAAGGAAACATTCACAATTAGGTAGATAAAATATGGTAATCAAAACAAGGAAGCAAATGCATTAAAGTCACATCAAAAATTACTGTCACTTCCAAAAAGAATTCAAAATCTGTAATCACTGAAAATGCACTATAGTTTCCCTTTAAAGTATTTAAACAGATGACTTCACAGCATCTCCAGGAAAGGAGAAAGATGAGAAGCTAATGATTAGAGACTTGCATGCAAAAGCATAACTTTAACCTTTTCCTTCTCTTAATTGTGCAATGATCATGCCTGCGCCTGCAAGACAGATTAATCTTTATAAGTCTGTTTTAATGAATATGATGGTGTAAAATTTAATTAAAAGCATTAGTGTGAAGGTAAAGTAGAGGAAGCTGTATGCGCATTTCTCAGCATAGGCTTCTTTTATTAATACCTCTCTAACGTGGAGACAGTAATCTCATAGTGTGACTTGTGGCTTTGTAACAAAGCAAAGACATTTATTTTATTCAAAGTAGGTTATGTTACTGATGTTTCACTAAGATTTCTGAGGACACTAAGGGCTGGTTCACATTATTGTGCTATGATAACAAGCGTGTTACTGCAATGTCCAGTCACACACATTACATACATCTGTGTGCTGGAGTGCCTTTGATTTACATGGTACCGCACACACTTGGGCAATGCGATGCATTGTGTTCCCAAGAAAAGTTCAGCTTGCAATGGGGTTCATTGCATTTTGAATGGGTGTCCCGTATCTTATTGGAGACTGAAATGACGAGGTCGGCCTCACTTGTGTCACTAGTCCTGACCCCACTGGAAGTGGAACAAAAGGTGTCTAGGGACCAGGGGGACAAGAGTGGCAGCAGATTTTGTTTGCAGCACTTGCAGCTGGAGTCCTTAAAAGACTGATGGACCACCCATTCAGGAACAGTAGCGAGATGCAGAGCTGGTATGGTAGATCGCCAGGTGTGCACCAGAGCAAGGCAGGAAGCTGGGATGGGAGACAGGAGCAATGTAATAGGAATAGCCGGAGTCATCAACGGGTGGACAGCGAGGTACCAAATCATAAGCAAGCCAGGAACAGAGCCAAAGTCAGGAACAAGTATCAAGCAGGAGAGTAATCAAGAGTCAGGTCAGGAACAAGACAGGTCAGCAAGAAATCACACAGGAACGAGCAGGAAATGGGGAACAGCTGAAGACCAGTCAGCACTCAGCACAGGCAGAGGCACCTTTTAAATAGTCCGTCTGGTGCCAATCTTCGCCGTGCATGTGCACGTGCGCGTGAGTGTGTGCGATAGTGCAATTCTTACAATGGGATGCCTTAACACACCACCTGTTAACATGCTTGTGTTGAAGTGCTTTATAAGTGTGAATATGTCCCAATGATTAGTTTAAAACAGAACTTCAGGTACTTTCCCTTCTCTTGCCCTTCCCTCTCCCAACTAATCGTTGTGTTAGTTTTGAAAAAAAATTCTAGAAGATTATACTTTGTTAAATCCACAGTCACTTAATCTTCTGGCTCATTAGTCTTCTATCCTCTTTCCTGCAAGATGGAATTTCCTCCTTTGGGAGTCCACATCACTGTTTGGATGATGTGGGCATCTCCTATTGGTTGTCCAGAGATGGGGTCCGCTGTAGACTGAAGCAGTTGAGCGCTGGATCAACAAAGATGATAAAGGACACAGACGAAAGACTTAAGGGAGTATTAAAACCTTCTCAGATCGCTTGTTTTCAGTTTCTATTACCGATTCCCTTGCAGTTTTTTTCTTGCCTGCCTATTCTAGTGAGAAGGAGAACCCCTTGGACAACTGCAAAATTCAGACAATTGGGCTAATGAGACTTCTTCCTGCCCCAAACTCAGACACTGAACTCACCAGCTAGGATGGTGCCCACATGAACCATGCACACATTTTCTGTTATGAGCAAGCAGAAACACGGTGAGATGTACACTGTTACTTCCTCTGAGGAAGAGGCTGAGACCTCGAAACACGTTAGCCTGTTGAAAGTCTAGAGTTCAATTTTTTTGGACTTATATGCAATGTGGATTGGACAATGCTGTTTAGTGTGATGTGCCTTTGACCTGTTTACCTATTGTGAGTACGATACTTACTTTTTATCCTTCCAATAAATATTTTGTACGATAATGCACTAGGCCGGTGCACCCTCTGTTTGTTTTTCTTTGTATCCTGTTACCAGGATCCTGCCTGACCTGGAATTCCAGCAGCCTTCCCAATCCTTACTGCAGCTTTCCACTACCTGATTCCCTTCAGAATTGGAATTTTCTAGTACCTCACCAGTTAGACTGGGAATATGTTCAGCTCACTCTGCACAAAGCAGGACTTGAAATCTCTTGCCTCCCAAATAGAAGGTGCTTTAAAAAGAAAAATTGAAGGGGTTAAATAGCAAGTAGTCTCCTTTAATAGCCTGCTCTGGAATCCTCATAGGAGTCCTTTCAAAGTAGGTTTGTCAGTCTCTACCAATGTACAAAAACCACGAATCTCAATCACCTCAGTAACATACAACAGAGAGGTATCCAGAGAGCTACTGCTAGTGGCATCCTGAAGACTACTGTCACAGATGTATTAAACCTCTTGCTGAAATGACCCCCAACAATAGATATTGAACATGTTCACAGTATTGTACCGTAAACTTTCATTCCTGTAGAATGCCATGTGTCATATGCACTTCTTCAGTGTGAAAGAAGAGATTTTGTGAAATATCTTGGCTGAAGAAACAATTTGAATCAGATTATTCCTTCTTCCATCACAGCTAACAGCATTGTTTTCAGTTTTTCCACTCTCCTGCATCTGAGATACCTAAGTGGCTTGAATTCCTAGAAGAGGCGCACTCATCACTTCCTCTACCACCCAAAGCCAAGGATGGAGGTCCAGATCCAAAACACCATCCCAAGGATGAGACTGACCTGACCACTGAATCCAACGAGGATGAACCTTATCACATTCATTACCACCACCAGTTGTTCCGTGAGTTATGCTGATCCCAGTTGCTACAGGCGCATGGAATATGCAGTCCCTATAGTCTTAATAAATTCAGTGGATAGGGAATCCAATGGCGGAGAGAGAGATATAAACAGTCTGAATACCCGGGCAAGCTGTGGTAGAGTGAAGCAGACTCTACTGTGGAGAAACAGACAAAGAAACAGAGTGTCTCTGAGTGTACACTATCACAAGTTTAATAGTAAAAGTAAGTAGGCAACTCACATATTCATAGTAACAAACAGGCTAATATTAGAAGGATGTCCAGACTGCCTCATCGCCAAGTTGTTAACCGAAATATTAGTATGTCAAGGTAGGACAGTGGGGAGCGCTGGAGAGGGAAGAGAGCGCCGGGTGGTACCGCTGCAACAGCCCACTGTGAAGTCCATAGCAGTGGCATCGGCGTCTGATGTCGTAGAAGTGCTGACGCATTTCTGAGCATGCGCAGGGTCCAGCATAGACCAGCATGCTCCTTTCTCAAGCATATGATATGTTATGGATGGGAGCCTTATATGGGAAACAGGGAGGGATAGTGGGTGGGATGTGTGACAAGGGAATGATTGGAACAGGAAAAAATAATGAGGGGGAAGTTTGACAGGGGAACGAAGACAAGCGGAATGAGTTATGTGATGGTGTCATGTGAATACATAAAAATTACATAAGAAGACATGTGAGAATCGACAAGTAAAAATACATGAAGAACAATACATAAAAAGTAAGCATATGATGGTAAAAAAGATGGTAACATATGGTTAGAAATAAATTAGATAGGATCAATACATGGGGAAATATATAGAAATAATTGGTAAAACAGTGTGATGGAACAAAATGATAGGATATAGCTGGCCATACATAACATGGCATAAATGCACTTCTATGACATCAGACACCGACACCACCTTTTGCCTAATTACTTTTACTATTAAACTTGTATTACAGTCTACACTCAGAGGCGCTGTGTTTCTTCCTCTGATCCCAGTTTCTGCTGAGGATTCTAGTGTCTCACAGTGCTGGGACTTGCAATTTAGGTCTTTTACAACCCATTCCTTGTTGCTTTGTCAGTAATGGGATACCCCCCAGACTGCTGGACACCTAGCTCTTCCTCATCTGCCCCCATATAATCCATTATGGGAGCCCACTCCAGGCCCAGATTTTAAACTTAAAGACATACTGCTGGAATCCAGAGAGGTCCACATCGAGTTGGTGGTTGCCTAATGCTCTTGGAGTAACCTTACTCTTATGAGGCCCAGGGACCCTGTTATGGATCCCATACACAATCTGGCAAATTTATGAAACTTATGTTATTTGTAGAGTGTTTACTGTGCATTCATTCGCTGTTAGCCAGTTATACACGCCTATTGTATGATTGTACCTGGTTCTCTGTTTATGGTTTCTCAGTTGTTAAACTATAGTATGTTAAGTGATCATAAACAACCTTATCTGCTTGCCTAGAACTCTCAGTTGATATTTCCTTATCGCCGCTGGATACAGAAAGCAATAGGCATTGTGATGCCTTTGTCTCATCTTTATCCTTCTCCATTGCAGATCTTCATACCCTATATAGGCTGCTTCTTTCCCTTTTGGAGAGACCCTATGGGCCCATGTTCTGTTGAACCCTTTAAATGGGATTCTTAGCTTTCCCCAGTCTGCTCTCAGACTCACCGTCATATCTTCTTACCTCCTTGACTACCCATTACTCTACCTTGAGAAAATCTACACAACTAGCCGTTTTTCCCACCCTACCCAAACTGTACGGCACAGGAGAATTCACTTTCCCTCCTACTGCTGTCTGTCTGAGCTTAGACTTTTTGGAATGATTCCCTATATTTCCCCCTTTTCCCTTCCTATCCTAACTTTACCCCCCTCTACCAACTGTCCCTTGAGCTGACCCTTCTCCCCCTCTAAACTCCCACCTCTATCTCTCCTTTATTGCTTTCCCACTTTCCCCAACAGCCTTTCATACTCCTTGTCCTAATCATCTGGGAGACTACATATCTATGATGCATCTATCTGCTTCCCCAGTGAGACTCACTTTGTTCAGTGAAATGGGTCTTAACATCCCTAAAAAGTGTTCTAGACTGCTTAAAGATCTCAAGAACATTGACACTCAAATAGCCTACCTACAAGGAACACACTTCAAAAGGGTTAATTTACATTTACTTATAAATAATTATAATAATACAATGAATTACTATTACAGAGAAAGAGGGAGAAAGAGACACATGTACAATTGTCTCTACCTTTGAAAAGGATTTTACTGGTGCCACACCCCTTAAATAAAAGACATTGAAAAATAGGATCCTACCAGAAAAAAACTACTGGGGCATTATTAGGGACCATACCAACAAAACTCCATACACAAATTCTAAAAAATGTAAAGCTTTATTAAACATCATTAAAAGGTGTTCAATGTTAAAATAAAACCCCAGTAGTTTATTTTTTGTTAAGGTCCTATTCTTCAGTGTCTTTCCTATACAATTACTCTTTCCGACACTCCTACCTCAACTCCTCCAAAATATTCTTTACCTAAAGGTTTTAGCATCATCATTGCTAAAAACAGTTTCAGTGTCTTTTTTTTGGCCTTGATGAACAGGGTTAGTATCATATTGTGAAGGGCTACATCAAGACTGCAAGGTTCCTCAAGAAAAATCAATTTTCCTTTTTAAAGAAAGTCCAATCTGTAGACCATTCTCCTCAATGCAGCTTCTTTTCCTGAGAGTGGAGTCTAAGAGGTAGGTGGTATTTTTTCCACGGACCCCTCAGAGGAGTTTGGGTGGGATAGGTCTCCCAGATATCAACCTCTTTCAATATGCTTCTCACTTGGCTAGATTGGTGGACTGATGTCACCATTGAAAAAGCAATAGGACCAGATAGACAAAGGACTCCTTTGAAAACCTCAAGGTCATACTTGGCCTACTGTTCCACTCCCTTCTTTGCTCAAGCAACATCCTTCCATAGGGACATCTTTCCATACAGTAAGGAAAATATTCTCCTTATTTTCAAAAATACTCTTCTTATCTTCTATCCCACCTTACCCATCATCCATAACTTTGATCTTGGGAGACCCCGACTTTGCTCCATGAGTTGCCACTGTGAGTCTATCATACTGGAAAGCTCAAGGCCATGCAAAAAAACTGATTATCTTTCCCAGGATGAGATCCTGTATTTAGTGGACCTTCCATTGGATTCCTTGAGCTCCTTACAGCTTCATCAGTTTTTAACCCCTGGCCCAACTCTGCCAGACTTACAATCGGTCCTACCTCTTTGAATATCTGTGTTTAATGACCCCAGTGAGACAGATTATATCTCTCCATGTAAGGAACTAATAGCTCCCTCTGATATATTAGAATGGGAATCAGCCCTCTCAAGGTAATTTTCACCTTCTATTGCAAATACATTTCAGGAACAGAAATATAAAATTATATCTATACTACTGGTATAGAGTTCCTTCCATTTAACAAACAGAGCCTGGAAGTTTGTTGTTGTCTCGAAAAGAACTTGGGAATAATGTTTCACATTTCTTGGGAATGTGCCAAGTCAGACCATTTTGGCCCACAGTCAACAACCTTCCAAACTTAATTTATAAATCATCCATCCACCTGCTTATTACAAGAGCTTTTATACCTGATCAATGGAAAAAAATACCCCACCTCCTGTATCTCTGTGGCTGGTGAAAGAGCGGGAGATTGTGACAATGGAAGACCTGGCTGCTTCCCTTACAAACACTGAGGAGAAATTCAGATCCATCTGGTTAATTTTTACTACTTTGGCCCATTACAAAGATCTTAGAGCTCCACCATCACTGACTTTTTTGTATTCTACAACTGTGACCCAACACTTTTTAAGGCACAATAGGCTGTAACTTGTCAAACCTTAAACCATATGTGTAGCCCCTCTCCCCACCTTTCCCTACCTTTCTCCCCCCCCCACCTTCCTTTCTCCTGCTATTTCTATTCCTTTCCCTCCACAACCCCCACTCTTTTTTCTACCTCCTCTATCTACTTACCTTACCCAAACCTGTTGACTCTCCTGTTGGATGTCTAGATACCCAACAAATACCCACCAAGACATGTCCATCACTGCCATGTCTCTTAAGTGGTATCTGACCAACATAATTTACAACTCCTTCATCTAATATGATCATACCCATTTATTGTTAAACATTTTTAGTCAATCATATTGTTTAAATGTAAGATGCGAGATTGTATACAATGCCTTTAGGAATCTGCATGTGCTATGCTTTTACTCTGTATCTGCCATTTTAGAATATTTGTATATTCTTTTTTTCTGAACTTCTCAATAAAGAAACATTCTAAATGCTAAAAAGCTTCTCATGGTATATATTTTAACAAAAAAAAACTTGTTGAATGGGTGAAAGGTTGCTGAGAGATGGTTTTAAAGAGTTACTTAGGCAACAAACAATATCATTCAGGGAATTGCTCATGCAATTCAGGCAATATTACAAATTGTTCTAAAGTCAAAAATGCCATTACTTTAATTTTATTTGCATGTTATTTTATTTTAACTGCATCTGAGTGAAACAAGCTCTCAGAATGTCTGTGGGTTCTTGTCAATCATTCAGTACTGTACAATGTCCTTTTTTCACAGATAAGCTACCTTATGTGATAGTAAGAATGAAGAAAAACACATACATGCATATAGGTACCTATAGTGGGTGTTGAACGAGTGAACAGAGTGATTGGACAGGTTGGAAAACAGTTGTTTGTACAGTTGGTGAATTGGTGTGGGGACGCATTGGATACCTTCAACTGCCATTGTGCTCTTGCTGGGTGTCCAGTACGTCCCTTTACTTTTAAGTATTGATTTTATTGTTTCTTTTGGAAATAAATAATTTATTTAATCTACTACACTATGGGCAGCTTTTGTTTGGCTCCCTTGTGGAGCTATTGATTTCCAGAGCCCACCCAAGAGCTGCAATCCAGAGTAGGGAGTCCCTGTAACACAGGCTGCAACACCCATCCATCCCTTAAAGGGGACCTCTGGCTGGTTGGATTTCCTTACAACCCAGGAGTACATACTGTGCTGCTTGCTACCCAGAGGGAGGATATTCCATGCCCGGCCTATCTCGCTTCCTTAACCTCCTCGGCGGTATGATTCTTTCCGATTTTTTGTGCTGAAAGCGGTACCATTTTTTTGCATGGAAATATGTAGTTTTTTATTGTAGGCTGTAATTTTTAGGAATAACTCACTGAAATCTGTACGAACAAGAGTCTAGTAAACATCCCGGGTAGGATAAAATTTGAAACACGAAATCATAAATTATAATTTAATAAATAATCATAAAAAATAATAATAATATAATAATAATAAATGTAATTCAATAATATAATCAAACCAAAAACACTGAAATTTGAAATACAGAGGCAAATTCGCACATCGCTGAGCAAAGTCGCAAAATCGTTTTCAGTGTCTGATGACGAATTTCCCCACGAATCATTATCACTCAATTCTGCAAGTGGTTCTGATTTACTATCGCTGTTCTAAAACCGTTTTTAACGTAAAGGGACACTTTTTGGACGCCATGGACTTTTCTAAGTTTCCAGGCAGAAAGAAAAAAAATGCAGGCAGGGCGCAGGACAAAGCAGTAGGGACAAAATGTATGTGAAATGCATTGAAACAGCAATGACAGCAAAAAAAATTTCCCGCCGGTTCCGGCGCCCGTACGTCCCGACGTCACAGGGACCGGAACACGGAAGCCGGATGCCGGCATCGGCCGGAGGAGATGGCCGGGGATGCTGCAGGGGACACATCGCGGGAGCGAAGTACAAGGTAAGTGCTGCAGGGACCCCCAGAGCAACGTTGCATGGTAAGCCTGAGTGTAGCGCGGGGTTACCGCTCTTGGTATAGAAATTTTACCCCGAGCTACACTCGGGATTACCGCTAAGGAGGTTAAAGGGGACCTCTGAGTGTATATTTACATGCGTGTTTCCAAATGGACCTGGTACACCATACTTTGAGGTTTCAAATGAAAGAAAATATGTTAGACACTGCTGCAATAATTTCTGCACAGAAATGAGCTGGAACTCATCTAAACACCACAAAAAAAAGACAGCTAATCTCAACAAATATTGCTCTCTCTGCTTCTGCTCCCTCTATTTCTTTCAAAATGTCTGAAATAGTTAATTTTGTACTGTTTTTCAGTGCATTCTGGGCATTTGGAAAACTCTCCTGAGGTTATCTTTAAAAAACGCTTCTAAACGCAAACGCTCATAAACGCGGTATGCAAACGCGGCTAAAAAGACATTTTTTAACCTACGTTTTCCAGCAGTCAGTTTCCATCGTTCAGAAGTGTCCTGTGTAGATGGAGCCTTAGGGAAATGCACCCTCTCTATTTGTTCTGTTTACCATTATCATTGAAAGTGAAAGTAAAACAAAATCCCAAATTTGTGGATGTCCCCAGAAAAATAATAGAGGAGAAATCTTCCACTAGTTCTGGTGACCTGGGGGACCCCAAGGGATTATCGTAATTTGCAGGGATTACCTCTCACTTCCTGTTTTAGCTATGAGACAGAAAGTGAAGGTAAATCTCCCCAATGGGACCCAGATGACAAAAAAAACCTGACAGGCGTTATAACCCTCCCTTACCCTATTCAAGATTTAAAAAGTGTTGCCTATAGTTTTCCTTTTACATCTTTTTCAGCTGCACTGTGTTAAAGGAGAAGTACAGCCAAAGCTTTTTTCGGCTGTGCTTGTCCTGTTGATCACAAGAATGCAGTTTGTTCTGTTACCCATTTTCAGCTGACAGCGGACTGAAGTAGGCTTCTTCAATTGAGCATCTGTCCAAGGCTTAGCCTGCTTATAATGAAAAGTCTAAGCCTTGGTTAGGTGCATGCTTGAAGCGGCATAGGACTTGGCACCAGAACTGTTAAAACATAGTAATAGGAAAACCAAAGGTGAGTATGTTCTGCTTTTCTCTGCATGGGCAAAAAAAGTTTTGCTTCAACACAATTGTTCATCCTTAAAAAAAATACTTTAAACTTTACAGCTAGCAATAATACTTCTTTATCAGCATCATTATATCTGTTTCAGCTAACTGGATCATGGCAAGTACATCTATATATCAAACATAACAGATGAGTTATTCTGTCAACTGTTATTTTTTTTCTTTAATCTGCGAATGACTACTTACAAATAAAGATCATGTTTAATGTTACAATTACTAATCAAATATAAATGTAACATATATCTGATTTAAAAATGTAGCAGAAGAAAAATAGCCTCTACTTGGATTAAAAAAAAATA
This sequence comes from Staurois parvus, assembly GCF_062004578.1. Lineage (NCBI taxonomy): Eukaryota > Metazoa > Chordata > Amphibia > Anura > Ranidae > Staurois > Staurois parvus. The sequence continues at coordinate 17,983,097 of NW_028317814.1, read as the reverse complement.
ACTAAATATACCAAAATAGGTTTTTAAAAAGTTTTATAAAACAGTAGGAATCCCAGAACATTTGGTATGAGTATCACATGTTAGTCTTTATAGATAATTTTGCAGCTGCTACTAAATATAGCCACACTCAAATCAGATATCAATATAGAGAAAAGATACATATTTTATAAAGTTGATAATTTAACAAAAATGTAACTCCTCAAAATGTAAAAACTCCTCAAACGTTAAAAACATGCAATCAGGGGCGGACTGACAACTCATGGGGCCCCCGGGCAATAGGGGATCATGGAGCCCCTGTGTCCTTGCCCAAACTCAAAAAAGCCTATGAAAAAGGTACCAGGGGCATCTCATGGGGCCCCCTACTGACCCCGGGCCCTCGGGCAGTGCCCGAGTTTCCAAATAGTCAGTCCCCTGCATGCAATATCATTCCACAAAAGTTCAAATGTGAAGTTGTATCAGTCCAATCCAACATATATAACTCCTAATGCTGTGCTATCATCCAACAATATCCAACACCATGCTTGAATTGTAGCCCCACTCTCTGCTCACCGAGAAGTTTGACCTATAAATTATAATACGCCAAATGCACTTTTAGAAGGACTGTGTAGCCTCCAAATTTCTAATCCATGCAGTGTTCCTTCCACATGCTATATCTTCATTGGACCTTTAGCTCCAAAACCGTGCATGAAAAAGCAAAAAATATATTAAAAAATTGTAACTTATACGCACTCAGATATACACACACATTAAAAAAGAAAATGTGCTTGAAGATGCAGTAATCAAATGGTCACATTTCCCCACCGTGCAAGCTAATCCATAGTGTTGAAATCCATGATCAAGCAAGCTGAGTACAAACAGGTAAACATGTAAAAACTCCAACTATTTTCCTTGAAATTATACAATAAATTATTAATATACAGAACGTCATATCAGATCATATACCACATAATCCCATTGGAAATCATGAAAGGCCGTTCCCTTAAAGAACCAGAGTCAAGCAAATAGCCACTAAAGGCCAGCAGTGGACCAGCAGAAGTCGTACAGTATCCCTCAGTGTTTATGACCTACCTAATAGGTCAAGGTGAGTATATGGTGCACCTATTCGCTGATGGGAAACACTGTGGATTAGCTAGCACATTTGCTTTTTTTAATGTGAGTGTATATCTGATGCGTATAAGTTACAATTTTTTAAAAACGGTGTCGCACTACGGTATAATTTTTTGCTTTTTCATACATGGTTTTGGACCTAAAGGCCCAATGAAGATATAGCATGTGGAAGGAACACGACATGGATTAGAAATGTGGAGGCTACACAGTCCTTCTAAAAGTGCATTTGGCCTATTATAATTTACAGGTCAAACTTAAAGTTGAACAGAGAGTGGGGCTAAAATTCAAGCACGGTGTTGGATGATAGTACAACATTAGGAGTTACCTATATATGTTGGATTGGACTGATAGAGCTTCACATTTGAACTTTTGTGGATTGATATTGCATGTTTTTAAAGTTTATGTTTCACATTTTGAGGAGTTAGAGCATCACGTTTTTTGTTTAATTATTTAATTAAAGTGAGAGTACACTTGACCAGTGAGTGCAGCAATCTCCTCCTTCCTTTATTATTTATGGTGTAGCATCGTACAAGCTTTTATTATTTGCATTACAAAGTATGATAACTTTAACACATATCATTACTTTGTAAACAGTGCACATATTGGAAAACTTGAAGTACCATTCAACATAATAGGGTGGGTGTCAGTGATGATGCAGAAGGACACAAACAAAACAGTTAACTGCTTAAGAAAAATAGTTAAAGAAGGATTTTACCAAAATCTTTTAGTTTAGGGTACAGTGTGGAAGGGTTAGATCAGTGGTTCTTAACCTTGTTGGAGGTACTGAATCCCACCAGTTTCATATGTGCATTCACCGAACCCTTTTTAATTGGAAAAATAAAATATGATTTTTAAAATTCAAAACATAGGTATATATTTATACATAGGTGCACAAAATGAACAAAACCGTTAAGAACATGATTTTCACACAAAAACATAATAATGAATATTTACTGCACGAATCATATGAGTCGGGTGTGGGTCTTCACCTCCGCCGAACCCGCGAGACTGACTCACCGAACCCCTGGGGTTCGATCGAACCCAGGTTAAGAACCACTGGGTTAGATAGTTCCCGTTTGCTGTCTTCAATAAAGCCCACAGCTCCCAGAAGGCCACAACACAATGTGGGGGTTGCCAAAAACTGGAATTACCTACCTGTACCTAGGAACCAGTAAGGTTTTGGAGCCCACAATGGAGATAGAACATTATAAGACAAGATTAAAGGATCCCCATTTCAATACAGGAGTCTGTACCATGGCATTAATTGAACCTTGCCTTTCAATTACTTCTAATCTCAGGTTAGTGCCTCTTGCTCCACTATCATACTGCCATAGTTTTCAACTTGTATATTCTTTTTCTAGGGCAGCCGTTGAGTGCATCCTTATTCTAGGGTAGCCTTTCTCAACCAGGGTGCCCAGGCACCCAGGGGTGCCTTGAGGTTTCTTCAGGGGTGCCTTGACAAAATGTCTAACAATTGCTCAAAACTTGTGGAAAAAGCCTGCCTTTTAGTTACACAAAGCCACAGTTTTTCATTACGACTTTCTACCTGAGCAATGACATCAATGACAGTTGATAAGGAGGATGCTAGTGGTCTGCGCAGCATCCTTTTTTGACCCTCCCCTGCCCCTCTCCATCAGTGCTGGAGTCACATTAGCTCAGTAATGGAGAAAAACTGAGGGAGAAGAGAAACACTGGACTACTAGTTAGTACCAGTCTGAAAAAGAGTATTTGCTTTGGAAGACTAAATCACCTCTAACGTTGGGTGCCCTAGGTGTGTGGATGTTGCTGCATTATATAAAATGATTAAAACTTTTTTTTTCATTTTAGAATGGGGTGTCTGAAGACTGTCCATAATTTTAAAGAGTGCCTCGGGACTGTCCAAAATTTTAAAGGATGCCTTGACTGAAAAAAATATTGAGAAATACTGATGTATGAAAAGCACTACTTCTCATTGACATGTAAGTTTGCCGAAAATGGATGGTTATGGTCACTGTTAAGGAAAGACTGTCAATAGTGTAAGCAGCCAAGACAGAGTCAGTCAGGAGTCAGCAGTCTGAGATACTAATGGATGCCATGGTGGTACTGAAGGGGACTCAAGATTAGGAACAGAGGTATCGTTCCCCCTACAGAAAGACTGGCTGATGGCTTGTGTGGACTTGGTGGGTCTTGGGGTGGGAAAAAATCCTAGTGAGCACATGACAGTTAATCCAGTTCAGGGAGGTGTAGTGACCTATTGAAAAAAAACTAACTTGCATTGCAGGATATAATGGGGCTATAGTGTTAATGAACTTTCTAAAAAATAGATATTGTTTAAAAGGAGTGGTCCCTATGGGCACACACTGGTGTTTGTAATCAATTGACATGGTTAGTTTATGTTTTAAGACAAAATAGGTATTCTTTAAAAGGCTATCAAGGGGTTACAAAACAGCCCCAACAACTGTTTTCTGGCGGTAGTTCCCTTATGAACTACCTGCACCTAATTCAGGCAAGCATTTGTAGTTCTGACTACCACCACTTAAAAAATCTATTGTGATGACAAATTCTCAAAGAATTACTGCCAGTTCTCCATTTAGGAAAATACCGTATTTTTCGCCATATAAGACGCTCCGGAATATAAGACGCACCCAATTTTAAAGGAGGAAAATCTAGAAAAAAAAGATTCTGAACCCAATACATATAGTAATTCATCCCCCATAGTAATTCATCCCCCATATAGTAATTCATCCCCCATATAGTAATTCATCCCCCATAGTAATTAATCCCCCATAGTAATTCATCCCCCATATAGTAATTCATCCCCCATAGTAATTCATCCCCCATATAGTAATTCATCCCCCATATAGTAATTCATCCCCCATAGTAATTCATCCCTCCTAGAGTAATTCATCCCCCATAGTAATTCATCCTCCATAGTAATTCATTCCCCATATAGTAATTCATCCCCCATATAGTAATTCATCCCCCATAGTAATTCATCCCCCCTATAGTAATTCATCCCCCATATAGTAATTCATCCCCCATATAGTAATTCATCCCCCATAGTAATTCATCCCCCCTAGAGTAATTCATCCCCCATAGTAATTCATCCCCCATATAGTAATTCATCCCCCATATAGTAATTCATCCCCCATAGTAATTCATCCCCCATATAGTAATTCATCCCCCATATAGTAATTCATCCCCCATAGTAATTCATCCCCCCATATAGTAATTCATCCCCCATATAGTAATTCATCCCCCATAGTAATTCATCCCCCCTAGAGTAATTCATCCCCCATAGTAATTCATCCCCCATATAGTAATTCATCCCCCATAGTAATTAATCCCCCATATAGTAATTCATCCCCCATATAGTAATTCATCCCCCATAGTAATTCATCCCCCATAGTAATTCATCCCCCATATAGTAATTCATCCCCCATAGTAATTCATCCCCCATAGTAATTCATCCCCCATATAGTAATTCATCCCCCATAGTAATTCATCCCCCATATAGTAATTCATCCCCCCTATAGTAATTCATTCCCCATATTGTGTCAATTCACTTACCTTTGCTCCGCGCATTCCTCTCGCCGTGTTCCCGCGCCGTTCCGGTCTTCAGGGCTGATCCACAAGCAGAGGGGGTGATGACGTCAGCGCGCACCGCCGGGTGTACTAAGATGGCCGACCGCTCCAGAGATAGGTCAAAGCCGCGGCCTTTCCTACGGCCGTGGCCGCTCCTCACGGATTCTCTCTCTATTCATCGTATAAGACGCACCAACTTTTCCCCCCCAGTTTTGGGGAAGAAAAAGTGCGTCTTATACGGCGAAAAATACGGTAGTTGTAATAAAGACTAACTCTGACATGCACAGAGGTATGCCAGTACTCGGGCAATGCCTGTGTTAGGAAGCTATCATGTAGGTTAGCTGTCAGCATCGGAGATACAGCTGATGTCATTACCAAAATATGGCAATACCCATATTTGGGAAATCACTTGTCACTGGGTGGGCAGAGACTGATGGAGAACTGAGACTATTCCCCCATCAGGTCCACTTCACTTATGAGCCTAGTCTCTTAGTTCCCCATCAGTTTCTTCCCACCACTAGAAACAAACTTCTAAACCAACCGCCTGTCAGCGTGATAGACACAGTGCCAGGGGGGGTCGGCATGCTCGTTCGACTCTACAACATCAAGAAGGCAAACACACAGGAGGCTCCTGATTGGGAAAGGGACATCTGAGAAAGGGGAGAAGAGGGGCTTGGGGTGATGCCGGATGAGGAGTCCAGCAGATTGCACCTTCGTCTGTCTGGAAAAAATCTTTGCACTTGTCTTGCAGCCAAGCGCAGGGCCTACAGTCCATTTTCAATGTAGACTATATTTTCATATTTTTACAATAATATTTGTTTTCATTAATCTAAGCATATTTTATGGGTACGAGAATGCTTTTGTTTTATTGAACCACACCCCTTTAAGCCCCTCTACTGTTAACACAAATTTGCCACACCCACTGTTCAACGCAGAACGCTATGAGTGCCACATTGCTACTCTCCATGGGGCACTCAAAGGCGTCTCAGATCTTTTACAATCTTATAGAGTTCCTATAGTTCAAGCCTCACCTCCACAATGGATTAGTAGGGGCATCACCAGGAAAGAAGAAGAGCACGCAGAAGCAGGCCTTATTAAAGACCCTCTTCTTGTCTCCCTTCTTCTTTCCCAGTGTCTCCCCTCCTAATCTGCTATGGAAGTGAAGCCTGAAATTGCTCAAACCTCACCTACGCTGTGATTGTGTAGGCCTTCTCTCTCAGGTTAGGGTGAGGGGTGCCGAACTGAGTCTTTGCCTGGGGTTAAAGAATGTCTAGCTTTGCCACTGAATACTATATATATATGAAGGAGCAGCTTTGTCACCTTAGACCAGGACTACAGAACACCTCCCCTTCTCCTGAAGTCCATATCAAGTTCTGTAATCAATATAAATGACTTGAAAAGGGCTGATAAGACCTCTAGGAGATTCAGTGCAGCAGAGCTCATTGGATTTCTTGCTGGATTAAAGGGAATTTTTGGCATTTATCGAACAGATGTAGAAAAACCCTTTTGATTTTATGCTTAACAGACCAAAGAAAGTAAATAAGAGAAGTTCATAGATAGGGTATACTTTAAAAAAGAGTAGGCACTATGGGTAATGGTGCATCAAAGATGCTTCCCGACATTAATACTCAATCTCAGTTGAGTTCCCTCGGAAATATTCAGCTGTCTCAAAGATCAACCACCAGTCATCAACCTGCCCATGAAGCAAGGCCATGAGGACAGTTATTGTTCGGATGGTATATACTGCATTTCTTGTTTTCAAAACAAATCCAAGCAATCAGGATAAGCAGATAAATAAATGCCACAGGCAGTCCTTGGCTTTATGTGTTCTCGGCCGCACAAGGTCCGTTCCCATCAAACTTTCATTTGTATGTCACCAGCAGCAGGGAACAAGGGCCCACACCTGTTCTGCCCCTTCTGTCCTCATTTAATTAAACCCCCCTGATGAAAGATCAATGTTTTCTAAATGTAGAGAAGTACAGGTTGTTCCTACAGCTGTTGATGTGAAGAAGCCTCGGCGGGAGCCTAATAAAATTACAGTTACTAACATTCGCCACAATACAAATCAATAGAGCACAAACCAGGGGATCTTTCAGGCTTAAGAAATCTCAGCTCTGTATAGGATAGAAAACAATGAGTGAGGTGGGAGGAGAAGGCAAGTGAAATGTGTTTATTGTCACAAGTGATGTGCATTAAATCTGATTAACTCTGAGGCTGATGCCTGTCATGCATTGAGCCATTAGAAGCTGTTAGTACAGACATGGGGAAAGTACTATGCAGCCAAAATATTCTGCACAAGATAGTCACAGCTAAAATCGCAGCACTTCCAGCCTACAGAAAATCTATTCTAAAATGTAGGGCTACTGTACACATGAGTAAAGCTAAGGTGCCAAAGTAAATAGTCATTCTAGAGCTAGGCTTAGTTGGCAGGGGCAGTAACAATAAATGATTGAGTCATGGTTTTACTGCCTCCTGCAATAGGAAGAAGGGTCAGCCGCACACCGGAGGATTAATATTATTATTATTATACAGTATTTATAAAGCGCCAATAGTTCGCTCAGCGCTGTACATTACAGAGGGGGACAGAACATGTGACAGAACAATACCAATACAATGCAAAACATGAGGGGATCGAGGGCCCTGCTCTTTCCAGCTTACAATCTAGGAGGGAGGGGATGGTGGCACAGGAGGAAATAGCTGTGGGGGGGTGGAGTGGTAGGAAGAGTGGAGGAGGTCAGCAGGTTAGCAGGGGGTGGGGTAGGCTTCCCTGAAGAGATGGGTTTTCAGGGTGCGCCTAAAGGAGAGGAGAGTAGGTGATAGTCTGATGGGTTGGGGCAGGGAGTTCCAGAGGATGGGTGACACCCTGGAGAAGTTGATAGATGAATATAGTGTGTATTTATTGATCCATAGGACACACAAAACGCCAGGACATGAATACAAGACCAGGGGCGGACTGACAACTCATGGGGCCCCCGGGCAATAGGGGAGCATGGGGCCCTTGTTTCCTTACCCAAACTCAAAAAAGCCTATGAAAAACGTACCAGGGGCATCTCATGGGGCCTCCTACTGACCCCAGGCCCTCGGGCAGTGCCCGAGTTTCCAAATGGTCAGTCCGCCCCTGTACAGGACTTGTTAATGCGTTTCCACTATCTCGTGCTTAACCTCCCTGGCATTATTCCCAAGTGTAGCTCGGGGTAAAATTTCAGTACCACAAGCGGTAACCCCGAGCTACACTCGGGCTTACCATGCGGCGTTGCTCAGGGATTCCCTGCAGCGCTTACCTTGTCCTTCGCTCCCACGATGTGTCCCCTGCAACGTCCCGGCCATCTCCTCCAGCTGATGCCGGCATCCGGCTTCCGTGTTCTGGTCCCTGTGACATCGGGACGTACGGGCGCCAGAACCGGCGGGAAATTTGAAAGTTTTCAAAAATGTCATTTTTTTAAAAACGATTATTACATAGCAAAACATTACTGTATCAAACCATTTCACATACATTTTGTCCCTAGTGCTTTGTCCTGTGCCCTGCCTGCATTTTGACTGTTCTTTCTGCCTGGAAACTGGGAAAAGTCCATGGCGTCCAAAAAGCGTCCCTTTACGTCAAAAGCGGTTTTAGACCAGCTAGAGAACAGCGATAGTAAATTAGAACCACTTGTAGCATTCAGTGATGATTTGTGGGGAAATTCGTCATCAGACGCTGAAAACGATTTTGCGACTTTGCTCAGCGATGTGCGAACTTGGCGCTATATTTTCAAATTTCAGTGTTTTTGGTTTGATTATATTATTGAATTAAATTTATTATTATTATATTATTATTTTTTATGATTATTTATTAAATTTATGATTTTGTGTTTCAAGTTTTATCATACCCGGGATGTTTAATAGACTCTTGTTCGGACAGATTTCAGTGAGTTATTCCTAAAAATTACAGGCCTACAATAAAAAAAGACATATTTCCATGAAAAAAAATGGTACCGCTTTCAGCACCAAAAATCTGAAATAATCATACCGCCAGGGAGGTTAATCATAAATCATAAATCTCGTGCTTAATCATACGGTTAAGCACGAGATCGCGTGAAACGTATTCATGTCCTGGTGCTTTGTGTGTCCTATGGATCAATAAATACACACTATATTCATCTATCCTCCAGTGTGCGGCTGACCCTTCTTCCTATTGCATCGTGTGTGGTGGCGAGCCAGAGCCTGCACCTGTTGTGGCTTGATCTGGATTGTTTGCCTGAGCGGTATACCTTTTGTTCTTTGGATTAATTACTACCCCCTACTGCTCCCTTTTAGGGTGCTTTCACACTTCTGAGCAGGGGCAGACTGACCATTTGGAAACTTGGGCACTGCCCGAGGGCCTGGGGTCAGTAGGGGGCCCCATGAGATGCCCCTGGTACCTTTTTCATAGGCTTTTTTGAGTTTGGGCAAGGACACAGGGGCCCCATGATCCCCTATTGCCTGGGGGCCCCATGAGTTGTCAGTCTGCCCCTGCTTCCGAGTGTACCTGACAATGTTTAGATTCCAGAACCCCAGCAGGGGTTCCCAGCAATAAGCTGCGGGAGGCAGCCCTTTTGAAAGCAATGGGAGGCTGCTGGCTCCTGCAGCTAACCGTGGCCACTCACAGAAGTTTGTACAGTGATCACCTGTGAGTGATCGGCCCTGGATGCAGGCTGGAGTTTTTGCATCTAAATATATATATGAATGTACCCTTACACAGTGGCAAGCAGCGGTTCTACACATGCCACAACCATGACGCATGCTCATCCGTGTCTGGTCCTACAAACAGGCACTTTATGTAACCAAGCTGACATACTGTAAATGCCGGTGGGACACAAGTGACCTGAGCGAGCACATTCTAGCAAGGGAAGCAGTGTTTAGACAGGCTGAGAGCCTGCATGGATAGGGGTAGATCAAAACTGGCTCACATTGGAGTAGATGGTATGATTTTAAAACATCTGAAAAATATCTAAAAATGAAAGGTGTCTTCGTGGTAGAGTCAAAATGGTTAAATAGATTTATAGATATGGGTTGGTTAACAGGAAGGGAAAGAGATGCTAAGAGTGAAATGGACAGGGGTTTTTTTATTGGGAGGGAGGGGGTTTTTTTGGGGGGGGGGTGAATGGGGTTAAAGTGGATGTATATGATGTGACAAAAAATATACTTACAAAAAAAAAACAAAAACTGGTTCACTTTGGCAATAAAAGCTGGAAGCTGATTGGTGTCTATGCAAAGCTGCACCAGATTTTGTACTCTGCAGTTTTAGTAAATAACCCCCATAGTGTTTTGTGGCTGTATTACATAAAGAAAAGGAATCACCCATTGGGGGTGAGAAACTAAGAGCAGGGATTTTAAAAGTAACTCCAGGGAAAGTTTTTTTTTAACAGGCACGTTACTATATGATCAATAAAAAACATTGTTTATTGTGTGTATAGATACATGTTAAAGACATGTTATTATAACTACAACATATAATCAACCAGACTTCATAAATCACAATAGCCTCCAATTTTATAACACAGCACTCAAAATCAACACGTTTTGCAATAAATAATTGCTTTTTAGGATATGTGCTGAGCTTGTCCACATAATTTACTATATATATATATATATATATATATATATATATATATATGCAATGGGGTTGATTTACTACAGGTAAATAGACTGTGCACTCCAAGTGCACTTACAGTGCTGTTGCTCTAGATCTGAGGAGAACATGCAAGGAGAATAAAAAAAACAGTATTTTTGTTTGCACATAATTGGATGAAAGAAATCAGCAGAGCTTCACCTCATTTCAAAGCTTCCCCTCGGATCTAAAGCAACTGTACTTGCAGTGCACAGTATATTTATCTTTAGTAAATCAACTCCATTGTATATATTATAACATTTGATAAGAGAATAATAAAAAAAATGACACAAACCCAAAACGTTTTAGAACAATATTGATTATTATTAATTATTTTAGTTTGTGTATTTTTTTTATTTTATGTTATTTTCTTATATGTTGTAATGTGTACTGTATAATGTATATTTATGGTAAATATATTGTATATTTATGGTTATGGAAAAGTAATCACCCACAATGGTTGATCACTTTTCTGTATGTATGGAATGATAATGGGATGGTACTGCTGAGGGTTATTATTCCTATTTGATCTTTTTTTTTTTTCGTCCACCAGAAAGAGTATTTGGAAGTTTTGTAGCTGTATACAGCTGAAAAAACCCTGCATGGTGAACTTTTTATGTTTTCTGCTTCATTGATGAATAAACATGGGCAAGAATATCCAGCAATGCAAGTAGACAGTGTCACTTCAAGTTCCCTTTGTAAAGCTGATCCTTATTAAAAAAATAATAATTATATATATACACACACACACACACACACTGTATATATTATTTTTAAGGACATATTCAATTTTTGACCAAATACAAATTAGACCTTTTTCCTAAGCCGTGTCTGGTCATAAGGGCACAGGGTTAAACAGAAGCAGTGAAGGATATGCAGTTTTAATATACAGCAGTTAATAGCGAGTGACCCGATTGCTGCCCACAGCATAACAGATATGTACATGATGATGGTGGAGGGAGCATAACTGAAGAGTGATGAATGTGCCGCTGTAAAAATGATGTTTTATTTATAAGTCAGCAATGTTTGATTTGTAAAATAGTAGGGCTGGTGATTTTATTTTCCGGTCTACAGTGTAGTGTACTTTACAGAGAATTTAGGGGCTAGAATGCAGATTATTTGATTGATTAATTGGTTGATAGAGAGTATATTTATTCTGGGGCATTTTTGTAATATTTGTGGCTGTCAGGTCAGCCATAGTTGGTGTAATTTTCATTTGCGATGTAAACAGGCTAATGGTAAGATATAAACCCTATGCATAAGTAAGAGTGAAATGTTGCCCTCCCTTTTAAATATCACATTATATATGAAATGTAGACTGTGTAACTGTTTTGCACACTTTGGGGTCTATTTATAAAACATTCACTGGACGAATATCACACACATTTGTACAGCGTGCCTGGATTTTGGATGTAATATTCTAGATAAAGTAGTTCAGCTCTTTGGATGTATTACATATTATTATTATATTATTATACAGTATTTATAAAGCGCCAATGGTTTGCTCAGCGATGTACATTACAAAGGGGGACAGAACATGTGACAGAACAATACCAATACAATGCAAAACATGAGGGGATTGAGGGCCCTGCTCTTTGGAGCTTACAATCTAGGAGGGAGGGGATGGTGGCACAGGAGGAGATAGCTGTGGGGGATGGAGTGGTAGGAAGAGTGGAGGAGGTCGGCAAGTTAGCAGGGGGTGGGGTAGGCTTCCCTGAAGAGGTGGGTTTTCAGGGTGCGCCTAAAGGAGAGGAGAGTAGGTGATAATCTGATGGTTTGGGGCAGGGAGTTCCAGAGGATGGGTGACACCCTGGAGAAGTCCTGGAGGCGGGCATGGGAGGAGGAGACCAGGGAACTAGAGAGAAGGAGGTCTTGTGAGGAGCGGAGTGTGCATGCTGGGTGGTACTTGGATATTAGGTCAGTGATGTAGTTCGGGGCAGTATGGTGGACAGCTTTGTACGTCAGTGTTAGGATTTTGAATTTTATCCGTTGCGCAATCGGAAGCCAGTGGAGGGATTGGCAGAGGGGGGTGGCGGAAACGGAGTAGTTGGAAAGGTGAATGAGTCTGGCAGCCATATTCAGGATCGACTGAAGCGGTGATAGCCAGCGGCGAGGCAGGCCAGTGAGGAGGGAGTTGCAGTAGTCAAGTCGTGATATGATGAGGGAGTGGATGAGCTGTTTAGTGGTTTCTGGGGTTAGGAACGTGCGTATTTTGTCCATGTTGCGGAGGTGGAGTCTGTACGAGTGTCCAAAGAGCACAGAGTTAAAGCGGAGTTCCACCCAAAAGGGGAAGTTCCACTTTAAAGATTGGTCCCCCGCTCCCCATTAAGGATTGGCACCTTTGGGGAGCGGGGGGGGAGACGGGTACCCAAATTTGACAGGTACCCACTACCACTTCTGCTGCGATCGCCTAGGTGATCGGAAGCGGAAGTTGTCCTCCTACCCTCCCTCCTTGAAGTCTTGTGGGACAAGTGACAGGTCCCAGAAGACGGAGCCACTCAGGAAGTGCAGCGCTGCTCGCGCATGTGCAGTGGACACCCGGCTGTGAAGCCGCAAGCTGTCATAGCCGGGTGCCCACACTGAAGATGCCGGCAGGGGCAACACGGGATCATGCAACAGGTAAGTGGCTGTTTTTTAAAAGTCAGCAGCTACAGTTTTTGTAGCTGCTGACTCTTATTTGTTTACAGAGCGAGTGGAACTCCACTTTAAGAAAACAAGCTGATGACTGCAATCATGCTCTGCTTCTTCAGCCGGCTCTCAATTGTAAAGTGAAAGTGATCCGGCAGCTGTATAGCTTGCATAGTTCTCTCTCTCCCTCTTACCAGAAGCCCAGGACCACATCAATGTGCTTCAACACAGTCCAGAAGAAGAACAAAGACCATCCATTCTTCGATCCCCTCTGCCCAGAATGAAACTGAAAGCGATGATGGTTTTGTTACTTTCAATGTCTCCAAATGTCTCTATAAAGAATACCAGTCACTTGCGCAAAGCTCTCACTTGTCAACCCCTTGTGATAGCAATAAAGTTAAATTGAAAATTAAAAAAAAAAAATTATAAACAAATATTAAAAACAAAGAAAACTTAACTGTACCTCCCACTGCCCTAAACTCACCCAAAATGCAATAAAGTATGAAATAAAGTAATTTGAGTTGTAAAGGCTTTCTTTACATGCCATAGGCATCCATGTCCCAGCCATTGTCAGCACTCCCTCTTCCCCCAGCTGCTGCTGACTGACACAGGATAGCCACATCATCCCGCAACATCCCGCACCAGAGAAGGCTGAAAATAGTTAAGTATATACATCTTTTTTTTACACAGCTTAATCAGCATAGGTATTAGGAGGGAGGAAGGGGCATTTTTAAAACTAGTTAGGTATGGGCTGGAATTCTACTTTAATTCCAATGATTGTCAGCTCCATCCAATGGCTAAAATGCAGTAAAGCTTTCTGAAATACCACAATATGAAAAGATACCAAATTTTGACCACTAGATGGAGCTGACGAGTTCAAGAATTAATCTATTACAAAAATTATGTTTAAACTGTGTGAAGCCTGCATGAATGTGTGTGACATTTGTCCAATTAATGTTTTATAAATAGACCACCAGAGTGTTTAATTAACCTCCCTAGCAGTCTGATTATGTCCATATTTCTGTGCTCAAAGTGGTAAATTTTTTTGCATGGAAATATGTATTTTTTTTATTGTAGGCCTGTAATTTTTAGGAATAACTCACTGAAATCTGTCCAAACAAGAGTCTAGTAAACATCCCGGGTATGATAAAATTTGAAACATGAAATCATAAATTATAATTTAATAAATAACCATAAAAATAATAATATAATAATAATACATTTAATTCAATAATATAATCAAACCAAAAACACTGAAATTTGAAATAGAGCGCCAAGTTCGCACATTGCTGAGCAAAGTCGCAAAATCGTTTTTAGTGTCTGATGACGAATTTCCCCACGAATCATTATCACTCAATTCGGCAAGTGGTTCTAATTTACTATCGCTGTTCTCTAGCCGGTCTAAAACCGCTTTTGACCTAAAGGGACACTTTTTGGACGCCATGGACATTTCTCAGTTTCCAGGCAGAAAGATGCAGGAAGGGCGCAGGACAAAGCACTCGGGACAAAATGTATGTGAAATGGTTTGGTACAGTAATGTTTTACTATGTTATTTTAGTGTATTTAGTGAATGTCACTTTTTGTCATTTTCAAATTTCCCGCCGTTCCTTCCCCGTACGTCCTGACGTCGCAGGGGACGGAACCCAGAAGACAGATGCCAGCATCCACCGGAGGACATTATAGGGGACACAGCAGGAGGGACATCGCGGGACCGCAGGACAAGGTAAGAGAAGAACAGATCCCTATGCAGTGCCGCATGGTAAGCCCAAGTGTAGCTCGGGGTTACCGCTTGTGGTACTGAAACTTTACCCCGAGCTACACTCGGGAATACCTCCAAGGAGGCTACAGGATTCATAAACCCCATCAATGTACTTCCCATATTTGCTACCTTTAGCGCTGTTAAATATATAATTAAAAATGTTTTGTTTTATCTGTTTGGTAAGTGAAAAAAATTACCTGCTGATCTTGCCAGAAATCGCATGTGCTATCTGCCTCTTCTGCCATTGTAGCTATTGTTATGGAGTAGAGAACAGGGGACGGTTCCTGTGCTAAGCTGATAATACTGCTTCTCCGTAGATATACTAGAGGTGAGTTGAGTAATTGAGTGAGCGTTGTCACCCTAGGACAGGAAGGGTGTTACTGGCAGGATCACCAGGTGAAAATATAAGACAAGGCTCAATAAAGAAAACGAATCCACCTGGCACATCTAAAGACTGGTAAGCTGCATTATAATACACTTTAAAAAAAATAAATACAACACTACTGCAAATGAATAAATGTGTTTTACTAACAGACGCTCTGTGGTCTTACCACAATGAAATGTGAAGTTCCACCTGTGACAGAGCATGGTCTATGGCAGTGGTGGGCAACCTTTTTTTTCAACTGAGCCAAATCTCACCAAAACCACGATTGAAATTTATTTTGAGAGCCACATTTTTAAAACTGAAAATACATAGGATGGTACACTGTTTTTAGTTTCAATAAGTTTTTATAGTAATTCATCCCCCATATAGTAATTCATCCCCCATAGTAATTCATCCCCCATATAGTAATTCATCCCCCCTATAGTAATTCATCCCCCATATTAATTCACCCCCCATATAGTAATTCATCCCCCATAGTAATTCATCCCCCATAGTAATTCATCCCCCATAGTAATTCATCCCCCATATAGTAATTCATCCCCCATATAGTAATTCATCCCCCATATAGTAATTCATCCCTCATAGTAATTCATCCCCCATATAGTAATTCATCCCCCATAGTAATTCATCCCCCATAGTAATTCCTCCCCCATATAGTAATTCATCCCCCATAGTAATACATCCCCCATATAGTAATTCATCCCCCATATAGTAATTCATCCCTCATAGTAATTCATCCCCCATATAGTAATTCATCCCCCATATAGTAATTCATCCCCCATAGTAATTCATCCCCCATATAGTAATGCATCCCCCATAGTAATTCATCCCCCATATAGTAATTCATCCCCCATATTAATTCATCCCTCATATAGTAGTAGTAAGTAAGTAGCAAGTAGTAAGTCAAGTCCCTCCTGTGTCAATTCACTTACCTTTCTCCGCGCGTTCCTCTCGCCGTGCTCCCCGCGCCGTTCCGGTCTTCAGGGCGGACTGTGAGAGGAGCTTAGCTCCCCTCACGTTCGTCACGCTGCCCCGCCTACACACATCCTGACAGCCAATCACTAGCTATCAGGATGTGAGTGGCAGCGAGACTGGCCAATCATTGCTGGGCTAGCTGCAGAGTCCTCGGCCACCCGAGAGGAGGGAGGGGAGGGGAGCGGCCGCCCGAGAGGAGGGAGAGGAGGAAGGGGAGGGGAGCGAGCGCCCGGCACACAGAAGAGCCGCATTAAAATGTGTAAAGAGCCGCATGTGGCTCGCGAGCCGCGGCTTGCCGACCACTGGTCTATGGTATCATTTTATTATCGTGGAAAAGGCTATGGTTTGAACTTAAAGTTCACTGTATTTATTTTATAATCCACAGCAGTTCAGCGTCTTTAGAGCTGAGCACATTAACCACAAAAAAAAGCATTCCCTATTAAACTACTTGTTAAAATTCTTACCCCAGCACTTTACAACCTTCAATGCTCCTGACCCCTGCTGCTTCCCCAAACTTCCAAACTTTATAGGAAAGAGTTAAAGGAGATCTAGGATCACACCACATGCTTGCGATTTATACCGTCAGCATTGTAATAGTAGTATAAATAAATGTTATTTTTGACAATCCAATATACTATTATTTAACATGAAAATCTCCTTTCATGTTATGAGTTCTGCCAGTCTGCTGGCCATCACTTCCCACAACTTCTTGGATTCCCAGCATACTTTCCAGCTTCTCCTCTGCTGTTACAGTCAATGTGTAAGGACTACATATCCCATGGTACCTTGCTGCCTGCACTGTACTAACTCCATCTCCTGAAACTCTTCCTCTCAGCACCTCTGTAGTTCAGAAGGCTGCTCTGTAAAATGTGTGACACAGCCAAGGGTGTATTTACCACAAGGCAAACAAGGCACTTGCCTAGGGCGGCATTTTTCAGGGGGGAAGCACCTCCCCGCAGAAGAAGGGATGAAAGAAGGGACACGCATGCCATAGAGACCAGGTGGGATCCAAGAGAAGCTGTGGGTTGCTTGGCGGTGTATGTAGAGCATGGCTCTCATTCCCGGGGATGTCCGGAGCTGTGAAGATGAGTGTCTTTCTCTCTATCACTTGGGGGGGGGGTAGTGGAAGGCTCTCCCAGGTGGGGGACAGGGGTGTTGTTGGTCACTGTCAGGCTCTCTCAACAAGAGGGGGGGATGGTGTTAGTTTGTGTCTGTGGGGGCAGACAATTTTTGTGTTGCCTAGGGTAGCACAAAACCTAAATACACCACTGGACACAGCAGTGCCTACTCACAGGGTGAAAATGTGTGGGGATCTTCGCATACCAAATTTACAAATGTCAAGATCGTTCAGAGTAATAGAAGTAGCCTAGGAATAATGAATGAATATACGACTATGCATTTTCATCATAGAAACACTTTAACAATGGACAGTGCCATCTCCAGCATGTCTATTAGCTTGGAGAAGGTAAGTGGGGATGAGCAGGGGAGTACCTAGCCATCATAGGGCTGTGTGTTTCTATTGATGTACACAGTGTTGGGAGACACAGCTCTAGTCCCTGCATGCAAGAGTGGCTCCATATGATGCTGCAAGAGAAAGGAGTCACCATGAAACAGCAAGCATGGGGTAGTGCTTAGGATGGCGGCCATACATTATACAATTTTCTTGTTCAATTTTTTTTAGATTTATCTTCAACTATGCAGTGCAAGGGCCTGCCTAACTGCATACAAATTGACCATGTTTAGGTCTGACCCCATATTATATGGTTTTGGAAACTGTACAAGGAAATTGTAAAATGTATAGGCAGCATTAAACTAGAACTTAGACAAAGATTAAAAGAAAAAGAAGCTGCTTAGTTTCGGCAAAGATCACTAAACTAGTCCCTAACTATTCCCCTTTTTCAGAGGTTGTGAGGAGCCAAGAACCCACCTGCACATGTGGTGGTCCTGCCCACTAGTAGCTAAATTTGCCTTAAGATATTCCTGATGTTATCTAAGCTTACAAACTCCTCATTGTCCCCAGACCCTGAATTGGCCCTGCGAAATAAACTGCTGCCCTCTATGTCACTATGGTGTCCAAGCAAACCATTGCCAAGGCATGGAAGATGCCTAAATTATGCCTTCTTGAGACAAAGCATAGAATAACACAAGCTATGATCCATAGCAAGCTAGAAGCTACCTTGCTCAACCATGTGCCTAAGCATGCAAAAATCTGGCAGCCTTGGGTGGACCACTTTGTACTCCCAACCTTTGACTCTACCCTCTTGGAACCATAAATGAGCTTCACTTTTGACTAGAATAGGCTATTTTGCTACAGACTGTCATGCTGCCCAGGCATGGGGAGGCCCTGACCCCTATTCTCTATGACCTATCTCTTGGTAGTCTATACACTGTAAATGCACATCAGTGCAATCCTTTATACGTTTACAATACCTAAAAAATTTGAACTTTTTTGTTTTGTATGACATTTAGCATTTACCTGATTTGTATAGGTGTAAATAAAATTTACCTCTAAACCTCCCTTTCCCATGTACAGCATGTCCCATAATTTTTTTTCATTTGCCTTGTTCCTGTAGTGATTAATAACCTTTAGTACTCCTAATCACTTTATCACTGGGCTTGTATAATTCTTGCATTAGCAGCTGCTAGACTCTCAGTTCTTAGTGACATAGGCACGCTCCCCAGAACTACATCTCCCAAGAGCACCTCCTCTACACACTTAGTCACACTTTATCATAATGAGTCTTATGTTAGAAGTAGGAGAACCCTTTGAAGCTGTCACATATCTTGCCAAGGTTACACAGTGCATGTGTGGAGAACAACTAATTTAGAGACTTACCCAGGAACAAACATAGTACGATCAGCCATCAGCCATGTTTATGACCACCAACAGGTTAACATTAACATTTTTTGTCTTGTTACAATGGCACCATAAAGTCGGTGGGATATAATAGGCAGCAAGTAAAAATGTTGCCCTTAAGATGATGTGTTGAAAGCAGAAAAAACTGTATGGGGCTGCACAGACACAGACTGGTAACTGGTTTGGTTGTGGACAGACCCATGTCCACAACCAAAAGTACCTACAATGGGCACATGAACATGGGAACTGGATCATGGAGCAATGGAAGATGGTGGCCTGGTCTGATGAATCACATTTTATCTTACATCATGTAGATGGCTGACTGCGCGTGCGTCACTTACCTGGGAAAGAGATGGCACCAAGATGCACAGTGGGAAGATAGCAAGCCAGTGGAGGCAGTGTGATGCTTTGGGCAATCTGATAGGAAACCTTGGGTCCTGTCATTCATGTGGATGCTACTTAACATGTACCGCTTATCTAAACATTGTTGCTGACCAAGCACATCCCTTCATGAAAACGGTATTCCCTGATGGCAATAACCTCTTTCAGCAGGATAATGCATCCTGAATGATTTGAGGAACACAACGCACGTTTGAGATTTTGACTTGACCTCCAATTTCACCAGATCTCAACCTGTGGGATGTGCTAGAAAATTAAGTCTGATCCATGGAGGCCCCGCCTCACAACTTACAGGACTTAAAGGATCTACTACTAACTGCTTGGTAGCAGATACCCTAGCATACCTTCAGAGGTCTGGTGGCATCCATGCCTTGATGGGTCAGGGCTGTTTTGGTACAAAATGGGCTGTTTTGGCCACAAAAGGGAACCCACTCAATATTAGGTGGATAGTGGTAGAGGTATGGTTGACTGGTGTACTGTGCTTTGAAAGGTAAAAGAAAGGTAAGAGCAATTTTTTAGCAATAATCATCTTTCTTAGAGTCATGGAAACAGATACTTTTTTAGTTATGGTTTTACAAATGTTTTGCAAACAATGCAGAATCTCATCCATTGGCTTTTTCCGAAAAAGTCCATGCCAGCAGAGCCCAACTGTAACAACAAGAGACAACACTGCCAGATGCTACCCTAAGAGGGCACCGCCTGAAACAAAGTTCTGTCCGTTTTAAGGAATGGGAAGAATTTTGCCTACATGCCGTATATATCAACAGAATGAACTATCCATCAAATCGCTGTTAAGCCTCAACTCCTCCTGAAGCAAAATGTACAGCAAAGAAAGTTGAGTATTTGAGACAAGAGTGTGCATTTTCCTTTGCCTGCAGACTATTTGCCCTGTTAATTAGAAGTGACAAGAGCAATGAATTAACAACTTAACAGAAACTTGTTTGGCGCTTTGATTCAATTACTGACATACAGGTCGTTAAAGAATTTTCCCCTATGGCTTGTAATGCATCTCTGGCCCCAAGCTCTGCTTAATACACAATCTGTTATAAGGGATGCATCCATCAAGACAGCCTGGGAAATGTGCTGATGCGCTGCACCAGCTCTGCCAGGAGACGACACTCCAATATGATAGATACACAGCTAATAATCAGTCAATACCATTGTTTAGGTTGTTGTCTATCACAATGCCATTGTGGGGACTAATTAGATGATAACATGTGATGAATGGGACTTATACTCAGCTTTTAGTGTTCATCCCTGGGGGAATTCTCCAGTATTATCGCTGACCTTTCAGATCTTAACTTTATACTACGTGAACACAATTAAATCAATTTGTCATAGATTTGCATGGCAGCAGCTTGTTCTGAATTCAATTAGCTGGTGTCAGGATTGCACACTGGACATTCAAGATGTATAAATAAGAACTGCCAAGTTGGAGGGGCTATTTTGGTGGTGGTGGGGGGGGGGGTTCTTTTAAAATCTACTGGATTGGATAGTGATGGGTTCTTCACTTTCTTCACTTCTCTTGGAATGAATAGGAAGGCATTTTGTGCACTGAAGCAGTGAAAACTTTTTTTTTAATTGTGCTAAACAACAGCTGTTAGGAATATAGAAAGATTAAAAAGAGAAATGAAAGACGGTGTAATTAAAGCCTAATGCAGGCCATAGATGGGGAGAAAACCGGCCGATTTTTCTTTAAAAAAACGAAAAATCGGTCGTTCAAGCGGCGACGTTACCAGGAACGGTAAAAAAAATTGGCCGATTTTCATCCCGTCTACAGCCGGCAAGAAGTGTCCCTGCAGAGAGCTCCGCTATTTCTTTGACAGTTCTTTGACATTTATAGCGGTTGCAACAATGTATCTATTTGTTTTCATTTAGGATACAGATGTTTTTATTCAGAAACAAATAGATACATTGTTGCAACCGCTATAAATGTCAAAGAACTGTCAAAGAAATAGTGGAGCTCTCTGCAGGGACACTTTTTGCCGGACTGGAATTCCTCTTCTTCATCCTCTTCTTCTTCTTCCTCTTCTTCTTCTTCATCCTCTTCTTCTTCTTCATCCTCTTCTTCATCTTCTTCATCCTCTTCTTCATCTTCCTCTTCTTCTACTTCATCTTCTTCTTCTTCATCCTCTTCTTCTTCTTCTTCATCTTCTTCATCCTCTTCTTCTTCTTCTTCTTCATCCTCTTCTTCCTCTTCCTCTTCTTCTTCTTCTTCATCCTCTTCTTTTTCTTCTTCCTCCTCTTCTTCATCCTCTTCTTCATCCTCTTCTTCTTCTTCATCCTCTTCCTCTTCTTCTTCTTCTTCTTTTTGTCTTCCTCTTGCAGGTCACTGCTCATGCGCAGATTTTTTTTATCGGTAAAAAGATCGGCCGATTTGCCCATAATTGCCGCGAAATCGGACAATCGGCAAAATCGGCCGATTTTTTTTCAACTTTACCGATAAAAAAATCTGCCAAAATACCGAAAAACGGCCGAACAATTAGCCCACTAACGATCCAAAAATCGGCCGATTTTATTTTCGGCCAAAAAATCGGCCGATTTTCGACCCATCTATGGCCTGCATAACTCTGGGCTGGAAGAAAAAAAAAACTTGTAGTGGGCCTACATAAAGATGAAAAGGCTACATTGCTTACCTTACCCCAGCTCTGGTCAGTGCTCTCCTCTGCTCCCTCACTCTGGGCTGTGGGCAGTCCCTTGGCATCATCACATACATTGCAGGGATTATAACCCTGGAGAAAAGAGTGGTGGACATGAAACCACAGGCAGAAGCACCTTCGAAAAGAATAGTAGTGCAATATAGCAAGTATTGTCAAAAAACAATCTAAGAAGCAAAACCAAAATCTTGTAGACATGATGAAGCCAATTACATTGACCAGTCTAAGAAATGACAGCAAGTACCACATAGGAAAGAAATATAAAAAATATCACATGTGCCAACATATGAAGTGTCAATAACAAATTAATTTAACCGCGGAATATACAAAAGTTCAAACAAAACAGCTAAGAAACCTCAAATTGAGGGAAAAATAGATGGGTTCAAAAGAAATATTGTCTATTTTCATACAAAAAAGTCCCATTTGTTATTGAAATGTAGTTTGGAATTATGTAAGGGATGGAAAAAATTTTCCAAGAGCATAATGGAATCAAGTCTAGCTTTAAAAAAAAACTCATTAAAATGTTTATTTGTATACATAAACTCAACTTACAAAATTCCTGCTAAATTCCTATTCAGGCCTTGTTCACATGAGGTGTGCTAAAGTGAATGGAGGGCTGTGCTTACCCACTAAAGTCGGGTTCTCTCAAAAATCTGGAGCAGCTGAGTGACGTCAACCGACAGCGACCTACAGGAGAAGTATGACCAAAAGAGCTCTGGCCCTAATTCTCCTTTAAATGCTGCAGAATTATAAGCTTCAAAAACATTGAAATTGAATTAACATGTTAAACTTTGTATGAGATTTAGTTGTTGGATTTATATCTTGTGTAAGATTACATCCATTCAGAACCTCAGGATTCATTCATGAATTGTTTTATATATTTATTTGGAAAGATTTGTTTTTTAATAAAATGAAATCAATAATGACCCCCCCCCCAGGATTCTGTTAATTAAAGGATTTTACACAGCCTAGTAATCTGAACAACTCAAGGAGTGCCATTCTGAAAACAGAGAAGACAGGCTGTGCCAAAATATGAGCTTTCTAGCAAAATTTTCCAGCATAACTAGAGTGCTGTAGAATTTTCTGAGACACTATAATAATTCTTTAGTGTCTGTAGGCGATTTCAGATAATTAAAGAGCCGGCGAAATAAAAATAAAGTGTGATTTTATTTTATCACACAATGGCTTAAAATAGCAATGTAAAATGTATCATGAATAACAGTTCAGTTTAGATAAAACAAAAATATAAAATATAAAAAGTTATAAAGATGTGTCAACCTTATTGTCATGGCTGTCCTGCCATGTGCTTCTTGTCTGTTCAATGCAGCATGAGTCTGAGCAAGAAGAAGGAAGGGACGTGATCTCAGGTCTCTTAGAGAATGCACCTGTTTCAACTTGTCAGAATGTGAAGAACGACAGTGTCTTCATGCTTTGCTTGTGCGTGTCTGTGTGTGAATGGACATACATGTGTATGTATGTGTTGTATCCTTTGCATCTCTTAGGATGTCTTTTTATGCTACATGTAGACATCATAATTCTCATAGCTCAGAACCTTGTATGGCGAACCATTCTGCTTAGTAGAGCGATTTCATTGAAGGGAGGGGATACTATATATATGGTCTTTTGATTGACAAGCCCATATGTAGAGGCTTCATAAGTTGACAATGTTGCATCAGCCTACTCATGTGACCAGTTTCTCTGTTTAACCTCCCTAGCAGTATTCCCGAGTGTAGCTCGGGGTAAAATGTCAGTGCCAAAAGCGGTAACCCCGAGCTACACTCGGGCTTACCATGCGGCGCTGCATAGGGAGTCCCTGCAGAGCTTACCTTGTCCTTCGCTCCCGCGATGTGTCCCCTGCAGCGTCCCTGGTCATCTCCTCCGGCCGATGCCGGCATCCGGCTTCTGTGTTCCGGTCCCTGTGACGTCGGGACGTACAGGCGCCTCCGGCGGCGGGAAATTTGAAAATGTAAAAAAATTAAATTTTTTTCAAAACACATTTTTCATAGTAAAACATTGCTGTTTCAACCCATTTCACATACATATTGTCCCTAGTGCTTTGTCCTGTGCCCTGCCTGCATTTTGTCTGTTCTTTCTGCCTGGAAACTGAGAAACATCCATGGCGTCCAAAAAGTGTCCCTTTAGGTCAAAAGCGGGTTTAGATCAGCTAGAGAACAGCGATAGTAAATCAGAACCACATGCAGAATTGAGTGATAATGATTCGTGGAGAAATTCGTCAGACACTGAAAACGATTTTGCGACTTTGCTCAGCGATGTACGAACTTGGCGCTCTATTTCAAATTTCAGTGTTTTCGGTTTGATTATTTTATTGAATTAAATGTATTATTATTATATTATTATTTTTTATGATTATTTATTAAATTATAATTTATGATTTCGTGTTTCAAATTTTATCAAACCCGGGATGTTTACTAGATTCTTAGTTATTCCTAAAAATTACAGCGTACAATAAAAAAACTACATATTTCCATGCAAAATAATGGTACCGCTTTCAGCACCAAAAATCGGAAATAATCAGACCCCTAGGGAGGTTAAAGGATAGTATAACTGCTGTAAGAATCTATTTTTACAACATAATATTTATTTATTTCAGGTACTTATATAGCGCCGTCAATTTGCACAGCGTTTTACATATTTATTGTACACTCACATCAGTCCCTAACCCTCAAGGGGTGTACAATCTAAGGTCCTTAACTTACATACACATACTTGGGTCAATTTAGACAGGATCTAATTAACCTACCAGCATGTCTTTGGAGTGTGGTAGGAAACCGGAGTACCCGGAGGAAACCCACGCAGGCACAGTGAGAACATGCAAACTCCAGGCAGGTTGTGCCATGGCTGGGAGTCGAACCAATGACCCTAGTACTGCCACGCGGAAGTGCTAACCATTTAGCCACTGTGCTGCCCATGATATCTCAATAACATTGTATAACCAAAAATCTACTTATGTACGCATTTTACCAACTTATAAAACATAAATTAAATACACACAGATACTATTAGAAAATGTATTATTTCATACTAATTCTATTTTGATTCACTTCTGACTCCCATGACACCATACACTAGAGATCTTGTAACCAGCTATCCCCATCTACAGAAATGTCCTAAATCAGAGGTGGGCAAACTTTTTGACTTGAGGGCCGCAATGGGTTCATATATTGGACCCGGGGGCCGGACCAAGAGTAGATGAATGATGTGTATGTGTCATCCATAGTAAGTATAGTAATATTCCCCCATAGTAAGCATAGTAATTAATCCCCCATATAGTAATTCATCCCCCATAGTAATTCATCCCCCATATAGTAATTCATCCCCCATATAGTAATTCATCCCCCATAGTAATTCATCCCCCATAGTAATTCATCCCCCATATAGTAATTCATCCCCCATAGTAATTCATCCCCCATAGAAATTCATCCCCCATATAGTAATTCATCCCCCATAGTAATTCATCCCCCATATAGTAATTCATCCCCCATAGTAATTCATCCCCCATATAGTAATTCATCCCCCATAGTAATTCATCCCCCATAGTAATTCATCCCCCATATAGTAATTCATCCCCCATAGTAATTCATCCCCCATATAGTAATTCATCCCCCATAGTAATTCATCCCCCAAATAGTAATTCATCCACCATAGTAATTCATCCCCCATATAGTAATACATCCCCCATATAGTAATTCATCCCCCATATAGTAATTCATCCCCCATAGTAATTCATCCCCCATATAGTAATTCATCCCCCATAGTAATTCATCCCCCATAGTAATTCATCCCCCATATAGTAATTCATCCCCCATAGTAATTCATCCCCCATATAGTAATTCATCCCCCATAGTAATTCATCCCCCATAGTAATTCATCCCCCATATAGTAATTCATCCCCCATAGTAATTCATCCCCCATATAGTAATTCATCCCCCATAGTAATTCATCCCCCATAGTAATTAATCCCCCATATAGTAATTCATCCCCCATAGTAATTCATCCCCCATAGTAATTCATCCCCCATATAGTAATACATCCCCCATAGTAATTCATCCCCCATATAGTAATTCATCCCCCATAGTAATTCATTCCCCATATAGTAATTCATCCCCCATAGTAATTCATCCCCCATAGTAATTCATCCCCTATATAGTAATTCCTCCCCCATAGTAATTCATCCCCCATATAGTAATTCATCCCCCATAGTAATTCATCCCCCCTATAGTAATTCATCCCCCATAGTAATTCATCCCCCATAGTCATTCATCCCCCATATAGTAATTCATCCCCCATATAGTAATTCATCCCCCATAGTCATTCATCCCCCATATAGTAATTCATCCCCCCTATAGTAATTCATCCCCCATAGTAATTCATCCCCCATATAGTAATTCATCCCCCCTATAGTAATTCATCCCCCCCTATAGTAATTCATTCCCCATAGTAAGTCCCCAAGTCCCCCCTGTGTCAATTCACTTACCTTTGCTCCGCACGTTCTTCTCGCCGTGTTCCCGCGCCGTTCCGGTCTTCAGGGCGGACTGTGAGAGGAGCCTCGCTCCCCTCACGTTCCTCACGCTGCCCCGCCTACACACATTCTGACAGCCA
The DNA here is from genome assembly GCF_062004578.1 of Staurois parvus. Taxonomy (NCBI): domain Eukaryota; kingdom Metazoa; phylum Chordata; class Amphibia; order Anura; family Ranidae; genus Staurois; species Staurois parvus. The sequence continues at coordinate 17,956,520 of NW_028317814.1, read as the reverse complement.
TCCTGACAGTATCACGCTCCGCGGGCCGGATTAAAAGGTCCGCCGGGCCGTATATGGCCCGCGGGCCGTAGTTTGCCCATTGCTGTCCTAAATATTCAGCTTCCAGCTAGTTAATTTAACTCCAAATACTAGAACATTTTTCTGGCTCAGCTACAACTGAAGAATTCAACACTATCACTTTTTCAAGGCCAACCACACATTTTAATATTAATTATGATTAATCACAAAAACCAAATATTTTGAAAGCTTGCCATAAATATAATATAATTCCTATAAGTGCCGAATTGTGAATTTGGAATTAATGTTTAACAAGTGCATTTTTTAACTTCTAAAAGCTGGGCATCCAGTAAGTCAGTATTTGCATATATCTAGGGTTCAGACATATTTCCCTTCGGAGCTATGTTTTACAAGACGGTTTGGAGACCAGCATGACAGAGCGTGTTAGTGCTCCCTGGGCCTGGCAACCACAACCGGCCTGAGGCCAAATTTCTGAGGACTCTGGAGACCATGCAGAAACTATCAACCTATTTCCCCCGATGTCACGTTATGTAACCGTTATAACCTTAAAAGCGGCCACAATTTAATTTTCATCTCTGACTTTAAAAATAGAAGTCATGTGTCTCAACCAAGGACAAATCTAATTCAAAGGGCAAGAATAGAAAATGAGCATTGTGCAGTTTAAAATGGCCGTCTTGCCTCCTCTTTTCACAGTTCACTACAAGAGTTTAATATCTAAATATATATGCCTGAGGCAAAACATCGCATTTTAACAGTGCTTAGGGAAAAACACAGCATATACTTAAGACAGAAGTTTGCTATGGCAAGAATGTTTTATTTGCAACAAATGTAACTAGAACAAAGATAGAGAAATGTACTAGAACTGTGAAAGCATGTTTATAAAACTGGGAACTGGAGCCAGGTTGCATATGTTAGGCACTGCCAGTAATGCCAAATGCTCCAGCATTCCCACGTTTTCTGGAATTTTCCAGCAGGAAAACGTTGACGGTAATGTGAACATGGAATTTTGCCAAGCAGGGTCAAGCAACAGGTTCATTTTGACCCTTTAAGCAGCACATATGTACATTTCCTTCAATTCCCCCTTTGAAGGCACACAACCTTTGGTGCCCAAAAGAAATATTCTCTATTAGAATCTCAAAGTATTTTCTTGCTTAAAGGATAAGTCCACTGTTGGAACATGCTACGTTTCACCCATATTTAGGGTGGAAGTTAGAAAGCCAATTTGATTGGACTACAACTTCCAGTAGGACAAAGAGCTGCAGGAGGAGGGAAAGGAAGGAGAAGCTTGTGGCTCAGGGAAGTCTCATGGAGAGGTGACCATTACAGTGAACTGCTGTGTTGGAGAGCTACCTGCTGTAGTGTTCGCCATGGTGAAAGACAGGGACCCTGGGCTGTCACATCTATACAGAATTCATGGTTCTGAGAGAGCATCACCAGTTCCTTGAAAGATTGCCACTACCGGTCCTACGTCACCACCAACTTGTTCCAGAAGCCAAAGAGTGGGAGAAAATTTAAACACAGATTACTTGGTGGTGTCACCTTACATTAGAATACAATATGGGTGACCCCTGTTCTGTGGAATCCTTTTAACCTGTTACCACTGGGCCAATCGCAAAATGACGGCCAACTCACATCAATCTGCCTGCGTGCCTGCGCTGTGGCAAGATATGTCACCGGTTGTGTACCTCGGACAGAGCTGATGACAGATCTGTGTATGAGCCCCTTGCCTGTATCATGTGACTGTTGTGACCAATCACAGCAGGTCATAGACAATTGTAAACAATAGATGGCTTCCTTTCATTCCATCCATTTTATACAATTATGTCACTAACTGTGACTGGTCACAGTGATCACATGTACAGACTGGGCAAATCACAGTCCATCTGTGTCATGTGATTAGCTGTGGCCAATCACAGCTGATCACAACAAAAATACCTGAATGAATCGATTGCATTAAATGCTTGTTTATAGCAAAGAAATTTTTTGCTATAAGCAATCATAATGTGTAAAAAAAAAAAAAAGAAAATACTGATCACTTCCCCAGAGTAGTACAATGTTACTACAGTAACATTACATTATACTACTCTGGTCACAGTGTGTTATGAAAAAAAAAATTAAAAATTAAAAAGTTTAAAAAATGTAACAAATTGTTTTTTTTTCATACTATCACCAGTCAGTATCCCTGATCACCGCCACACCAATTATATGATGACGCTGTACTGCACTGGTTACAGTATGTAAAAAAAAAATTGAGAATTTTTTTTTTTTTTTCACTTTCCAAAAAATTATGACAAAAAATTACAACTTCAAAAAACTCGCCATACTCCTTACTAAATACCTCGGACTGTCCTAAAATTTTTGGGCCTCAAGAAACTAGATTGTCCGTCAGTACGGCAGGACTGATCGATTTTCAGATATATACCATAGATTGTGGACGCTATAACTTTCCTACAAACTAAATAATAAATACTGATTTGGGTTATTTTCACCAAAGAAATGTATCAGAAAGCATCTTGGCCTAAATGTATGAAGAACAATTATTTATTTACAAAATGTTATAACAGAAGCAAAGAAAAATGTTTTTTTAATTTAGCAAAAAATAAAAAACCCAGTAGTGATTAAATACCACCAAACAAAAGATCTAGTGGTATGAACAAAATTATAAAAATTTAGTTTGGGTACAGCATTGCATGACCGCGCAATTGTCATTCAAAGTGTGAGAGCACTGAAAGCTGAAAATTGACTTGGCAGGAAGGGGGTAAAGGGCCTGGTATTGAAGTGGTTAAACCTGAATGCCCTTTGGGCCCTTTGGGTCCCAATGGTTAATGTCCACTGGCCAGTGGGAGGGGTATTGAGAGACTGAAGAACCTTCAGCATCCAGTACCGTCCTTTAGTTAGGGCCTCCTTAGTTTTACGGGTGCAGAGACAATTTTTCCTCTTACTGTCTACAGTGTTGTGCCAATTTATTTATTGTTTATTGTTATTACAAAACTGTTTTTGTCGCCTTGTTGGGAGTATTTTTTACAAATAAATCCTCCTTATTTAGCCTTGGTGTGTCAGAGGGGGTGACATTGCTGAAAATGCCATTATCACCAGGAACCATCAGCAGCTCCTTCAGGGGGTAAGCGTTACATACACAATATTAAGTATTATGCCTAGCATAGCATTGCCGTTAGTGATGTAAGCAGGGAACCCAGTAGGTTCATCTACCCAAAGCTTGCTCCACCTTAACCCTAGGTTGACATCTAAGCATCTTCTGCAGCATTTTTCAGAAATGCAGTACAGTCCATTTAACATTTTTCCATGGGACATGTTCACATCTGCGTGTTTTCACCCGGTGCGTTTTTTGGAAAGGGTCAGGGACTTTTTTGAATGCCAAATTTGTGGTTTTGGTTCTATAGACTTCAATGTAAACACTGCAGAAAAGCATGTATTGCATTTTTGCCACGTTTTTGATGCACTTTGTGTTTTAAATCTGCCGAGCAACAAGAAAAAAAAAGAAAAATGCAAAACGCATAAAAAACGTGTTAAAATGCAGGTGCCAAAACGCAACGCAAAATGTAATGCAGAAACATCTCAAACGCAACCTGCATAGGTGTGAACCTAGCCCAGGGGTGGACTGAGAACTCATGGGGCCCCCGGGCAATAGGGGATCATGGGGCCCCTGTGTCCTCTCCCACACTCAAACCACACCCAAAAAAGCCTATGAAAGGTACCAGGGACATCTCATGGAGTCCCCTACTGACCCCGGGCCTTCGGGCAGTGCCTGAGTTCTCCAATGGTCAGTCCGCCCCTGACCTAGACTAAAACTGTTTCCCAGCAGCATCCCTCCATCTGGGGTGTGATATACAAGATTGCTGTGCTCCACTGCACTGCACGGAAGAACAACAAATCGCTAAATAAATATGGCATAAAACGCATCCTAAACACATTTTAAGATGAAGCTATTAAAAATTTATGTTTTAACAAATCCTTGCTGATATACCCTCCTGGAGATCAGGAGCCTGACAAGGATTAACAATTAACTACCCAGATAAAACAAAGAATTACATCTCACAGTTAATAATTAAAGAACCAAATCTTACATTTTACTGTGAAATATTTAACATGTTTTAAGCAAACTCATGCATAACAGGTTTATTTTATGTAACAAAAGTATTTCTTTTTGTTTGTGCATGCAACATTTACCTGTCTATAGTGCCCTGAGTTATATTCACAGCAAGTATATTTCACTTCTGGATTATTTGTAAACAAATTAAAAGTGACAAAAGGCAGCTGCTATTAACCTCCTTGGCGGTATGATTCTTTCCGATTTTTTGTGCTGAAAGCGGTACCATTTTTTTGTATGGAAATATGCAGTTTTTTATTGTAGACATTTTTTTGCATGGAATTTTTTATTGTAGGCCTGTAATTTTTAGGAATAACTAACTAAAATCTGTACGAACAAGAGTCTAGTATACATTCCGGATATGATAAAACTTGAAACCCGAAATCATAAATTATAATTTAATAAATAATCATAAAAATAATATAATAATAATAAATTTGATTCAATAATATAATTAAACCAAAACCACTGAAATTTGAAATACAGAGGCAAATTCGCACATCGCTGAGCAAAGTCGCAAAATCGTTTTCAGTGTCTGATGACGAATTTTCCTACAAATCATTATCACTCAATTCTGCAAGTGGTTCTGATTTACTATCGCTGTTCTAAAACCGCTTTTGACGTAAAGGGACGCTTTTTTGGACGCCATGGACTTTTCTAAGTTTCCAGGCAGAAAGAACATTCAAAATGCAGGCAGGGACAAAGCAGAGGACAAAGCAGTAGGGACAAAATATATGTGAAATGCATTGAAACAGCAATGACAGCAAAAATGACATTTTTTACAAATTTCCCGCCGGTTCCGGCGCCCGTACGTCCCGACGTCACAGGGACCGGAACACAGAAGCCGGATGCTGGCATCGGCCAGAGGAGATGGCCGGGGACACTGCAGGGGACACATCGCGGGAGCGAAGGACAAGGTAAGCTCTGCAGGGACTCCCTGAGCAACGCCGCATGGTAAGCCCGAGTGTAGCTCGGGGTTACCGCTTTTGGCACCGAAATTTTACCCCGAGCTACACTCGGGAATACCGCTAGGGAGGTTAAAGGCTACCACATCCAGTATAAAACTACATAGATTACTTGCAGAGGTAAACAGCAGACTTTTAGGCCCTGATTTACGAAGGTGCATAAATGGCGTCTAGGCACATTTCTGTAGGCTAAAGTCTACTTTTCATTGGAATACTAAAGAAAGTGTCTAACAAATAGATGAAAAAGCAAATTTACTAATGGACACAATAAAGGAATCCGTATAAAAAAGCAGATTTCCTATAACCATGTCTAAAGGAACAAAAAATCACTGTAGAAACATCTTCACATTGAAATCTTTCCCAAATATCTGGACTTCACTTTAACCTCCCTAGCGGTCTGATTATGTCAGTATTTCTGTGCTCAAAGCGGTACATTTTTTTGCATGGAATTTTTTATTGTAGGCCTGTAATTTTTAGGAATAACTCACTGAAATCTGTCTGAACAAGAGTCTAGTAAACATCCCGGGTATGATAAAATTTTAAACACAAAATCATAAATTATAATATAATAAATAATCATAAAAAATAATAATATAATAATAATAAATTTAATTCAATAATATAATCAAACCAAAAACACTGAAATTTGAAATAGAGCGCCAAGTTCGCACATTGCTGAGTTCAGTCACAAAATCGTTTTCAGTGTCTGATAACAAATTTCCCCACGAATCATTATCACTCAATTCTGCAAGTAGTTCTAATTTACTATCGCTGTTCTCTAGCCGGTCTAAAACCGCTTTTGACATAAAGAGACGCTTTTTGGACGCCATGGACTTTTCTCAGTTTCCAGGCAGAAAGAACAGACAAAATGCAGGCAGGGCACAGGACAAAGCACTCGAGACAAAATGTATGTGAAATGGTTTGATACAGGAATGTTATACTATGTGAATTTAGTGTATTTAGTGAATGTCACTTTTAAAATTTTTGAATTTCCCACCGGTTCTGTCCCCGTACATCCCATCCTCGCAGGGACCGGAACCTGGAAGACGGATGCCGGCATTGGCCAGAGGAGATGGCCAGGGACGCTGCAGGGGCATATCGCGGGAGCGCAGGACAAGGTAAGTGAAACAGGGAATCCCAGAGCAACGCTGCAGGGTATTCCTGAGCAGGGGCGGACTGACAACTCATGGGGCCCCCGGGCAATAGGGGATCATGGGGCCCCTGTGTCCTTGCCCAAACTCAAAAAAGCCTATGAAAAAGGTGCCAGGGGCATCTCATGGGGCCCCCAACTGAGCCCGGACCCTCAGGCAGTGCCTGAGTTTCCAAATGGTCATTCCACCCCTGTTCCCGAGTGCAGCTCAGGGTTACCGCTTTTGGTACTGAAAGTTTACCCCAAGCTACATGCGGGAATTCTGCCAGGGAGGTTAAAGAATATATTCCTTTTTAAAAAAAAATTTCAGTGGGTAAAAAATAGATTTTTTTAGGTAATTCATGATTATCCAACATCTATGCACTGATAGAAATGTGCATGTGCAGAACAAAATTTACCCGTCTACCATGGACGCTTTTCTTTTAGACAGTGTTTAACCACTTCCAGACCAGACACTTTTACCCCCTTCCTGACCAGGGCAATTTTCAGCTTTTAGCGCTATCACACTTTGAATGACAATTGCGCGGTCATGCAACACTGTACCCAAATGAATTTTTTACCATTTTTTTGAGATAGATAAAGCTTTATTTTGGTGGTATTTATTCACCACTGGGATTTGTATTTTTTTTGCTATGTAAATGAAATGTCCAAAAAATTTTAAAAAAAGTGTTTTTTTTATAAAATTTTGCAAATAAATAATATTTCATCATAAATCTTAGCCAAAATTTATTCCGTTATCTTTTTAGTAAAAAAAAAAAAAATCCAAATTAGTTTATAAGCAAAAATTATAATTTTTAAACATTTTTTTTTACATTTTTATTTTATTTTTTTATATTATTATTTTTTATTTATTTTTTTTTTTTTTACATACTGTCACCCTAGCAGTACAGTGTCACCATGGTGACACTGTACTACTTGTGAGGGGTGATGAAGATTTTTTTTTTTTTTTTTACACTGATTGCTTTTACACCCGTATAGGATATAAAAGCAATCATTTCTCTTTCTCTCTGTGTGCATTCTTGCACTCATTGAAAAGAACTGAGTGAGGTGTGATTGGTCACAGTTTGTCACATGGTACAAGGCTTTTGTGAATAGCCTTGTACCATGTGACCTCTGTGATCATTCACAGATTTCACACATAGTAAGCAATGATGTCAGAAGTGACATCTTGCTTACTACTTTGCATGTGATCACTGATTGGCCAATCAGTGATCACATGATCGGGACCTCGTACAGAGGTCCCGTCCGGAGGACACAGCGGGCACCGGATCGCGGTGCTGCACGCTCCCAGGGAGCGCGCACAAGCAGGGTGCGGGGAGGCCGTTTATAGACGGCCACCCGACCCTGCAGTGCCAACGTCCGGCCGTTTATATACAACGGCCGGTCGGGAAGTGGTTAATAGTAAATCTCTGTGTGGAGTCCTCTGTGGAGTCCTCTGGAAGATGGCAATCGCGCCCATCAACTGAGTTTCACAAACAGCACTATTTTTAGCTAGGCATATCTTTATGTATTCTAATTTGTTTTCCTTAGTTTTATTGATTCTATTTTTGTTTCTTATCCTTTATAATGATTTTCTGTAATGGTTTTACATATTTTGAAGATCTAGATAATATATATTATTGACAGCTAAATCTAAAAATAAAGGTCGGCAATTAAAAAATAAAAAAAAACAGCCAATTAAAAAATAAAAAAAAACGGCGTGGGGTCCCCCCTCCCATCCATACCAAGCCCCTCGAGTCTGGTATGGATTTTGAGGGGAAGCCCCACGCCAAAATTAATACAAAAATGGAGTGGGGTCCCCCCCAAAATCCATACCAGACCCTTATCTGAGCATGCAGCCTGGCAGGTCAGGAAAGGGGGGGGGAGCAAGCGCCCCCCTCCTGAACCCTACCAGGCCACATGCCCTCAACATTGGGGTGAGGGGGGGGGGCGGGGGGCTCCGCTCCAAAGCACCTTGTCCCCATGTTGATGGGGACAAGGGCCTCTTCCCCACAACCCTGGGCTGTGGTTGTGGAGGTCTGCGGGCGGGGGGATTATGAGAATATGGAAGCCCCCCTTTAGCAAGGGGGCTCCCAGATCCCACCCCCCATGTGAATGAGTATGGGGTACATGGTACACATGTCTGTTTACACCCGTCTCACATTGTAATGACCAATTCACACCTCAGGCCTCTCCCACCCTTGGAAACAAAAGATATGTTAATGACCATTCACACCTAAAATTCCTCATGAAGACCCCCTGCCAGGTGACCTTCATGACTCACTCCACCAGACACCTTTCCCACCCTTGGAAACAAAATAAATGTTAATGAGCAACTCACACCTAGTTAATGTCAACACATACTGCTGTCTCTGCTGCTACTCTCTGTATTTCTCTGAAACAGTCTGAAATAGTTAATAATGTACCACTTTTCAGTGCATTCTGGGCATTTGGGAGGTTTTCCTATGCTCATCTTTAAAAAACGCCTCTAAACGCAAACGCACATAAACGCGCATAAGCACGTAAACAAACGCGGCTAAACAGACATTATTTAACCTACGTTTTTCAGCAGTCAGTTTCCATCGTTCAGAAGTGTCCCATGTACATGGGGCCTTAAACACAAAATCAAAAATGTAATATATCGCAGCTTACCAATCCTTTGATTAGATGGCTGCATTAGTTTTCATTTTTTGAGGCATTTTTCCCTCTATTTCCACCTGGTTACCTGGCCAGTAACACACCTCCTGTATTACAGTGCCCCCACTCTAGATGAAGGTGCACAGGGGCACCTTTGGACAGCTGCCTTGTCAGTCTGGGGGAAGGGGAGTGGTTGATAGACTAGCAGATTTAGATATACCAACAAATTGAAGCCAAACTCCAGCACACACTGCAGTTACATAAGCAGTTGCTTTAATGTTTTTTTTTTAATTTATTTTGAGATAAAGGTTTTACATCAATAAATAAAAGCTGATCATTGTAAGCACCCCTGTCAGTGGTAAATGGTTTGTCTCAACACTCTTAACTGATACATTTGCAGGAGAGCTTGTTCTGTTGAAAAACAAACTTACTGGATGGATCACTAGGTGAGAATAAAAGAAAGAAAGCCTAAAAAAAAACAAATACAGCCATCACATCCCAGAATGGGTAAGCTGCAATCTAATAAATGTTTGCTTTTGGGTTTCAGAAAAAATCCAGCACCCATATATCTTTCCTTATACAGTGTATGTATATAAAGAAACCTCATCCAGAGAGTACTTCACACTTATGTTAACCTCCCTGGCGGTATTCCCGAGTGTAGCTCGGGGTAAAGTTTCAGTACCACAAGCGGTAACCCCGAGCTACACTCAGGAATGCCCTGCAGAGTTGCTCCGGGATCTGTTCTTCTCTTACCTTGTCCTGCGCTCCCGCGATGTCCCCCCTGCAGTGTCCCCAGCCATCTCCTCCGGCCGATGCCAGCATCCGTCATCTGGGTTCCGTCCCCTGCGACGTCAGGATGTATGGAGGACGGAACAGCGGGAAATTCAAAAATGTGAAAAAGTGACATTCACTAAATACACTAAAATCACATAGTATAACATTACTGTATCAAACCATTTCACATACATTTTGTCCCGAGTGCTTTGTCCTGTGCCCTGCCTGCATTTTTACTGTTCTTTCTGCCTGGAAACTGAGAAACGTCCATGGCGTCCAAAAAGTGTCCCTTTAGGTCAAAAGCGGTTTTAGACCAGCTAGAGAACAGCGATAGTAAATCAGAACCACTTGCAGAATTGAGTGATAATGATTTGTGGGGAAATTCGTCATCAGACACTGAAAACGATTTTGCGACTTTGCTCAGTGATGTGCAAACTTGGCGCTATATTTCAAATCTCAGTGTTTTTGGTTTGATTATATTATTGAATTAAATGTATTATTATTATATTATTTTTTATAATTATGTATTAAATTATAATTTATGATTTCGTGTTTCAAGTTTTATCATATCCGGGATGTTTACTAGACTCTTGTTCGGACAGATTTCAGTGAGTTATTCCTAAAAAATACAGACCTACAATAAAAAAAATACATATTTCCATGCAAAAAAATGTACCGCTTTGAGCACAGAAATACTGACATAATCAGACCACTAGGGAGGCTACAGTATCAATGCCATTACAGAAACAAGCTGGGAATGGGACTAGTCCTCAACTTAATACATTTCCTGGAAATAGTTCTGCTTCTTCAGTACAGATGACATGTACAATCTAAGATAAAATAAAAATATTTTAAAAATCACAAATATTTATTTATTTATTTATTTATTACAGGTACTTATATAGCGCCGTCAATTTACACAGCACTTTACATATATATTGTACATTCACATCAGTCCCTAACCCTCAAGGGGCGTACAATCTATGGTATACAATAAACAATATATCAAAAAGATCTGGGAACCACTGAGGTTGAAGATAATTCAGCTGCTCTCCCTCTGGAGACCCCTCAGAGCCACATGTTTTGTATATAGATTTTAATTGTAACATTTCATGATTATAGTCACACATTTGGAGTTGTCAAGCAGCAATAACTTTTGAGCCCTACATGGACACTTGGAGCTACATCAGAATATAGATGTATGGGGGCCAGGGGCGGACTGACCATTTGGAAACTTGGGCACTGCCCGAGGGCCCGGGGTCAGTAGGGGGCCCCATGAGATGCCCCTGGTACCTTTTTCATAGGCTTTTTGGAGTTTGGGCAAGGACACAGGGGCCCCATGATCCCCTATTGCCCGGGGGCCCCATGAGTTGTCAGTCCGCCCCTGATGGGGACATTGGAGGTTATTAGGATAGATCTGTTTGGTTTTAACCACTTCAATATTTTCGTCCCCTTCCTGCCCAGGCCAATTTTCAGCTTCCAGTGCTCTCACACTTTGAATGACAATTGCACGGTCATGCAATATGTACCCATATTACATTTATTATATTTTTTTTCACACAAATAGAGATTTCTTTTGGTAGTATTTAATCACTACTGGGTTATTTATATATTTGCCAAATAAATGAAAAAAAGATCACATATTTTGAAAAAAAATACTTTTTTCTTTGTATCTGTTATAAAATTTTGCAGATAAATAATCTTTCGTCATAAATTTATGCCAATATATCTGAAAATCGCTAAATCCTGATGGATTGATGGCCTATCTCATTTCTTGAGGCCTGAAAATGCCAGGACAGTACAAATATCCCCCAAATGACTCACATTGGAAAGTAGACAGTCCGAGGTAGTTGGTAAGAGACATGGTGAGTTTTTTGACACTGTCACAATTTTTTGGAAAATTAAGACATTTTAAAAAATTGCTTTTCTCATACTGTCACTAGAGATGAGCGAATCGAACCAGGCGAACCGGAATTCGATACGAATTTCAGGAAAAATTCGATTTGCGTCGAATCCGAATATTTGCCTACTTCAGGTGCGCGAATCGGATTTTTCCCGATCAGCCGGCAAAAGTGTCCCTGCAGAGAGCTCCGCTATTTCTGACAGTTCTCTGACAGAAGGAACACATGTACAGCGGTTGAAACATTGTATCTATTAGTTTCCATTTAGGATACAGATGTTTCAACCGCTGTACATGTGAAGAAGCTGTCAGAGAACTGTCAGAAATAGAGGAACTCTGCACATACACTTTTTGCCGGTTTGGAATTCTTATTTTCATCCTACTTCTTCTTCTACTTCTTCATCCTCATCCTCATCCTCAGAAGAAGAAGAAGAGGATGAGGATGAGGAAGAAGAAGAAGAAGTAGGATGAAAATAAGAATAATTCCAAGCCGGCAAAAAGTGTATGTGCAGAGTTCCTCTATTCTGCAGATACACTTAGAGGAGCTCTGCAGATACACTTAGAGGAGCTCTGCAGATACACTTAGAGGAGCTGTGCACATACACTTTTTGCCGGCTTGGAATTAATTTTATTTTCATCCTACTTCTTCTTCTTCTTCTTCATCCTCATCCTCAGAAGAAGAAGAAGAGGATGAGGATGAAGAAGAAGAAGTAGGATGAAAATAAGAATAATTCCGAGCCGGCAAAAAGTGTATGTGCAGAGTTCCTCTATTCTGCAGATACACTTAGAGGAGCTCTGCAGATACACTTAGAGGAGCTCTGCACATACACTTTTTGCCGGCTTGGAATTAATCTTATTTTCATCCTACTTCTTCTTCTTCTTCTTCTTCTTCTTCATCCTCATCCTCGTCCTCAGAAGAAGAAGAAGAGGATGAGGATGAAGAAGAAGAAGAAGAAGAAGAAGAAGAAGAAGTAGGATGAAAATAAGAATAATTCCAAGCCGGCAAAAAGTGTATCTGCAGAGCTCCTCTAAGTGTATCTGCAGAATGTCATTTATGGAAACAAATAGATACAATGTTTCAACCGCTGTATGGAGGGAATGTCCCAGAACTGTCAGAAATAGACTATTTATGACAGTTCTGGGACATTCCCTCCATACAGCGGTTGAAACCGCTGTATGGAGTGAATGTCCCACAACTGTCAGAAATAGACTATTTCTGACAGTTCTGGGACATTCCCTCCATACAGCGGTTGAAACCGCTGTATGGAGTGAATGTCCCACAACTGTCAGAAATAGACTATTTCTGACAGTTCTGGGACATTCCCTCCATACAGCGGTGAAACATTGTATCTATTAGTTTCCATAAATGGATCCATTTATGGAAACAAATAGATACAATGTTTCAACCGCTGTATGGAGTGAATGTCCCAGAACTGTCAGAAATAGACTATTTCTGACAGTTCTGGGACATTCACTCCATACATGTCCCAGAACTGTCAGAAATAGACTATTTCTGACAGTTCTGGGACATTCCCTCCATACAGCGGTTGAAACCGCTGTATGGAGTGAATGTCACAGAACTGTCAGAAATAGACAGAAACTGTCACAGAACTGTCCTTCTTCTCATCCTTCTCCTTCTTCTCATCCTTCTTCTCATCCTTCTCCTTCTTCTCATCCTTCTCCTTCTTCTCATCCTTCTTCTCATCCTTCTCCTTCTTCTCATCCTTCTTCTCATCCTTCTCCTTCTTCTCATCCTTCTCCTTCTTCTCATCCTTCTCCTTCTCCTTCTTCTCATCCTTCTCCTTCTCCTTCTTCTCATCCTTCTCCTTCTCCTTCTTCTCATCCTTCTCCTTCTCCTCCTTCTCCTTCTCCTTCTCCTTCTTCTCATCCTTCTCCTTCTTCTCATCCTTCTCCTTCTTCTCATCCTTCTCCTTCTCCTTCTCCTTCCTCATCTCCAAGGGCATTTAAATTAAAGGTACAGTGTTCTGCACTAATTTAAAGGCTCTCTGAAGCCTAGAAACCCTTTTTATAAGTTAACTTCGTAGCGAATTAATTCGCATCGAATCGAATTTCTTCCTGGAATTCGCCGAATCAGCCGAATCGAATTTTTGAAAAATTCGCTCATCTCTAACTGTCACCAGTGCAGGACAGCCTTAACATATAACTGGTGTGGCACTGACACTGACTGGTGACAGCATGTAAAAAAATAAATAAATGAAACATTTTTTCAATTCTTTTCAATTTTTTTTATTACACCTTTTTTCAAAGTTTTTTTAACATACTGTGACCAGAGCAATAACATTTGACCATAGTAACATTTTACTACTCAGGGGAAGTGATCAGGATTTTTTTTTTACATATTATGATTGCTTATACCAGTGAATTTTACTGTTATAAGAAACCATTTTTACTGAATGTAATTGATTCATTTAGTGTTTACCATTGTGGTTATCTGTGATTGGTCACACTAATTACATGGTACAGATGGTCTGTGATTGGCCCAGTCTGTACCATGTGATTTCTGTGATCAATCACAAAGATCAACATAATAGTACACATATAACTGGTGTGGCACTGACACTGACTGGTGACAGCATGTAAAAAAAAAAAATAAATAAAACATTTTTTAAATTCTTTTAAATTTTGTTTTAATTACACCTTTTTTTTTTTAAAGATGTGTTAACATACTGTGACCAGAGCAGTATAATTTTACCATAGTAACATTTTACTACTCAGGGGATCAGGATTTTTTTTGTTACTTATTATGATTGCTTATACCAGTGAATTGTAATGTTATAAGCAACCATTTTTACTGAATGAAATTGATTCATTTAGTGTTTACTGAATGAAAATCGATTCATTAAATAAGTATTGTATTAGTTATCTGTGATTGGTCACAGCTAATCACATGGTACAGATGGTCTGTGATTGGCCCTGTCTGTACCATGTGATCACTGTGATCAATCACAAAGATCAACATAATAGTACACATATAACTGGTGTGGCAATGACACTGACTGGTGACAGCATGTAAAAAAAATAAATAAATGAAACATGAATGAAAACCCTCCACTGTGTACAATTGTCAATCACAGCAGACCGCATGGTACCGATAGTGGCAAGTACACTGATTGTTCATCCGCTGTGTCCGGTATGCACGGCAGGTGACAGATCGCGCTGCAGCATGGTCCGTATGGCACCCTTGAGGTGCATCCCGGGAGGAAGTCATATGACATCCATCTGGAACAGTGTATGTCCCGCCTGGCCGTCATTTGACTATAGGCCAGATGGGAACTGGTTAAATATGTTGGGGAAAGAGGTATTTTTTACACATTTTTTTTAGAAATATTTCAATGGCACATGAATAAAGCACTGTAACATTATGGTCAGGGGCAGACTGACCATTTGGAAACTTGGGCACTGCCCAAGGGCCCGGGGTCAGTAGGGGGCCTCATGAGATGCCCCTGGTACCTTTTTCATAGGCTTTTTTGAGTTTGGGCAAGGGCACAGGGGCCCCATGATCCCCTATTGCCCGGGGGCCCCATGAGTTGTCAGTCCGCCCCTGGTTATGGTCTTAAACTTTAAGTGCAAAGCACTGCATGCAAAAACAGCTAGAACGACTGCATGAGCTGACAGCACCAGAGGACAAAACTCTTGATAGGTGACATCAGGAAGGCAGGTTAGCACCAGTGGCTTAATACATCTCAAAAGATATATGTGTCTGCTTTATGGGTAATTTAGATGATATGTGCTGGCCGGGGAAAAGATCTGAACCACAATTTATGTCACACTCATTCCCTCTGTGTTCTTTTTCTGTTAGCAAAGGAATCATTTGCATACAAGTCCAAAAAAGTTTTAAAAAGCTTTGATGGTTAGAACATTATACTCGGTTATTTCAGAATGACACCTTGAAGCTGGGCATTTTGCCATTCTAGCAGATGGATGTGAGAGCAAATGGATAAAGTACCTCTTTCAATGCCAACAATTTAACTGTGGTCCTTACTGTCAGCCATAAAGTCCCAATCAGATTGTATTCAAAGGGGCTTCTAAGCTCCTAAATAAAACCATCGTCTGGACCTGTTTGGCAAAAGATCATTGCAGATTGGTAGTGTTATGCTCATTATTTGAGATGTTCTGCAAATTATAGTGGGCCTTGTGTATAAAAGTTGGAGAAAAGAAAATTGAGCATATTGGCATTATACTATGCTTTCCTAGTGCAAACCAGAAAATTATAGGTTCATTCCAGTTAAGAAATACATTCAGTATTAAACATACTGCAACTCCCTCCTCACTGGTCTACCGTAACACAGGTTATCCCCCATTTAGTCTATTATGAATGCTGCTGGTAGACTCATACACCTTACCAACCGATCAGCAACTGCTGCCCCTCTCTGCCAATCCCTTCACTGGCTTCCACTAACCCAATGTATAAAATTCAAAATGCTAACCACAGCTTACAAAGCCATCCACAACACTGCCCCTAGCTACATCATCAACCTCATCCGCAGATATCGCCCAAATCGCCCGCTCCGCTCCTCTCAAGACATCTTGATCTCTAGCTCCCTCGTCACCTCCTCCCACGCTCACCTCCAGCACTTCTCCAGAGCCTCTCCCATCCTCTGGAACTCCCTACTGCACTATATCCGGTCAGTCTCTACCCTGTCAGCCTTTAGGAGATCTTTGAAAACTCACTTATTCAGGGAAGCCTACCCCACCTCCACCTAAGAACTGTACTTGAACCACCTCCAGCAGACCATTGCCTACAGCTATCACCTTTTGTACCACCTCCCCCTTCCTTTAGATTGTAAGCTACATGAGCCGGGCCTTTCTATTCCTTCTGTACTGAAAGGTATTGTAATTGTAATGTCTCCCTTTATATTGTAAAGCGCTGCGCAAACTGTTGGCCCTATAAAAATCCTGTATAATAATAATAATATAGAACAGCTTTTCTCAACCAGGGTACCCAGGCACCCTGGAGTGCCTTGAGGTTCCTGCGAAGTGAAACAACAAGAAGCGCACCAACCTTGTGCATTACCTCAGTAACCAAAGTTTATTTAATGAAGGAAAGGTACTCACAAACAGCGAATAAAAACAGGCATGTAAGTCCACCAAGGGACTTCAAAGGAAAGAGGCCAGCGCGAATCCCATCATGGGTGTAGGTACTCAGTCCCACTGACGCGTTTCGAAGGTCATGCCTTCTTCCTCAGAGCTTGAGGAAGAGGTCAGAAAAAAGTAAAAAAAAGTCTTTTATCTGTTCAAACTCTTTATCAAGTGCACTTTAAAGGCATAACTGCTCTACAGGGACATGATTAAAAATGAATTCGTAAAAATGCATTGAAAACCAATTAAACCGTTCCGGAGGTCAGAAAAGAGTAAAAAAAAGTCTTATCTGTTCAAAACTCCTCATAAAGTGCACTTTAAAGGCATAACTGCTCTACAGGGACATGATTAAAAATTAATTCGTAAATGCATTGAAAACCAATGAATCCATTCTTGAGGTCAGAAAAGAGTAAAAAAAAGTCTTATCTGTTCAAAACTCTTTATAAAGTGCACTTTAAAGGCATAAATACTGCACAGGGACATGATTAAAAATTAATTCGTAAAAATGCATTGAAAACCAATTAATCCATTCCGGAGGTCAGACAAAAAGTCAAAAATAGTCTTTTCTGTTCAAAACTCTTTATAGAGTGCACTTTAAAGGCATAACTACTGTACAGGGACATGATTAAAAATTAATTCGTAAAAATGCATTGAAAACGAATTAATCCGTTCCGGAGGTCAGAAAAAAGTCAAAAAGTCTCATCTGTTCTAAACTCTTTATAAAGTGCACTTTAAAGGCATGAATACTGTACAGGGACATGATTAAAAATTAATTCGTAAATGCATTGAAAACCAATGAATCCGTTCTTGAGGTTAGAAAAGAGTCAAAAAAAGTCTTATCTGTTCAAAACTCTTTATAAAGTGCACTTTAAAGGCATAAATACTGCACAGGGACATGATTAAAAATTAATTCGTAAAAATGCATTGAAAACCAATTAATCCGTTCAGGAGGTCAGAAAAAAGTAAAAAAAAGTCTTATCTGTTCAAAACTCTTTATAAAGTGCACTTTAAAGGCATAAATACTGTACGGGGATATGATTAAAAAAACATTTGTAAATGCATTGTAAAACCAATTAATCCGTCCCGGAGGTCAGAAAAAAGTCTTTTATCTGTTCAAAACTCTTTATAAAGTGCCCTTTTAACCTCCTCGGCGGTATGATTCTTTCCGATTTTTTGTGCTGAAAGCGGTACCATTATTTTGCATGGAAATATGTAGTTTTTTATTGTAGGCTGTAATTTTTAGGAATAACTCACTGAAATCTGTCTGAACAAGAGTCTAGTAAACATTCTGGATATGATAAAACTTGAAACACAAAATTATAATTTAATAAATAATCATAAAAAATAATAATATAATAATAATAAATTTAATTCAATAATATAATCAAACCAAAAACACTGAAATTTGAAATACAGAGATAAATTCGCACATCGCTCAGCAAAGTCGCAAAATCGTTTTCAGTGTCTGATGATGAATTTCCCCCACGAATCATTATCACTCAATTCTGCAAGTGGTTCTGATTTACTATCGCTGTTCTCTAGCTGATCTAAACCCGCTTTTGATGTAAAGCGACGCTTTTTGGACACCATGAACATTTCTAAGTTTCCAGGCAGAAAGAACAGTCAAAATGCAGGCAGGGCACAGGACAAAACAGTAGGGACAAAATATATGTGAAATGCATTGAAACAGCAATGACAGCAAAAATGAAATTTTTTAAAAATTTCAAATTTCCCGCCGATTCCGGCACCCGTACGTCCCGACGTCACAGGGACCGGAACACAGAAGCCGGATGCCGGCATCAGCCGGAGGAGATGGCCGGGGACGCTGCAGGGGACACATCGCGGAAGCGAAGGACAAGGTAAGTGCTGCAGGGACCCCCTGAGCAACGCCGCATGGTAAGCCCGAGTGTAGCTCGGGGTTACCGCTCTTGGTACTCAAATTTTACCCTGAGCTACACTCGGGAAAACCGCTGAGGAGGTTAAGGCATAAATACTGTACGGGGACATGATTAAAAAAAAGTTTGTAAATGCATTGAAAACCATTTAATCTGTTTGTATTGCGAAAACAATTCTTAAACCGAGGCATTATTTTCAATGGATTTTCATTTGTAAACCGAAAATTACGTTAACCAAGGTGTTCGTAAACCGAAGTACGTCTTTATTTGAATTTAGAACCACTTTATGGCAAAGTCAGAACCTTATTCAATGCTGCACTGTATAGAGACAACAATAGATAAGTCGCTTACCTTACTATATCTCCATCAGCTGCTTCCTGCTATGGACAATCAAGAAGGAAATTTGGATTCCAGCAATGCTTCCCTTTTAGCTGCAGAAAAAGACAGCTGTGATTACTGGTGGACAGACTCCAGCACCTGTAGATACTGGTTTAGTATAGGTATTAGGTGTCCGGATGGGGTACAAATTTTACAGTGCTACCTCACTTTGGGTCTATAAAACCAGCACCCAACCTTCATCCCAGAGGGGCACCTCATGGTGTGAGGAACAATAAGCCTGGGTGAAACACTTCTAAGGCTATCATGTTTCATAAATTTTTCCACCAGAAAAGATAGAATATTAAACTGGAAATAAAAAATATTCCCTACACGTTGAGCAAATATTACAAAGTTTCACATGGTCTTGTCAAAGATTTCATCCTTGTTTCACCGCTCAGGAATAATTTGGAGAATACATTAGAACTCAGGATTGTCAGACAGTAACGATCAGATGGTTACGCTTTGCTATGTTATGGATGTTGTCCGAGGAGCTGTTTCTTTCTTTGACATTATTATATACTGTGCCGTTTCAGCTGTTTCAATGTTCCTGTTGAAAACTTAATGAGCTACACAAGCTTTGCAGACCTCACAAATCTTTTCTACGGACACAGAAGGGACTTTCCAGAGCAAACCAGTTCATTAACAACCTCGTCTATGAAAAATGGTCATGTTTATCCATTAATAAGTACCTTTGTTCCTCCGAAGCTAATACAATCCAGGGTGTCTGGCTACACTACATTTACAAGTGTTTGTTCCAACAGAGACAGTTTTCCGATAAAGGAAAAAGAAACTTTACAGCTAAAACAATAGGATGGCTTAAATGGTTCCATTAGTCAAAACTTAGTAAATTAAGATATATAAATCATATGGTTTATAAGTGTTAGGAGACTGATTCACAAAATGAGTCATTAAAATTTCGGCTAAACAGAAACACAATAGTGAATTGTACTTCAGTGAATGCTGTCGGGTGGGATAAAAATGAAAATGAAAATTCTAGCTTGACTCCAGGCAAGATTACTTTCATTTAAATATATTTCTAATTGCCACAAAGGATGGGGGGAAGAGATAGAACCTCTGTCAGGTTTATAATGTTGGCTATGTATCCATAGAGATTTTATTCTCCCTTCCTGCACAAGGAATACAAGGTAATCTCCCTGATGGGCACACAGACAGCAATACAATTCCCAATTTAGTGAAAACATATAGTGGTTTTGACGGCGTCTTGAAAAGATTTAATTTCACTTCCTGCCTCTGCCTCATCGGTTGTGGCCTCTCTGAGCTGCTGAGGAAGGGAAGCAGAGGAACCTACAGTGAAGGAAATAAGTATTTGATCCCCTGCTGATTTTGAATGTCTCCTTCAGCCAGGGCATTGAAAATGGGTCATGGATGGGTGTTCCAGCATGACAATGACCCAAAACATATGGCCAAGGCAACAAAGGAGTGGCTCAAGAAGAAGCACATTAAGGTCCTGGAGTGGCCTAGCCAGTCTCCAGACCATAATTTGATTGAAAATCAGTGGAGGGAGCTGAAAGTTCGAGTTGCAAAACATCAGCCACCAAACGTTAATGACTCTGAGAGGATCTGCCAAGAGGAGTGGGCCAAAATCCCTCCCGAGATGTGTGCAAACCTGGTGGTCAACTACAGGAAACGTGTGACCTCTGTGATTGCCAACAAGGGATTTACCACCAAGTACTAAGTCATGTTTTGTGAAGGGAATCACATACTTATTTCCCTCATGAACATGCAAATCACTGCATAATTTATTAGACATGCATTTCTTTTGGATTTTTTGTTGCTATTCTGTCTCTCAGTGTTACAATACACCTACCATTTGATTTTTAGACTGATCATTTCTTTGTGAGTGGGAAACATTCAAAATCAGAAGGGGATCAAATGCTTAATTCCTTCACTGTATCTTCCCTGGGCATGTCCAGGAACCAAAGGAGCTGTGGGAAAAGGAGCTAAAGAGGCCTTGGACTGCATAAGAACGTGGTGAGTAAATGGGCTACAGCACTAATTTTCTAGAACAGTTACTCCTGATTGTCCACATAAACAGCATCTCTCACAATGAAGTTCAGGGTAGCTCTGGTAATACAGGTGAACAGATGTAGAGAGCCAAGGCCAAACGCCACAAGGGTCACTGGAACTGGAGTACCCTGGTAGCAATCAAGGAAGGCCTCCCCAGAGAAGTTGTATCTTCTGCATAAACTCTGTGCTGTTAGGATCTGAACCAGCTGCCCATACACTGGTTCTGACAATGGAGGGCCTCCCACCTGGCTGAAGATCACTTTTCCAGTTAACAATGACTCATCAGCTGTAGCCACTCTGAGCTGCTGTTTAGAAGAAATGTTCAGGAACCCAAGGAATTGTGGTAAATGGTGTTAAAGGGGTCTATGTCCACATTTGAGCATGGTGAGTTAATGATCATTCAGAGCTAATAGTGTGCCAGAGGCAAAATAAGGACACGAGATAGAATAACCTGAGTGGGACATAAAGGTCCAAATTGTTGGAGGGTGAAGTGGGTAACAGAACGATGTCAACACCCGTGGCCCTAAATTTTCTCTAACAGCACATATACTGCAGACGGGCGGCAGCTACAGGCTAAGTGACATACCTGTACATCGCTTAGCACATGCGCACTGGTGCGCACCCCACCCCCACCCCCACAGGACACAGCGGATTGTGGATCCCAGTTCCCGGTTGCTGCCATTCAATCACATGATCACAATGTCAACAAAGCTGTTGCAAATGAATTCATTCATAACAGCTGTGATTCCTCTACAGCAAGGGTGTCAAACCGGCAGCCCCCCAGCTGTTGCCAAACTATAAGTCCCATGAGGCATTGCAAGATTGACAGTTACAAGCATGACTCCCAAAGGCAAAGGTATGACGGGACTTGTAGTTTAGTAACAGCTGGTGCCAGTTTGACACCCCTGCTCTACAGTGATGCTGTGATTGGCCCACAGCTATCACATGGTAGCACAGCACCCTGTACCAGCTGTAGCCAGTCACAGATCACTAGTAAACACAGCTGTCATTAATGTAACCCATTTATAACAGTGCTAAACATTGCAGTTATATCATTGTTCATCACTGCGACAACAAATCAAAGTGTCAAAAAAAAATTCCCTGATCACCCCTCCAGAGTAGTACAGTGTCACTATTCTGATGAAAGTGTGTAAAATAAAAATAGTAAAAAAAAAAGTTTAAAAAAGGAAACAATGTTTAAAAATTTTTTATAAAATTAAATAAAAGATTAAACATTTCTTTTAGTTTTTTTTTTTTAACAGCCCTTCCGGCCAGAACAAGCGATATACACAACAATTACCAGCAATGAGTATAATATCATTTATTACATGACCTATATACATAAATAGTGATACATAAAATATAATCTGCAGAATTCTGGTTTCATTATCTCATTAGGACAATCTACTTTTAACATTTAGATTTTTCGTTCGTGTTTACGAAGATTCCTTGGACATAAACATCCGGGTCATCTTCTGTTTCCACTCATGCGTGATAGCACTTGATAAATTTTTTTCGTACGACCGTCATACCACCTCATAGAAAATCGGTCGTACGTATGCGAAATGACAAAAATTTTTACTGTTGTTCAAGCGCATTTTTTTGTTCACAATATCATTATCGATTAAAACATCCTGCTCCTCAACGAAGAGAAAATCGTTCGATCAGCGGTTCCGCAAAATTTTTCGTACGATTTTCTTATCGTGTGTACGGGGCATTAAAAATAATTCATTCTATTGCCTAATTCACAGCATTTTGTGGATTTTATATTTTCATGTAGTGGAATTTGTCTATTTTGATTCTATGGAACAAACCTAACCATTTTCACACTTATTGCTTTTTATGTGTCAACACTTTTTTTATGTTTGTATATTGAAGGCGTTGCAAAATTTTGTATCAAGGATCTTTTTAAATCAATTGCAGCTGACACCTGCTCTTTCCATTCTGACATGTTCTCAGTAAACTGGAGTAAACATAATGATTGCGTAATCAAAGGTGTTATTTATGCCACAAAGCAGCTAATAATTCCTTATTAAATATTTTCATTAACGCACAAGAACAAGTTCTGCCCTCTGTTCCCAAGACAAAAAAAAAATAAATAAAAAAAAGTACACTACCTCCATGTTCACACTGATAATTTTCCAAAGCTTTGTAAAACCTAGCATTAGAATCATAATGTTACATATGGTGGAAACCTCAAATAATAGTTACAAATAGCCTAACATACCTGACATCATTTAGAATCCATTAAGTTATTAACTGTGTTTATGTCAAATGCAAGCTTTTCTGTCGGTTGGAAAACCAGTATTTTGAAAAGTGAAGGAAGAGGGATAAAAAGGGAGAATTATTTTCCTCTTAGAGGAAATCATTGGGTTTGTATTATCTTTCTGAGAAAACCCAGTAATTTTTCAGGGTTAAAAACATGAAGGTCTAAATGTACATAGAGCTGTATTAGTGCTAAGCTCAGATCTTGGCTATTTGAAGTACAGAAATTTATTGGAAAAAAAGGCTGGGGTGCCCAGAGCTAGACATCAGGATTAGGAAACCTCGATGGATGGGCTGTTGGCATCTGGTCCAATAGGGAAATTAACCTCCCAGGCGGTATGATTATGTCAGGAATTTTGTACCAAAAGCGGAACCATTTTTTTGCATGGAAATATGTATTTTTTTTATTGTAGGTCTGCAGTTTAGGAATAACTCCTGAAATCTGTCCGAACAAGAGTCTAGTAAACATTCCGGATATGATAAAACTTGAAACACGAAATCATGTGATTAGTGTGACCAATCACAGATAACCACAATGGTAATCACTAAATGAATCAATTTCATTCAGTAAAAATGGTTTCTTATAACATTAAAATTCACTGGTATAAGCAATCATAATATGTAAAAAAAAAATCCTGATCACTTCCCCTGAGTAGTAAAATGTTACTATGGTCAAATTTTATTGCTCTGGTCACAGTATGTTAAAAGATCTTTATCCTCCCTGGCGGTATGATTATTTCAGATTTTTGGTGCTGAAAGCGGTACCATTATTTTGCATGGAAATATGTTTTTTTTTTTATTGTAGGCCTGTCATTTTTAGGAATAACTCACTGAAATCTGTCCGAAGAAGAGTCCAGTAAACATTCCGGATATGATAAAACTTGAAACACGAAATCATAAGTTAATAAATACTCATAAAAAATAATAATATAATAATAATACATTTAATTCAATAATATAATCAAACCAAAAACACTGAAATTTGAAATATAGCGCCAAGTTCGCACATCACTGAGCAAAGTCGCAAAATCGTTTTCAGTGTCTGATGACGAATTTCCCCCACGAATCATTATCACTCAATTCTGCAAGTAGTTCTAATTTACTATCGCTGTTTTCTAGCTGATCTAAAACCGCTTTTGTCCTAAAGGGACGCTTTTTGGACGCCATGGACTTTTCTAAGTTTCCAGGCAGAAAGAACAGTCAAAATGCAGGCAGGGCACAGGACAAAGCAGTATGGGCAAAATATATGTGAAATGCTTTGATACAGGAATGTTTTGCTATGAAATAATCGTTTTTAAAAAAAAATTCTTTTTTTTTTAATTTTCAAATTTGCCGCCGGTTCCGGCCCCCGTAAGTCCCGACGTCACAGGGACCGGAACATGGAAGCCAGATGCCGGCATCGGCCAGAGGAGATGGCCGGGGACGCTGCAGGGGACGCATCGCGGGAGCGAAGGACAAGGTAAGCGCTGTAGGGAATCCCTGTGCAACGCTTCATGGTAAGCCCGAGTGTAGCTCGGGGTTACCACTTTTGGTACTGAAACTTTACCCCGAGCTACACTCAGGAATACCGCCAGGGAGGTTAAAGCCTGGTAGGTCCATTGGCTGCATTCATACTTGAGCGATTTGTGGCTTGAAGCTTCAAAAATGCTCAAACGTAAAAAAAAAATAATACGTTTGAGCGTTTTTGGAGGTTCGAGCTACAAATCGCTCAAGTGTGAATGCAGCCTTAGAGACCAACATATTATACATATTTTTATCCTAGGACAGAAATGGAAAACAAGAATTCAGGGTTGGTGAGTGGCATTATTCCACTGCAGATTAGTGACTCTCATGACAATATGGGTGTTTATATGAGACCTCAGTTGTTAACCACTTGCCCTCCAGAGGATTCTAGGCAAAACCTTTTTTTTTGTCCATTTTGGGTACCTTGAAAACGCTTTGCATGCATTTTTCATAATGAAAAAAGGCTCTGGACAGCATCGGGAACTGAAAGAGTTGAAAAAAATTTCAAACGCTTATAAACGTGATTTGCCGTGTTTAGCCGCGTTTACAAGCATTTTGCGTTTGAAACGCTGATAAAATCGACTGCTGAACACAAGTTTTCTGCGTTCAAACAAACGACTGTAAAATCAAATGCCTGTAAACGACTGTAAACAAAGATGTGTACATGGAGACATAGGAAAACATTAGGGAGAGTTCAGGGGCTGCTAGAAAAAAAACGCTGGACAGCTCCTGAATGTGAGATTATCAGCTGCAGTGTACAGGAGCCCTAAGGCAACAGGATACAAACTGAGGAAATCGTGGGGTTTGTATTATCTTTCTAAGAACCTCAACCTGGTCTCAGGTTGTGGCTCTCAACCATCTTTCTGAGATCTCAACCGGGTTTCAAATGCCTGCGTACTTATAACTGCCAATTACATTAGCTACACACTATTGCACTGACTAAAGTTGGTTATCTATGGTCAGATATTTCCATTAAAATGATGAGTTGGAAGATATGTAATGGGTAAGCTTGTTTAGTATAAAACACGGCAAGGATCCTTTTCTTTGATGTATTCTCAGTGCCTTTTCCTGGTAATAAACCTCCTAGTAGCAGCAAGCTACAGCTACAGATTCATTTAATCTTCTCGACTTTCAAAGTTGAGACCAGGCAAGGTCTGAGAGCCAATGGGTAGATCTGAAGTGTGGAATGTGATAGCTGGTAGCAGCAGCAGCAGGTAGCATTCCGTAGCAGCAGCAGCTTTTGAAATTCAATGGAAGATATCTGCTAATCCTGGAATATTGAGACCTGTGACAATACTCAGAAGGGAGGTGATTACAACTGCCAGATAAGAAGGGTCTAAGCAGCCAGATCATACGTAACGATCTTATCGGGTCATGTATTATCCCTCTAATATTGTGAAATAGAGTAGACACGTGCAGTTCGTTTTGTTCCAAATCTAAATTCGGATGAATTTTCCGTTATTCGGATGTATCCAAATTCCGAATTACAATAGTAACTAATTTAAATAAATCTGAAATAACGAAACGAAATTCAGCCGAAATTTGAATTGATTCGAATTTGAAGACACATTCAAAAACAAATTCAAATTTGAAAACAAGACTAGAATAAAATAGAACAGAAAATAAAGAAATAGAAAAGAATAAAAAATAAAAGAAAAGAATAGATAAGAATAGAGGAAAAAAGAACAGAATAGAAAATAAAAGATTAGAACAAAATACAATAGAATATAAGAGTAAAACAGAACAGAACAGAATAGAATAGAATAGAAAATATTAGAATAGAAAATCAAAGAGTAGAAAAGAATGCTCCAAGGAACAGGGCCCTCCTATCCCTCTTGTATTGAACTGTATTGTTGCTGTATTGTCTCCTGTTATATTGTAAAGCGCTGAGCAAACTGTTGGTGCTATATAAATCCTGTATAATAATAATAACAATGCAAAAGATTAGAATATAAAATCAAAGAACAGAATAGAATAGAATAGAATAGAACCAATTAGAATAGAAAATCAAAGAATAGAACACAATAGAGTAAAACAGATCAAAATAGAACAGAAAATAAAGGAATAGAATAGAATCAAATAGAATAGAAGATCAAAGAATAGAAAAGAAAAGATTAGAATAGAGAATTAAAGAATAGAATAGATTAGTATAGAAAAGCAATAGAATAGAATAAAATAGAAAGAATATAACTGCCTTACGAAATTCAGATTTTTAATAGAATGCATTTGAATTCGAACAGAATACATTAGAATAGAATATAAAAGAATACAATAGATCAGAAAAGACTAAAATACTTTACAAAAAAATTGAGAGCTGCACTATGATAACGTGAGTAGTAATCAAGAAAGGCACTGTGAAAATTTTGCCGAAATAGAAATTTCCAATATGAAATCGTGTGATTTACATTGAAGCCACATGATTTCAAAGTCGAGGGTGACATGCCGATTTGAGGTGCGATTTGCATAGACATCTGACACAGATGTCTATGAAAATCGCATCAATAGTAGTGAATGCACTACTTTGGAAATCGGTGCGGCTCCAACCAAGTCAGATCTCAGTGACACCGCAGTCTTTGTGCTGGGAGCGTGCCGAGCACAAAGACAAGTACGCAACAGGGGCGGACTAACCATTTGGAAACTCGGGCACTGCCTGAGGGCCCGGGCTCAGTAGGGGGCCCCATGAGATGCCCCTGGTACCTTTTTCATAGGCTTTTTTGAGTTTGGGCAAGGACACAGGGGCCCCATGATCCCCTATTGCCCGGGGGCCCCATGAGTTGTCAGTCAGCCCCTGGTACGCAAATATGCAGCCCCACAAAAAAAGCCCAGTTCCGTGAGGCCACATATTTGTGTGACGTCGGCATCAAGGGGTTAAAAGGGGTTTAAATGACTTTTGAAATTAGATTAACATATTAAAGATGATATGAGATTTTAGTGATTGGGTTTAGATCTACTTTACGGAGGTTCTCTCACTCCTTCAGTGACGGACCTGATTTGTTGAACAAGAAGGTCTCTACCACATTGTCCAAATGGTTTAGCATACCCCTTGGTACTCATAGTAGAGGCAATGGATGTCCAAAATCAGTGCTCCACTGAAACAACTAAATATTGTTTGGATGTGTCAGAGCATCGCAAGTATACATTATAGAATGTTTTATAGTAGAAAATATCTTGAGAAATCAAATTCCTATCTTTTTTCTAGTACAGTATGGGAAGGTGGAAGGCACTGGTCACTGGAATTGTTGTGCTTAACCATTTCAATACCGGGCAATTTTACACCTTCCTGCCCAGGCCAGTTTTCAGGTTTCAGCGCTCTCACACTTTGAATGACAATTACGCGGTCATACAACATTGTACCCAAACTAAAATTTTATCATTTTCTTCACACAACTAGAGCTTTCTTTTGGTGGTATTTAATCACCGCCAGGGTTTTTATTTTTTGCTAAATTAACAAAAATTTTGAAAAAAAACACGTTTTTCTTTGTTTCTGTTATAAAAGTTTACAAATAAATAATTGTTCTTCATAAATTTAGGCCGAGATGTATTCTGCTACATGTCTTTGGTGAAAATAACCCAAATTAGGATGTATTATTTATTCTGTAGTAAAGTTATAGAGTTCACAAACTATGGGATAGATCTGAAAATTGATCAATCCTAAAGTACTGACAGCCAATCTAATTTCTTGAGGTCCAAGAATGTCAGAACAGTACAGTTACCCCCCAAATGACCCCTTTTTGTAAAGTAGACAATCCGACGTACTTCATAAGAGGCATGGCGAGTTTTTTGAAGTTGTATTTTTTTTGTCATAATTTTTCGGAAAATGAAAAAAATGCAAAAAATTATTTTCACTATTTTATTTTTACATATTGTCACCAGTGCAGTACAGCGTCATCATATAACTGGCATGGCGGTGAACAGGGACACTGACTGGTGACAGTATGAAAAAAAATATATATATATATTTTTTTTATTATTATTATTTTTAATTTTTTATTACATTTTTTTTTTAATTTTTTTAAGATTTTTTTTTCATATTTTACTATGACCAAAGTAGCCATAGTAACATTGTACTACTTTGGGGAAGTGATCAGTATTTGTTTTTTTTTGTTTTTTTTTACACAATTTGCTTATAGCAAAGAATTACTTTGCTATAAGCAAGCATTTACCTGAATAACATCGATTCATTCAGGGTTTTTTTTTTTTGGTTTTTTTTGTGCTTAGCTGTGATTTGGCCACGGCTAATCACATGACACAGCTGGGCTGTGATTGGCCCAGCTTGTGCATGTGATCGCTGTGATCATTCACAGCTAGACACACTAGTATACAATGTATGAATGAATGAATGAATGAAGCCATCCATTATATAGAACTGTCATGTGACCTGCTGTGATTGGTCACAGCAGGTCACATGGTACCGGTAATGGGGCCATGGGGCCAGTACTCAGATCTGTCATCGGCCGTGTCCGAGGTACACGGCCGGTGACAGATCGCATTGCTGCGCGGCTCTGCAGGCACGCAAACTGCGCATGCCCGGAAGGACGCCATATGGTGTCCACCCGGAACGCTGAGGGATTTTGCCAGCTGCCAAACGGCCAGTGGGCGGGTGGCAAGAGGTTAAGGCTTGACATGTTTGGTTTCTACTTGGCTCAACCTCATCTTTTATAACAATATTATAACAATATTTTATTTAACAAACATCGATTCATTCAGGTTTTTTTTTTTTTTTTGTGCTTAGCTGTGATTTGGCCACAGCTAATCACATGACATGTGCATGTGACCTGCTGTGACCATTCAAAGCTAGACACTAGTATACAATGGATGGCATGAATGAAGCCATCCATTGTATACAACTGTCATGTGACCTGCTGTGATTGGTCACAGCAGGTCACATGGTACCGGCAACAGGGGCTGGTACTCAGATCTGTCATTGGCCGTGTCCGAGGTACACGGCCGGTGACAGATCGCACCGCTGCGCGGCTCTTCAACCGCGCGAACTGCGCATGTGCGGGAGGACGCCAAATGGCGTACACCCCGGAAAGCTAATGCATTTTTGCGGCCGCCAAACGGCTATAGGCCGGGTGGCAAATGGTTAAAGTGGAACTTCACTCTCTCAATCAACATTGACTGTTTTTAATCCTTATGCTACCAGTATTAGTAAATAGATAGAAAGGTGAATTACATTTACTTGTCTTTACTTTTTTTTATATATATTTCTTCAGTTACTTCCTGGTCTCTTGCCTAGGCAAATGATGTCATGTATCCCAGGCATCTTCTAGAGGGGAGGAGGGGTTTTCTCAGCTAAGCACACCCTCCTGCCTGCATGACTGACCTAAAGGCAGATTGATTCCAGGAAGTAAATGCTACATTAACCACTTTGGACATTTGTGATTCAAGCTGAATGTCTGCATGAGAAAGATCCTACAGGACCTGCAAGATGCCAGTGTATACTAAACACGTTTTCAATTCTGTTCTTTTAAATTGATATTGATAAGCCTTTGGGGTTGCTTTTGCCTAATAATAATAATAAAGATCAAATCTGAACAATGTAATCTGGCTAAAAATGGCTCTGCGGTATCTTCAACATCTGTTTTACATCTGTTTTAAAAGTTTGTTTCTACCTTAAAGTGTATTTCTAGGCAAAACCCTTTCTTTTTGGTTTGAAATAGTGTGGGCAATGGATAGAATGCCTGGTTGTTTCTCCAGAAAAGGAGGTAAGGGGAAAAAGATTGCCCTCCAGAGGATTTACCCCCCTTCCTGACCAGGTCATTTTTTGTATTATGGAGCTACGTAACGTTAACGGACAATTGTGCAGTCATGCAACGCTGCACCCAAATGAAATCTACAATTTTTTTCCCCCACAAATAGAGCTTTCTTCCGGTGATATTTGATCGCCTGTGAGTTTTTTATTTTTTGTGCTATAAAAAAAAAAGCCAGACAATTTTAAGAAAAAAACAATAATTTTGACTATTTGTTATTAAACATGTCCAGTAACAAAATTTAAAAAATACAATTTTGTCAAAAATGTAGGTCAAAATGTATTCTGCTACATGTCTTTGCTACAAAAATATGTGTAAATTAATTGGTTTACGTGAAAGTTATATCCTTTACAAATGACAGTGTATATTCTAGGATTTTTAAAAATGTTTTACTAGTAATGTCAGCGGTCAGTGACTTATAGCGGGACTGCAGCGGGCATTCTGACACTGGGGGGGCACTGACTTGGTGTCACTGACAGTGACACCAATACAGTGATCAGTGCCAATAAAAGCACTGACACTGTACTAACAGCATTGGGCAGGAAGGAGTTAACATAAAGAACGATCAGGGGCAGACTGACCATTCGTGCACTCGGGCACTGCCCGAGGGCCCAGTGTCAGTAGGGGGCCCCATGAGATGCCCCTAGTACCTTTCATAGGCTTTTTTGGGTGTGGTTTGAGTGTGGGTAAGGACACAGGGGCCCCATGATCCCCTATTGCCTGGGGGCCCCATGAGTTGTCAGTCCACCCCTGGGGATGATCATAGGGTTAACTGTGTGCTGTGTACTGTTTTACTGTGTGCTGTGTGTGTGCTTCACTGTAAGCACACTGCTTTGCATGGCTCTGCTATGCAAAGCCATGCATAGCAGTGTGCAGGAGCTGAAAGGGGAGAGAACTGTATTGTTAACTTACAGTTCTCTCCTTGCGTCGTTAATGCTCCTCGATAATCTGGGACCCGGTGATTGACAGCCAAGGCCGCAAATAGTGGCATAGGTAGGATGCGCATGTGACTTGCGCACGCCCCCTAGTGGGAAATGAAAAATCACATATATATGTGATTTTGCGCACCCATGCTGCCCTGTAGCAGTATTACTGCTATAGGGTGGATGGGAAGTGGTTAATCACTTGCCCTTACTCAAAATGGCGGCAGCCAGAAATGCTAGGTAGTGCTTTTCAAAGTGATTTCTCACAAAATAAAGCATAGAGACAAAGATGGATGGATGAGGTACTCAGATGCAATGTAGTTCTCCTTTAAAGCTCCAACGCAGCCACAACAGCACAAAAGATCTCTGTTATTTCTCCTATGTTCCTGCAGACCTCTGTATACTTCTTTTAACATATATTTGTAACATTCCAATCCTTTGGCTCCTATTTTCTTCTCAGATGAACAATTATCTAAGATAAAGTATTATTGCGGAGAAGCAAAAGAGCATTGAAGAAGGGGATCTCATAACTTCAGGTTGTGGATCAGAGGATGGTGTGAAGACCATTTTGGGAGAGAAGCAAAGACCATCTTTGATATGACGCAAAGTGAACATCTAGTCATCCCACGGCCTGGACAATCAGCACCTCGTGGTGCCATAGAATAGTGTAGCGAGGTGCATTGATTCAAGGCAGGGCGTAGTAGGGAACAGGGGCGGACTGACCATTTAGAAACTCGGGCACTTCCCAAGGGCCCGGGGTCAGTAGGGGGCCCCATGAGATGCCCCTGGTACCTTTTTCATAGGCTTTTTTGAGTTTGGGTAAGGACACAGGGGCCCCATGATCCCCTTTTGCCCGGAGGCCCCATGAGTTGTCA
The DNA here is from genome assembly GCF_062004578.1 of Staurois parvus. NCBI lineage: Eukaryota > Metazoa > Chordata > Amphibia > Anura > Ranidae > Staurois > Staurois parvus. The sequence goes on along the minus strand of NW_028317814.1, from coordinate 17,924,269 downwards.
GTCCGCCCCTGGTAGGGACCAAAGCTTACTGACAGGGTTTGGGTCTAGTGCTGGTTTAAAGAGCCTTTGACGTCTCTGCCCCATTATACCTCTAGTAACACGGAGCTTGGCTCTACACCTCAACAGTGTCCCATTAAATTGCTGTATATTTCTTGAGTGTTTCATAAGTGGCTGATAACATGCCTTAATCACTTTGGATGACATGGGTGACCTAAGCACTTGGGGGAAAAAAATGCATTTTTAGTATATGTTTACATTTCCACAATGACTAAAGAGGCACATTTTGTCTATCTCTGAACCAGAGATCTGTTTACTGTAGATCCATAAATAAAATGATTGCATTCTGCTAGGAACATTGCATGCTCTGTCAGCCAAGTATGGATATGTGCATTATATTCTACTAGATTCAGAAAGCCATTCAGTTCGCCCACACATCTGTATATGTACAGCTACCATCAGCTTTTGTTACTGTTAAGGGGGCCATTGGGTTTTAAATTTGGCTCCTGGGATCAGTGCGGCTCTGTTCTAAGCTGTTACCTTTTACAATTCTCAATGAACTGAGTTTACAGCTCTACTAAAGCTCACCAAAGTGTCATCAAATGGCTAATCTGTTATTCAAGCAAAGACTGACCATTCTGTCATATTTTATCTCACATATTACCACATCATCTCAAAATTTAGAAAATGTGTAAGTGAATGTAAATGTAATTCCAACTTACAGATTTAATGGGGTCCGGATTGTACGTGGCAGTTAAAAATACATAAACTAGGAAATATTTGGCAGATCATTGTAATAACGAGAGGTTGCAACCTTGCAGGGATTTATGCACTGCAAAGGAAAGCATGTTTCTTGATTCTAATTGGAACAATGCAGACAATTATATTGATTGGAATATAAACTGTTACAACCCCAAATTTGTTTGGTTGTGCAAATATAAAGCTGTTACCATGGGGGGAGAAAGGGTGATTGCTATAGAGAACATTTTAAATATACATCACTCACTTGTAAAAAATGAACCTAAGAGTTAGTCTTTGGCTTGTAACTGTTTAATCAGACAATCGCCAAAATCAATGAGTATTCTAGGCCCAGTTTTGGAATTCTAAGGGTAACAGCAATAAAAATGATTGCTTCCCTAAGTAGACAGCAGACGGTGATGCAGTGATTCTCCAACAAACAAGGTTGATGTGGATTAAATATAGTAGTAACTAATGTGATATCTTGAAGAATATCATATTCTTTCGAAGGTCCATAATGCAAGGTAGGTACTGAAATTGATATACAGTATGTCCCCTTAACCAGGGGATTAGGAGTCAGATGACTTCACTGTAAAAGATTTCCATTGTCCATGTCATGGCAGAGGCATCTGGTTCTCTACCCTTTCCAAAAACAATGCCAGACCCACCTACAGTATATATGAACAGCTAGCTGTGTCATTTAGTAATTGCTTGTAAATGATACCTTGCTGTCAGGGGTCAGGGTCAGAGTCCAGTAGATATAGCAGTAGAGAGACCAGCTGGATAAGTACACAGGTAGGTCACCCTGACAGATGATACGGGTTCACCCAAGGCGCAGGGTCTAAGCATTGCCCGGTGTTCACCAGAGCTCCTGACGGTGGAAAGGGGTTTTGCTGTGTGTTAGTACCAGGTTGTGGTTCTCGGGATCACGCTACTAGGAGGTGAGTAAACCAGGGTCCAATAGCACATAATGTTGGTTGGGATCAAGCAGAAGCATAGTCAAGGAATGAGTGGTAGCAAATATGCAAGTAGCAGCAGGAGAGACAAGAGCGAGATATTGGCTGGAGAAGAGAACAATAATCTTGCAAATAAGAAGTGCAAAGAAAATTGAAAGTCCATGGAAGGAGCATAGAGTCCAAGGTTCAGAAGAAAACACACTACAAGGCAAGACAGGGGCGGACTGACAACTCATGGGGCCCCCCGGGCAATAGGGGATCATGGGGCCCCTGTGTACTTGCCCAAACTCAAAAAAGCCTATGAAAAAGGTACCAGGGGCATCTCATGGGGCCCCCTACTGACCCCGGGCCCTCGGGCAGTGCCCGAGTTTCCAAATGGTCAGTCCACCCCTGAGGCAAGATTGTCTAATGTATCAGAATAGGCACTGCACGGTATCTCAGTGGCTCTGCAAGAAGAGTTACTGCCAAACACAGCAGAGGTCCTGGGTTCAAATCCTGGTCCTGACATTTGTTTTTGACTGTTTTCGCCTTTGAAGGATATTTCATGAAACTCATATCAGGATGAGATCTGCCTTTTGCCTGTATGTACTCACTTATTTTTTTCTTGTGTGTGTAATTAAGTTGAACTACTCAATTTTTATTCTTTAACAAAAAAAAAAAGATAGTTAAGGCATATCAGATTCTATACTTGTCACCAAATCACAGGAAATTAGGACACAGTGTGAAAAATAAGTTGAATATTTGTTCCCAAAACTGCAGGAGACTGTGTCTAAAACTCAAAATATTACAACAGATATCACTCTGGGCTTTTTCTCAGAAAGTAACATTGTAAAAAAAGAATCAAAGATGCTTGGATAGTTCGTACAATATTAATGGACATCTGTGAACTTATCTATCATTGATTCAGAAGTACAATTGGGGTGCTTAGTATCTCTATGATAAATACGAGTTGTTTGACCTAAGAGAAAGTTCTATTGTTATGTTTCACATGACTGTCATATGCCTTTAAGTGTTCTTTGTATTTTGTGTCTGATCCTCCCTTTCCTTTGGTTTAGTTCTTGCTGTATTGATAGTAATGCATTTCAGCTTAAAACCTCATGTCATGAAGCAGATCACATTATGATCATTTGACCTATCTGATGTTCATTGTTGTAAGTTTCTCTCAGTTTATGGAATAAACTTCACAATATCTACAAGGTGTCACATGATCGAGTCACTGCCTGTGTTGTTCAACTAAGATTGGAGTTATCGCTATCTCATCACAACTGTAAGTTACAGAGATCACACTTTCACTGCTTAGATTGGAGAGACAGAACATATATACTTATCAAATGGCACATTTGTAGGCAGTCCATGTTATATACAGTTATAGCCTGTATTTACCATTACTTGAAAAGTAAGAAAATATCAGAGCCCTTCCAGAGATAAACATTTGTTAATAAGCAACTATTACGTGTGTTTTAATGGAGTATTCATAATATGTACATAATAAAATGTTTTCTATTTTATAATATGACTTATAGTCAATAAAATTACCAGCCATAGTTACATTTTATTGGCGTATTAATAAACAGAGAGCTGCATCGATTTTTGCCTTGCCTGGAGTTCAGCTTTAAAGAGACCCTTTCATGTAATAAATTGCTTCAATGAAGCCCATACCTGTAAAGGCTGAAAACTAACTGACCCTATTACTTGTACCTCTCAACGCTGCTCCTATGCAGATAAATGGTACCCCAGGAGCCCCCAATGTATCTACCTCTGATTTCCCATCACTATTGTATCCTACAGTTCCTCAAGAGGAGGAAAAACTGAGAGCTGTGGGAGACCCCCAGATGTGTTCAGTCCAGTGGATTTCAGGGACCCCATTCTCTGCTACAAGACAGCAATGAGAGGCATGGGAAGCAAGAGAGGTAAAGTAGAAGAAAAGGCTACAATAAAGCTTCTTTAAAATGCTGTTTCCCTATTGCTCCCCATTGACCCGCATGCAGTCTACCATAAATTGCAATGTACTGTAAATAACTTTTTTGTCAAGTTTTTCTTTTGCAATATATTTTATTGGACGTTTCAGTGATAGTGACGTATGAAACAATGAATAATGTATGAATATTTCCATTGGGTTCATATTGCAAATAATCAATGCACAATATAAGAAATTGTTAACAACTATCACTCATGTGATTCCAAACAATCACTATCTGTTTTCCTTTAACACAGAGCACTCATAGATTTTATATAGTCAGAAAATACACATCACACATTAACCATCACACATTTTATCCCCCTTCACACAGGGAAGGGGAAGCACAAGGGAAACTGAAAAAAATTTTTATACCTTAATGCAAGCAATGCATTAAGGTAAAAGAAAAATGTTTTTAGGTTTAGCATCACTTTAAAGCAAATACTTAGGGTACTTTACCTGAATCACTGGTTAACCCAACTGTTGATTTCACAGGGCGACTCTAAATATATAACAGGGTGGCAGGTGAGTTCCTATTGCACCATACAAAATGAGCAATGGGCACGTACAGGAAGAAATCATATAAAATCAATTTTCTGTCCATGTAAATGATAGCTAGAAGCATTTGTTGTTGTTTTCATCACAAAAAAGGTTTCAGTTTTTCTAAAACCATAATATGGGTCAGGGATGATATTTTGTTGGGTTTTGTAAAATACAAATAGTCCATTTATTAACCTGCCAGCAACTTAACATGTGATACTGTGCAAATACATCTTCTCCATCAGAGCCGTATATAATGGCAAGTTACTGTAATGCATATAGATAAATTGTGTCAGACAATCCTGAAATGAAATGCATTTAGAAAGAAAACCGCGGATTACCGCATAGAGCACAGCCTGTGAAATAATGGGTAATCATGCACTTCTAGTGCTTAGTAAAGATGGCTCAAATTCCACATTATTGTAACTCCCTACTATTCTCTGTAATTCAAGCTGATGTTCCATTTAAATCCACAATTGTGTGTAAAGGTCGACTGATCAATGGATATTCTAGCAAATTTCGTTTCTCTATTCAACAGCGCACTTACAGATGATTTCTCTTCATAAAATATACAGGACTTGTCCTGCAGCGTCTGTCTAAGTGAAGTGACCGATCAATGCGCTAAGGCTTCAGAGGTCAAAATATTAGCCGGCGAGGTGTTATCACAAATTGCTTAAGAAATCAAGCAGGCCTATTAAAGGCTTCCCATCGGAATTTGGCAGTAATTGTAGTCACATTTGTGTTACCTCTGTTACTAATGTGCCTTCTATAAAAAAAAGCACTTTCAGTGAATGACACTTGTATTTATCTCTTTTTTAATATTCTACCATTTGTATTTTAAACAGTATAAAGCATACTAGCTGACCACACGGTTAAATAGAAAAACTGAACCCATTCTGCCTTGAAAATATAATTATTGATGGCTTTTATATGCATTTAACAGTTAGGTACAAAATGGCAATGCTGTCTTATCCCTTCTCCTCTGTTTGTCAAACCTGAGCATAATTGAACAAAAAAAACTTCCACTCCCATGGTGCAATAGTTTCTCATGCTTTGTTCAGTTGTTAGCTGAATTGTCAATCAGCATGATGTAGCCAAACTAATAGCTTTCTAATTCAATGTACACTATATTGCCAAACCACCCCTCCAAATCATTGAATAGGGTGTTCCAATCACCTCCATGGCCAGAGGTGTATAAAATCAAGCATCTAGGCATGCAGACTGCTTCTACAAACATTTCTGAAAGAATGGGTCGCTCTCAGGAGCTCAGTGAATTCAAGCGTGGTAACGTGATAGGTTGCCACCTGTGCAATAAGTCTATCTGTGAAATTTCCTTGTTACTAAATATTCCATGGTCAACGGCAGGCCCGGATCTAGGGGAGTGCTGGGGTGGGCTTTGCACCCCCAGATTTTACTTGTGCCCCCCTTGATCTCCAAGAGTGGATACAACTGATCCATGAAACTTGATGGGGAAAATTGATGTAAAGGGGCACTCCGATGAGGACATTTTATATAAGGGGCACTCTGATGAGGACACCTGATGTAAGGGAGGACTCTTATAGGAACCGCGATGTGAGGGGGAACTCTGAGGACTCCTGATGTAAAAAGGGACTCTGATAGGGACACAGGTTCTGTTTAATCATGCTAATACATATTAGTGTTCTCCCTGCACTACCTGTCAGATATTGCAAAGCTTTGGATGCAGTGTTGTAAAGCACGCCGCCACTGGACTCTGGAACAGTGGAGACATGTCCTCTGGAGTGACGAATCATGCTTCCCTGTATGACAATCCGATGGACATGTCTGGGTTTGGCGGTTGCCAGGAGAACGGTACTTGCCTGACTGCATTGTGCCAAGTGTAAAGTTTGGTGGAGGGGGGATTATGGTGTGGGGTTGTTTTTAAGGGGTTGGGCTTGGCCCCTTAGTACCAGTGAAGAAAACTCTTAAGACGGCAGCATACTAAGACATTTTAGACAATTTCATGCTCCCAACTTTGTGGGAACAGTTTGGGGATGGTCCCTTCCTGTTCCAACATGACTGCTCACCAGTGCACAAACCAAGGTCCATAAAGACATGGATGAACAAGTTTTGGGGTGGAGGAACGTGACTGGCCTGCACAGAGTCCTGACCTCAACCCAACAGAACACCTTTGGGATGAATTAGAGCGGAGACTGCGAGCCAGGCCTTCTCGTCCAACATCAATGCCTGACCTCACAAATGTGCTTCTGGAAGAATGGTCAAACATTGCCATGGACACACTCCTAAACCTTTTGGACATATCTGGGTTTGGCGGTTGCCAGGAGAACAGTACTTGCCTGACTGCATTGTGCTTCAACTCCAGAAGAGTTGAAGCTGTTATAGCTGCAAAGGGCGGGACAACTCAATATTGAATCCTACGGACTAAGACTGGGATGCCATTAAAGTTCATGTGTGTAAAGGCAGGCCGGTCAATACTTTTGGCAATATAGTGTATATGAGGGCCTAGAATAATGTTTACTCACTGTATTGTATCTATGTAGGAGCAGAGTTGTCACCCTAGGTGTGCTAGGTGTGCTATGTCTATTGAACACTTCCTCCTAAACATTGGGGGTTCTTTTGTTCACAGAGGAGAATCGGGCAGGACTGGTAACAGAGCTTGAGATAAGAATGTAGAATACAGCAGAGAGTACTAGATTTCTGGCAGGAGCAGCAGAAATGATTTTGCATTTATCAAGCAGATATAACAAAATGCTTTCGGTTGTATATTCAACAGACCAAAGGGAGGAATTAAAACATGTTCATTGTTAGGAATTTACCTGCACATTACAATATTTTCCACACCCTGTAAGCCTAATACAAACAATCAGAATGTCGGACAAAAAAATATGGCTTTCGAAGTGATCGCATGATAATCTGATTGTTAGTACACAGCTTTAGTCTGAAATTATACAAAGGGAGAAACATGAGAAAAAATTTTTGTACAATATGAGATCATACAAGAATTTTCGTAACTTTTCATAACCTACTCATTTTCCAAGAGACTAGCAGGCAAAAAAAAAACGGATGATCATTCGTCCGACATTCTTATCGTATGTACCAGGCTTTAGGCATATAAAAATACAATGCAGAACTTGCAATGTTTTCCTATCCATAAACTACACTGCTCAAAAAAATGAAAGGACCACTTTTTAATCAGAGTATAGCATCACGTCAATTAAAGTCCTTGGATATTGATCTGGTCAGTTAATTAGCAGAGGGGGTTAATAATCCATTTTAGCTGCTTTGATGTTAATGCAGTTAACAATAGGTGCACTAGATGGACAACAATGAGATGACCCCCAATACAGGAATGGTTTTACAGGTGGAGGTCACTGACATTTTTTTACCTACTCATCTTTTCTGACTTTTTTTTTACTAGTTTTGCATTTGGCTAGGGTCAGTGTCACTACTGGTAGCATGAGGCCATATCTGGACCCTACAGAGGTTGCACAGGCAGTCCAACTCCTTCAGAGTGGCACATCAATGCGTGCCATTGCCAGAAGGTTTTCTGTGTCTCAAGAGCATGGAGGAGATTCCAGGAGACAGGCAGTTACTCTAGGAGAGCTGGACAGGGCCATAGAAGGTCCTTAACCCATCAGCAGGACCGGTATCTGCTTCTTTGTGCAAGCAGGAACAGGATGGGCACTGCCAGAGCCCTAAAAAATGACCTCCAGCAGGCCACTGTTGTGAATGTCTCACCGATCCTCGGACGGGACCTCTATGTGAGGTCACGATCATGTGATCACTGATTGGCAAATCAGTGATCACATGCAGAGTAGTAAGCAAGATGTCACTTGTGACATCATTGCTTACTACGTGTGAAATCTGTGAATGATCACAGAGGTCACATGGTACAAGGCTATTCACAACAGCCTTGTACCATGTGACAAGCTGTGACCAATCACAGCTCACGCAGTAGTTCTCAATGGCTGCAAGAATGCAGCCAGAGAGAAGGAGAAATGATTGATTTAACAGCCTTTATAGGTGTAAAAGCAATCAGTGTAAAAAAAAAATCTTCATCACCCCCCACAAGTAGTACAGTGTCACCATGATGACACTGTACTGCTAAGGTGACAGTATATAAAAAAAAATAAATAATAATATAAAAAAAAAATGTAAAAAAAAATGTTAAATGTTAAAAATTATAATTTTTGGTTATAAACTAATTTGGGTTATTTTTTTTTTTTACTGAAAGGATAACGGAATAAATTTTGGCCAAGATTTATGATGAAATATTATTTATTTGCAAAAGTTTATAAGAAAAACACTTTTTTTCAAAATTTTTGGACTTTTTCATTTACATAGCAAAAAAAAAATAAAAATCCCACTGGTGAATAAATACCACCAAAATAAAGCTTTATCTTTCTCTAAAAAATGTTAAAAAATTCAAATGAGTACAGTGTTGCATGACCGCGCAATTGTCATTCAGTGTGTGATAGCGCTGAAAGCTGAAAATTGGCCTGGACAGGAAGGGGGTAAAAGTGTCCGGACCAGGGGCGGACTGACCATTTGGAAACTCGGGCACTGCCCGAGGGTCCAGGGTCAGTAGGGGGCACAATGAGATGACCCTGGTACCTTTTTCATAGACTTTTTTGAGTTTGGGCAAGGACACAGGGGCCCCATGATCTCCTATTGCCCGGGGGTCCCATGAGTTGTCAGTCCGCCCCTGGTCCGGACTGGAAGTGGTTAAAGTGTTAATACTGTTGCAAGACCCTAAAAGAGGCATAGTCGCCCAGTGTGAAGGAAACCAGTAGAATAAAGTAAGGAATACACTAAATTAGGGCCCCCTAAAGTAAATGAGCAGTTTACTCGATGTGTGTAGGTAGGGGATGGTGCTATCATTATTTATTAGTGTCCACTTTAATTACTGAGCATTGCACAATGGCTTCCTCAGACTTTCATTGGCCAAAAGGTAGTAAAAGTAGCTCCGAGGCTGCTGAAACATCTTCCAAAGTATCTTCTGCAGCCACAGTAATGTCATAATAAGATAAGTCACCCTGAATGCATCAACTGATCTAGTGGAGAAAGAGCTGCTTTACGACTGAACAGAAACAGCTAATCAACAGCGATCACACTGGAGGGGCCCCACTATTCAGCTTCAACACTCAGATGGAGAAGTTTGCCACATTTCTCTTAAAAAGAAGAAAAACGCCTATCTTTAAAATTAGTAAACAAGATTCGGAAAGATAAAGAAGACAGGAAATCTATGTTCTCTTTGCAATAGTGAATGACATGCTCAAAGCTGCAAATTATCAGTGACCCTAAACTCAAAGCCATAAAATGTCACTCATAACTCAAATGATCACTTTGACTAGAAGCTGTAAATACAACAATGAATAGACAACAATGAGTGACGGTATTCATTACCAATAAAGTTATTCCCAGGGGTATGACTGAGATGCTTTAGTTTACAGCAAATGACTCTGTTTGTCATGGCAGAGTAATAAACCCGCGGTCATATCCAGACACATCTTAGATCGAGTGCAAATGTCTTGAAACAAACATTTCTCAGCTGGAGCCATTTCTATTAGTCGTCATATCAATGGGGTGAACAAGACTCATCTATAAATTTAACAAAAGCCCTTGGAGTTCAATGAAAAATGTTTTGGTTAATTATAAGCAAGCAATTAGCTGATATCAAATCTTAGTGGGTGGCTAAAGTTCATTAAATTAGCAATGAGAATATTCTTGCTTTGTTAGGGTAAACTCCCTTTATGTTCAAAATTAAAGGCATGTCCATTAAAAGAGAAAGTGCTCTAAAAAGGCAAGCAGAGAGAAAAGAATTAGTCACCGCTTGTATTGACTGAGGATCTCCCTGCAGCTGGCCATTCCCCATTATTGACCTAACAAGTTTTGTACTGCGCTATGTGTCTGTGTGGAGGCGCCATCATAGTAGAGGCAGGGCTTTGCCTCCTCATGTCAGAGCCTCCAGCAAGGAGAACATTGAGCAGCACAGCTCACTCCAAATCTCCTGAGACTAGCAGTCAGAGGCATCATTGCAGTGGCTAAATGGTTAGCACTTCTGCCTGGCAGTACTAGGGTCCTTGATTTGAATCCCAACCATGGCACCACCTGCCTGGAGTTTGCATGTTCTCCTTGTGCCTGCGTGGGTTTCCTCTGGGTACTCTGGTTTCCTCCCACACTCCAAAGACATGCTGGTAGGTTAATTAGATCCTGTCTAAATTGGCCCTAGTATGTGTATGTATGAATGTGAGTTAGGGACCTTAGATTGTATGCCTCTTGAGGGTTAGGGATTGATGTGAATGTACAATATACAGTATATATATATGTGTGTAAAGCACACATATACAGATCTAAATGCCTTAGATCTCACACTGCAGATACAGCAATGAAGACATAGGGCTATGCAGTGAGGTGGTCTAGTAAACATGGGTTTATAGTAAGAGAAATATTTTAAGACTTGGGTAGAGTGATGATGGGTTAGAGCAGTGTTTCTCAACTCCAGTCCTCATGGACCCCCAACAGGTCATGTTTTCAGGATTTCCATTATTTTGCACAGGTGATTTGATCAGTTTCACTGCCTTAGTAATTACCACAGCTGTTTCATCTAAGGGAAATCCTGAAAACATGACCTGTTGGGGGTCCATGAGGACTGGAGTTGAGAAACACTGGGTTAGAGTCAGGTTTTAATTACTGTCTGTGTCTTTTGTATGGAGATTTAATCATTCTAATTAGAGATGAGCGAATCGAAGTAGGCGAAGTGGAATTCGTTTCGAATATTGGAGAATTTTCGATTTCCGAAAAATAGCCTACTTCGGACGCGCGAATCGAAATTTTTCCTAAAATGGCGGCGGACATGTGCGGCAACGGAGCGGGGATGTCTGGGAAGGCGCGCAGACAAGGCGCGCTGACCCATAATGCATTCCTTAATGACATGTGATCGCATTAGCCAATCAGCAGCCAGCCAGCCAGCACTGTGTAATGGTCGAGCTATAAATGGCGGCCATTTTAGAATTCTCCATTTGCCTCCAGTCATTCAAGAGAGGCAGACCGCTCTGTATTAGGGACAGAGTTAGGGCCACAGAAACGTTACTTGGGGACAGAGAAATGTTACTTAGGGACAGAGAAACGTTACTTAGGGACAGAGAAACATTACTCAGGGACACAGAATTGTTAGTGAGGGCCACAGAATCGTTACTTAGGGCCACAGAAACGCTAGTTAGGGCCACAGAATTGTTACTCAGGGACAGACAGAATTGTTACTGAGGGACACAGAATTGTTACTTAGGGACACAGAATCGTTTAATTAAAGAGTATGTCAGACAACATGCAGAGGAGTGGCGGAGGAGGCAATGTTTTAGGAGCGAGCAGACGTAGCAGCAGAGGAAGGGGTCGAGGCAGCACTATTCGCAGCCAGAGGCTAGTGCTCCCGGTGTCATCCTGTACAGTGAGGAAGAGCTAACAGAGGGCGGTCAGGAACGGGGGGAGACATCCGCCTCTTCAGCAGCCAGGCAAAGAAGTAGTGGCGAGGAGAGTGGCTCGGTAGCCGGTCTAGAGACAGGTCTGTCTCCTGACCCACACGCAGCCGAGGGGGCTAGTAGTGAGGCGGAGACCCTAATTGATGATGATGAGGCTGATCGCACTTGGCAGCCTCGTCGTCATCAGGCTATTGCTTCCGCATCATCAGGAGAAGAGGGTGGCAGCTTGGCAGCGAGCAAAACAGTCGGTGGGTTGTCTCCATCGCCACACTCTGCCATGTTCCACTTTCAGGTCTCCTCACACACTGCTGGTGTGTTCCATTTTTTGTCATAGGGTGCTGGCAGATTACGGGCCTCCCATAGCTGCTGCCAGGCCCCTAATCTGCCATGGGCCCCTATACCGCCTCCTCATGCTGCTGCCAAGTCCAGAGTCTCTCATGGGTCCCTGTACGGCCTCCCATTGCTGCTGTCTCCATCGCCACACTCTGCCATGTGCCACTTTCAGGTCTCCTCACACACTGCTGGTGTGTTCAATTTTTTGACATAGGGTGCTGGCAGATTACGGGCCTCCCATAGCTGCTGCCAGGCCCCTAATCTGCCATGGGCCCCTATACCGCCTCCTCATGCTGCTGCCAAGTCCAGAGTCTCTCGTGGGTCCATGTACGGCCTCCCATTGCTGCTGTCTCCATCGCCACACTCTGCCATGTGCCACTTTCAGGTCTCCTCACACACAGCTGGTGTGTTCAATTTTTTGACATAGGGTGCTGGCAGATTACGGGCCTCCCATAGCTGCTGCCAGGCCCCTAATCTGCCATGGGCCCCTATACCGCCTCCTCATGCTGCTGCCAGGTCCACAGTGTCTCATGCCATGTGCCACTTTCAGGTCTCCTCACACTGCTGGTGTGTTCAATTTTTTGACATAGGGTGCTGCCAGATTACGGGCCTCCCATAGCTCCTGCCAGGCCCCTAATCTGCCATGGGCCCCTATACCGCCTCCTCATGCTGCTGCCAAGTCCAGAGTCTCTCATGGGTCCCTGTATGGCCTCCCATTGCTGCTGTCTCCATCGCCACACTCTGCCATGTGCCACTTTCAGGTCTCCTCACACACTGCTGGTGTGTTCAATTTTTTGACATAGGGTGCTGGCAGATTACGGGCCTCCCATAGCTGCTGCCAGGCCCCTAATCTGCCATGGGCCCCTATACCGCCTCCTCATGCTGCTGCCAAGTCCAGAGTCTCTCATGGGTCCCTGTATGGCCTCCCATTGCTGCTGTCTCCATCGCCACACTCTGCCATGTGCCACTTTCAGGTCTCCTCACACACTGCTGGTGTGTTGAATTTTTTGACATAGGGTGCTGGCAGATTACGGGCCTCCCATAGCTGCTGCCAGGCCCCTAATCTGCCATGGGCCCCTATACCGCCTCCTCATGCTGCTGCCAGGTCCACAGTGTCTCATGCCATGTGCCACTTTCAGGTCTCCTCACACTGCTGGTGTTTTCAATTTTTTGACATAGGGTGCTGGCAGATTACGGGCCTCCCATAGCTGCTGCCAGGCCCCTAATCTGCCATGGGCCCCTATACCGCCTCCTCATGCTGCTGCCAAGTCCAGAGTCTCTCATGGGTCCCTGTAAGGCCTCCCATTGCTGCTGTCTCCATCGCCACACTCTGCCATGTGCCACTTTCAGGTCTCCTCACACACTGCTGGTGTGTTCCATTTTTTGTCATAGGGTGCTGGCAGATTACGGGCCTCCCATTGCTGCTGCCAGGCCTGTAATCTGCCATGGGCCCCCGTACCGCCTGGTCACGCTGCTGCTGGGTCCACAGTGTGACATGGGTCCCTGTACCGCCTCCAATTGCTCCCACTCTGCCATGTGCCACTTTCAGGTCTCCTCACACTCCTGCTGGTTTCCATTTTGTCATAGGTTGCTGGCAGATTACAGGCCTCCCATAGGTGCTGCCAGGCCCCAAATCTGCCATGGGCCCCCGTACCGCCTCGACGTTGCAACAAGGTGGAATTCAACCCTACACATGGTAGACCGCCTTTACGAACAGCGAAAGGCCATCACCGATTTCCTGATGTTACAAGCGGATAAAGGTACTCCCCTGTGTAACTTCGATGTCAGCCATTGGCAGCTCATGCGTGACACCTGCCGCTTGCTCAGGCCCTTTGAGGAGGCCACGCTATTCGTGAGTCGGCAGGACTATGGGATGAACGACGTCATTCCTCTGTTGCACGTCCTGGAACAAATGCTGTTAACAATGGCTGGTCAGGGTGCGGTAGACGTGGCGCACAGATCTCAACGCCACATGACCCCTGTGGGGGCAGGACAGGAAGAAGAGGAGGAGGTAGAGGAGGACATTTGTGCTCAGGAATTATTGAGTGAAATGGGTGGTTTTTCCACTCAGCGGACAGGAGTGGTGGAGCAGGAGCATCTGGTAGAGGAGGAGGAGGAGGAGACAGAGGACCCAGATGCACCGTGGCAGTATGCTGTGGAGATGGAGGCAGGGAGTCCCTCGCATTCCTTGGCACAAATGGCCCATAGCATGCTCGGTTGCTTGCGTAGCGACAGCCGAATAATAACCATCAGACAGAGGGATGACTTTTGGCTGTCCACCTTGTTGGACCCTCGCTACCGTTCAAAAATGGTGGCCTTTTTCACACCTGCTGAGAGGGAGGCCAAAATAACGTACTATAAAAACCACCTATGTAGTCAGTTGGTCTCTGCCTTTGTGCGCCAACGTCCATCCTCAGACACTGTGGGCCCTGTGCGCTCGCGTTCCGCTGCCATGGCAGCAAAGGAGGGGTGGGGTGGTAGGAGCAGTGGCAGCTCCACCAGCAGCGGCTGCCTCAGTCTGCAGTCGATGATGAGTAGCTTTCTTCACCAGCGCAGTGAGGAAACTACTAACCAGCCGCAGCAGCAGCAGCAGCATCAGGTGGACCTGGAGCAGGACCTCAAACAACAGGCTTGGGCCTACTTGGACAGCACCCTGCCAACCGAGGTAGACAATCCCCTTGACTACTGGGCAACGAAACTTGACCTTTGGCCCCAACTAGCTGAATTTGCCCTTGAAAGGCTGTCATGCCCGGCCAGTAGCGTGGCATCGGAGCGCGTGTTTAGTGCGGCAGGAGGTATTGTAACTCCGCGGAGGACACGACTGTCCACCCAAAGTGTGGAGAGACTCACGTTTGTGAAAATGAATCAGGCGTGGATTAGTCTGGATTTCAAACCACCAGTTCCTGACACAACTGACTAAATCCGCCATGAATCATGCCCCAAACATGTGCCACTTTCAGGTCTCCTCACACACTGCTGGTGTGTTCCATTTTTTGACATAGGGTGCTGGCAGATTACGGGCCTCCCATTGCTGCTGCCAGGCCCCTAATCTGCCATGGGCCCCAGTACCGCCTCCTCATGCTGCTGCCAGGTCCAGAGTCTCTCATGGGTCCCTGTACGGCCTCCCATTGCTGCTGTCTCCATCGCCACACTCTGCCATGTGCCACTTTCAGGTCTCCTCACACTGCTGGTGTGTTCCATTTTGTCATAGGGTGCTGGCAGATTACGGGCCTCCCATTGCTGCTGCCAGGCCCGTAATTTGCCATGGGCCCCCGTACCGCCTCCTCATGCTGCTGCCAGGTCCAGAGTCTCTCATGGGTCCCTGTACGGCCTCCCATTGCTGCTGTCTCCATCGCCACACTCTGCTATGTGCCACTTTGAGGTCTCCTCACACTGCTGGTGGGTTCCATTTTGTCATAGGGTGCTGGCAGATTACGGGCCTCCCATTGCTGCTGCCAGGCCCGTAATCTGCCATGGGCCCCCGTACCGCCTCCTCATGCTGCTGCCAGGTCCAGAGTCTCTCATGGGTCCCTGTAAGGCCTCCCATTGCTGCTGTCTCCATCGCCACACTCTTCCATGTGCCACTTTCAGGTCTCCTCACACTGCTGGTGTGTTCCATTTTTTGTCATAGGGTGCTGGCAGATTACGGGCCTCCCATTGCTGCTGCCAGGCCCGTAATCTGCCATGGGCCCCTGTACCGCCTCTTCATGCTGCTGCCAGGTCCAGAGTGTGTCATGGGTCCCTGTACGGCCTCCCATTGCTGCTGCCAGGAGGCAGCAGGGTTGCAGCAGTGTCAATGGAGGCAAACGGCCACGGAGTAGAGCACCAGCTCCACTGCAGCCTACCACCACGGCCAGTAGTGGTGCCGGTGTGCACGGAGGAAGTAGCAGTCAGCCAGTGAGGAGTAGCGGGGGCAAAGTTTCCTACACGGCGGTGTGGCAATTTTTCGTCAAGCCGCCCGAGAAAGTAAACGTAGCCGTATGTCGACTATGTGGCCAGAAAGTCAAGCGTGGCCAGGGGGCCCATGTTGGGACTACAGCGTTGCGTCAGCATATGCAGCGTCACCATTCGGTGGCCTGGGAAAACCGTGATAAAGATACGGCGGTTCTGCCTGCCCCAGCCCAGGGTTCCATTTTGTCATAGGGTGCTGGCAGATTACGGGCATCCCATTGCTGCTGCCAGGCCTTAATCTGCCATGGGCCCCTGTACCGCCTCCTCATGCTGCTGCCAGGTTCAGAGTCTGTCATGGGTCCCTGTACGGCCTCCCATTGCTGCTGTCTCCATCGCCACACTCTGCCATGTGCCACTTTCAGGTCTCCTCACACACTGCTGGTGTGTTGAATTTTTTGACATAGGGTGCTGGCAGATTACGGGCCTCCCATAGCTGCTGCCAGGCCCCTAATCTGCCATGGGCCCCTATACCGCCTCCTCATGCTGCTGCCAGGTCCACAGTCTCTCATGCCATGTGCCACTTTCAGGTCTCCTCACACTGCTGGTGTGTTCAATTTTTTGACATAGGGTGCTGGCAGATTACGGGCCTCCCATAGCTGCTGCCAGGCCCCTAATCTGCCATGGGCCCCTATACCGCCTCCTCATGCTGCTGCCAGGTCCAGAGTCTGTCATGGGTCCCTGTACGGCCTCCCATTGCTGCTGTCTCCTTCGCCACACTCTGCCATGTGCCACTTTCAGGTCTCCTCACACACTGCTGGTGTGTTGAATTTTTTGACATAGGGTGCTGGCAGATTACGGGCCTCCCATAGCTGCTGCCAGGCCCCTAATCTGCCATGGGCCCCTATATACCGCCTCCTCATGCTGCTGCCAGGTCCAGAGTCTCTCATGGGTCCCTGTACGGCCTCCCATTGCTGCTGTCTCCATCGCCACACTCTGCCATGTGCCACTTTCAGGTCTCCTCACACACTGCTGGTGTGTTGAATTTTTTGACATAGGGTGCTGGCAGATTACGGGCCTCCTATAGCTGCTGCCAGGCCCCTAATCTGCCATGGGCCCCTATACCGCCTCCTCATGCTGCTGCCAGGTCCAGAGTCTCTCATGGGTCCCTGTACGGCCTCCCATTGCTGCTGTCTCCATCGCCACACTCTGCCATGTGCCACTTTCAGGTCTCCTCACACACTGCTGGTGTGTTGAATTTTTTGACATAGGGTGCTGGCAGATTACGGGCCTCCCATTGCTGCTGCCAGGCCCGTAATCTGCCATGGGCCCCCGTACCGACTCCTCATGCTGTGACGTTGCAACAAGGTGGAATTCAACCCTACATATGTTAGACCGCCTTTACGAACAGCAAAAGGCCATCACAGATTTCCTGATGTTAAAAGCGGATAAAGGTACTCCCTGTGTAACTTAGATGTCAGCCATTGGCAGCTCATGCGTGACACCTGCGCTTGCTCAGGCCCTTTGAGGAGGCCATGCTATTCGTGAGTCGGCAGGACTATGGGATGAACGACGTCATTCCTCTGTTGCACGTCCTGGAACAAATGCTGTTAACAATGGCTGGTCAGGGTGCGGTAGACGTGGCGCACAGATCTCAACGCCACATGACCCCTGTGGGGGCAGGACAGGAAGAAGAGGAGGAGGTAGAGGAGGACATTTGTGCTCAGGAATTATTGAGTGAAATGGGTGGTTTTTCCACTCAGCGGACAGGAGTGGAGGAGCAGGAGCATCTGGTAGAGGAGGAGGAAGAGGAGACAGAGGACCCAGACGCACCGTGGCAGTATGCTGTGGAGATGGAGGCAGGGAGTCCCTCGCATTCCTTGGCACAAATGGCCCATAGCATGCTCGCTTGCTTGCGTACCGACAGCCGAATAATAACCATCAGACAGAGGGATGACTTTTGGCTGTCCACCTTGTTGGACCCTCGCTACCGTTCCAAAATGGTGGCCTTTTTCACACCTGCTGAGAGGGAGGCCAAAATAACGTACTATAAAAACCACCTATGTAGTCAGCTGGTCTCTGCCTGTCTGCGCCAACGTCCATCCTCAGACACTGTGGGCCCTGTGCGCTCGCGTTACGCTGCCATGGCAGCAGGGGAGGGGTGGGGTGGTAGGAGCAGTGGCAGCTCCACCAGCAGCAGCTGCCTCAGTCTGCAGTCGATGATGAGTATCTTTCTTCACCATTGCAGTGAGGAAACTTATAACCAGCCGCAGCAGCAGCAGCAGCAGCATCAGGTGGACCTGGAGCAGGACCTCAAACAACAGGCTTAGGCCTACTTGGACAGCACCCTGCCAACCGAGGTAGACAATCCCCTTGACTACTGGGCAACGAAACTTGACCTTTGGCCCCAACTAGCTGAATTTGCCCTTGAAAGGCTGTCATGCCCGGCCAGTAGCGTGGCATCGGAGCGCGTGTTTAGTGCGGCAGGAGGTATTGCAACTCCGCGGAGGACACGACTGTCCACCCAAAGTGTGGACAGACTCACGTTTGTGAAAATGAATCAGGCGTGGATTAGTCTGGATTTCAAACCACCAGTTCCTGACACAACTGACTAAATCCGCCATGAATCATGCCCCAAACATGTGCCACTTTCAGGTCTCCTCACACTGCTGGTGTGTTCAATTTTTTGTCATAGGGTGCTGGCAGATTACGGGCCTCCCATAGCTGCTGCCAGGCCCCTAATCTGCCATGGGCCCCTATACCGCCTCCTCATGCTGCTGCCAAGTCCAGAGTCTCTCATGGGTCCCTGTACGGCCTCCCATTGCTGCTGTCTCCATCGCCACACTCTGCCATGTGCCACTTTCAGGTCTCCTCACACTGCTGGTGTGTTCAATTTTTTGACATAGGGTGCTGGCAGATTACGGGCCTCCCATAGCTGCTGCCAGGCCCCTAATCTGCCATGGGCCCCTATACCGCCTCCTCATGCTGCTGCCAAGTCCAGAGTCTGTCATGGGTCCCTGTACGGCCTCCCATTGCTGCTGTCTCCATCGCCACACTCTGCCATGTGCCACTTTCAGGTCTCCTCACACTGCTGGTGTGTTGAATTTTTTGACATAGGGTGCTGGCAGATTACGGGCCTCCCATAGCTGCTGCCAGGCCCCGAATCTGCCATGGGCCCCTATACCGCCTCCTCATGCTGCTGCCAAGTCCAGAGTCTGTCATGGGTCCCTGTACGGCCTCCCATTGCTGCTGTCTCCATCGCCACACTCTGCCATGTGCCACTTTCAGGTCTCCTCACACTGCTGGTGTGTTGAATTTTTTGACATAGGGTGCTGGCAGATTACGGGCCTCCTATAGCTGCTGCCAGGCCCCTAATCTGCCATGGGCCCCTATACCGCCTCCTCATGCTGCTGCCAGGTCCAGAGTCTCTCATGGGTCCCTGTACGGCCTCCCATTGCTGCTGTCTCCATCGCCACACTCTGCCATGTGCCACTTTCAGGTCTCCTCACACACTGCTGGTGTGTTCAATTTTTTGTCATAGGGTGCTGGCAGATTACGGGCCTCCTATAGCTGCTGCCAGGCCCCTAATCTGCCATGGGCCCCTATACCGCCTCCTAATGCTGCTGCCAGGTCCAGAGTCTCTCATGGGTCCCTGTACGACCTCCCATTGCTGCTGTCTCCATCGCCACACTCTGCCATGTGCCACTTTCAGGTCTCCTCACACACTGCTGGTGTGTTCCATTTTTTGTCATAGGGTGCTGGCAGATTACGGGCCTCCCATTGCTGCTGCCAGGCCTGTAATCTGCCATGGGCCCCCGTACCGCCTGGTCACGCTGCTGCTGGGTCCACAGTGTGACATGGGTCCCTGTACCGCCTCCCATTGCTCCCACTCTGCCATGTGCCACTTTCAGGTCTCCTCACACTCCTGCTGGTTTCCATTTTGTCATAGGTTGCTGGCAGATTACAGGCCTCCCATAGGTGCTGCCAGGCCCCAAATCTGCCATGGGCCCTCGTACCGCCTCGTCACGCTGCTGCTGGGTCCACAGTGTGACATGGGTCCCTGTACCGCCTCCCATTGCTCCCACTCTGCCATGTGCCACTTTCAGGTCTCCTCACACTCCTGCTGGTTTCCATTTTGTCATAGGTTGCTGTATGGCCTCCCATTGCTGCTGCCTCCACCGCCACACTGTGGCTCCAAACACTGGTTTTGGCCCCGTGACTGGCCAAGTGAGTGAAGTGTGCGGTGATTCTAAGATCGACGGCACTCATCTGCATGTCATACTGACTGACAGTATTATTTCTCTTCCCCAGCAGACTCCAAGGGCATTTAAATTAAAGGTACAGTGTTCTGCACTAATATTAAGTCTCTCTGAAGCCTAGAAACACCCTTTTTTAAGTTAAATTCACAGGGAATATATTCGACTCGAATCGAATATTGTCCACGAATTCGCCGAATCAGTCGAATCGAATTTTTGAATACTTCGCTCATCTCTAATTCTAATGACCCTGAGAGAGGGAGGAAATCCAACATTTTGAGTTGCCACCAGAACAGGAATCCCATCTTCCAATGGGATTACTTGGTCCTGTTACAACTGTCTTGGAGGGGATTTCACTCACAATGAAAAGATATCCTTTTACTTCTTGTTAAGTCTGCAGGATAGGAAGTGAAGAGAAATCTCCCTGATGAGGCAGTGACATCACTTACAACCCTCTACCTATACTCAATCAAAAATGAAAATAAAGTTTTGACTTTAGGCCGGCCATAGATGGAGCCATTTTCTTTTCTGCAACCATGGGTTACAGGAAAGAAAGTCATTCGATTCGACTGACTGTGTTGATGAGGGAATCCCTCCCTATGTTCTCCCGGCAAGGGGGCGGGGGGAGCCGTCCCACCAGGAGAACACAGTGATTACTGCTAGCAGCTGTGATATCCACTAGCAAAAATCACATGTAAAAACTGGCAGGCTGGTTGTACCCAAGTTGATCAATCGATCAGCTTGGGTACATTCAGCCTGCCCATACGTGGATCAGCAGGGACTGGCTGAGATTCAAACCGTCTATGCTTGGCTTTAAGGATACTTTAATTTGAGGTGTGCAGTGAGGAGGGTGAGCTTAATTTGGGATGTGCAGTGAAAGGTGTGAAACTAATTTGGGGTGTGCAGTAAGAGGGGTGGGAAGTTACTATGGGTCTGGAGTGGGATCGGTGAACTTAATTTAGGGTGTGCAATGAGAAGTGTGAGGTTAATTTGGGGGGTGCAGTGAGAGGAGTGAAGTTATTTGGGGTGTGCAGTCAGAGGGGTGAGGTTAATTTGGGGTGTATAGTAAAGGAGGTGAAGTTAATTTGGGGTGTGACGTGAGGGAGGTGAGGTTAATTTGGGGTGTGAAGTGAGAGGAATGGGGTTAATTTGGGGTGTGCAGTGAGAGGAATGGGGTTAATTGGTGTGTATAGTGAGGGAAATGAAGTTAATATGGGGTCTGTACTGAAAAGTATGATATTAATTTGCGGTGTGCAGTGAGAGGAGTGAAGTTAATTTGGTGTGTGCAGTCAGAGGGGTGAGGTTAATTTGGGGTGTATAGTAAAGGGGGTGAAGTTAATTTGGGGTGTGAAGTGAGGGAGGTGAAGTTAATTTGGGTGTGCAGAGGGGTGAGGTTAATTTGGGGTGTATAGTGAAG
The DNA here is from genome assembly GCF_062004578.1 of Staurois parvus. Taxonomy (NCBI): domain Eukaryota; kingdom Metazoa; phylum Chordata; class Amphibia; order Anura; family Ranidae; genus Staurois; species Staurois parvus. The sequence goes on along the minus strand of NW_028317814.1, from coordinate 17,902,730 downwards.
GAGGTGAAGTTAATTTGGGGTGTGAAGTGAAGGAGGTGAAGTTAATTTGGGGTGTGCAGTGAGAGGAATGGGGTTAATTGGGGTGTATAGTGAGGGAGATGAAGTTAATATGGGGTCTGTACTGAGAATTATGATATTAATTTGTGGTGTGCAGTGAGAGGAGTGAAGTTAATTTGGGGTGTGCAGTCAGAGGGGTGAGGTTAATTTGGGGTGTATAGTGAAGGAGGTGAAGGTAATTTTGGGTGCGAAGTGAGGGAGGTGAGGTTAATTTGGGGTGTATAATGAAGGAGGTGAGGTTAATTTGGGGTGTGAAGTGAGGAAGGTGAAGTTAATCTGCGGTGTGCAGTGAGGGAGGTGATTTGGGGTGTGCAGTCAGAGGGGTGAGGTTATTTTGTGGTGTATACTGAAGGAAGTGAAGTTAATTTGGGGTGTATAGTGAAGGAAGTGAAGTTAATTTGGGGTGTATAGTGAAGGAGGTGAAGTTAATTTGCGGTGTGCAGTCAGAGGGGTGAGGTTAATTTGGGGTGTATAGTGAAGGAGGTGAAGTTAATTTGGGGTGTATAGTGAAGGAAGTGAAGTTAATTTGGGGTGTATAGTGAAGGAGGTGAAGTTAATTTGGGGTGTACAGTGAAGGAGGTGAAGTTAATTTGGGGTGTATAGTGAAGGAAGTGAAGTTAATTTGGGGTGTACAGTGAAGGAGGTGAAGTTAATTTGGGGTGTATAGTGAAGGAAGTGAAGTTAATTTGGGGTGTATAGTGAAGGAGGTGAAGTTAATTTGCGGTGTGCAGTGAGGGAGGTGAAGTTAATTTGGGGTGTGCAGTCAGAGGGGTGAGGTTAATTTGGGGTGTATAGTGAAGGAGGTGAAGTTAATTTGGGGTGTATAGTGAAGGAAGTGAAGTTATTTTGGGGTGTATAGTGAAGGAGGTGAAGTTAATTTGGGGTGTATAGTGAAGGAGGTGAAGTTAATTTGCGGTGTGCAGTGAGGGAGGTGAAGTTAATTTGGGGTGTGCAGTCAGAGGGGTGAGGTTAATTTGGGGTGTATAGTGAAGGAAGTGAAGTTAATTTGGGGTGTATAGTGAAGGAGGTGAAGTTAATTTGGGATGTGCAGCAAGAGGGGTGAAGTTAATTTGGGGTGTGCAGCAAGAGGGGTGAGGTAACTCTGGTGGAACCCTACACAGACATAATGTATTGCAGCAAGTTGTGAAAATAAATCCATCATGACTATAGTTTAGTAAAATCCAGTCTGCAGTTTTTTTCCCTCCAGCATCCAGAAAGTACATATTTATTGTTTCCATATGGCCATCCTTCAAGCTGTAAGAAGAAAGTAAGTGTTTTTAAAACTATGACATTGGAAATAAACCAATAATTGTTTTTTTTTACTCGGCTAAAGATTTTCATTCCTATAAAGGCACAAGGCACCCCAGGTGTCAGCATAGGGCCCAGAGGGTTTCCAGGGGGCCTGCCTACATCCTCCACACTCCTGCACTGTTGCTTAGTATTCAGTTGCTGATCCTGCCTTTGTCTTTTGACTAATGGGTGGAACAACCAATCAGAATCCAGCGATAGGAACACTTGCAGTCCTACTAACGTTATTGAAGCAGCTGGGTATTTATTCATACATTAAAATGGTTATAAAGATAAGACACCTTTTACCTTAATATATTCCCTGCATTAAGGTAACAAATGTTTTACAATTTGCTTTGCCCCCCTCACCCCTTCTTCCACTTTCCTAAATACTAATCTGGATCCACAATTGATCCAGTGCTGTGAACGACTGCATCTCTTCACTCCAATCTCTCTCTACTCACAATGCTGTAAGGAGAGAGCATAGGTGGGGTCGAGCTCTGCTATGTGTGTCTATGGAAGCATACAGCCTGGCTCCGTCACCCAGAAGGAGAAGACAAGGAGTGGACAGTCCCAGTGGGGGACACCAGAAGAGGATGTTTGGTGCAATACCATTGGACATAGCAGGTAAGTATAACATGTTTCTTATTTTAATTTAAAAAAATGACTTTTAAAAAAATAAATATTTGACATTGTATAAACTTCCTGCAAGCCCCTATATAGCAGAACCCAGACTGGGGAGGAAGAGGCAGCACTAGCAGCCAGTTAGCTGTGCTGCAGTGCCCATGTACTAACATACAGCATGCTGATAAGGGGAGAGGGCAGAGTGACATAAAGATATGCTTATCAGTTGGCTTACTGGTACTCTCTCACTTTAACATGACATTAAACTCTAATTAAAAAAGATAAAGTTCTATTCAAGAATGTATTCATAAAAAAATACCTTCAAATGCTGTCAGTCTCCTTCAAATCTACTGTAGCGCTTCCATCCGAAGCAGCTACTGTGTCTTGGGTCTCCTTTCCGGTGCCTACGACTCTGCAGGTAACACCACACACACTGACATACTGGAGCTGAGGAAGGAGGAGTATTTATTGCAAATATTTATACAGTACCCTAATGGCCAAACGAGTAGAGACAGCAGTAATTGCAAAACAGATAGGTAAAACAATGGCAAAGAAAATATACTGTTGATAACAAACAAGTGGAACTAAAGAGTAACCCCTAAACCCTATACTAGGGGAAATCCTGCTAAAAGAGGGAAATGCCACAAAAACAGTCTATATTAAACCCCTTTCCCTGCTGGCCAGCTTGTTGGGGCCCAAATCAGATGTTGGCATGCTCAGAATGAATTTCCTCCAAACACAGGTAAAAGCACCTGCAATGTAACCCACATGGGCAACACTGTTCTGCTTTATCAAGGTGTAATGGAGGTTAACCACTGGCCTCTCCCTGACTCCTGCGGTGGCAGCTGATCTCTTTCCATTCTGCCTTAGCAGCATTACAAAATCAGCATCCACAGCGGTCTCTTCAACAATCAGATAGCATACTCAGTCAGTGTCAGTATCATTCTCTGGTACTAGAAAATGTTTGCTTCTGTACCTCCCTCCATCTGAGATATGGTGGTAAGCAGCCTTCGAGGAAACTGATGCAGCATCAGCCTCTGAGAATGTCCTCCTCACTTCTCCCTGAGCGTAGAAACCAGCCTTCATTTTTCCTCACCATAGATCCAGTGAACCTGGGAAATGTAGTTCCTCTGCCCAGTCCACAAAGCAGGCTTAGTCTATATGGAACTATTTCTCCCATAATCCTCAGTTCCTCCCAGCAGTCACAGTTCACATTCTCATCCACATCCTCTGTGTATCTGGGGGGGGGGGGGGTGCTAAAACAGGCTACACATAGCACTGGTATAACAGCCTCCACTTCACAACTGTGCCTATATCTCTGCCAGCTCGAGCACAAACGGCAGCAGAGACTGAAAACGGACAGCCCAGTCCATGCAAACGCTCAGGTCAAATTTGTTTTTATTGCTGAGACCTGACTTCTTCATAGAAGGTGGCTACATTTGTTCCCCATGGTACCCCTGTATGTAGGAATGTAGCAACCCTGTCTTGTTTGCTCCCAAGACAAACTATGAACTAGAAGATTTGTACTGTGCCTAGAGCAGTGCGCATAACTACAACTATCATACACTGCGCATTTCAAACAACCAGAAGTGAGGGGGAAAAGGAGAGGTTCAAGAGCTCACAGAGGAAGTTACAAGAGGCAGAAAAACACAGTAAGAAGCAATTTCATGAAAAATAGATTATAGGGCCATTAAGTAGTGGATGTGCATAGATTACTGTGGAGAAAAAGAATATTGTTTAGTGTCACTTTAAGACTCCATGTACAGGGGACACTAATGAACAATGGAAACTGATTGCTGGAAAGCGTAGGTTAAAAAATGTCTGTTTAGCCGCATTTGCATACCGCGTTTATGCGTGTTTATGAGTGTTTGCGTTTAGAAGATAACCTCAGGAGACCTTCCAAAATGCCCAGAATGCACTGAAAAACAGTAAAAAAATAACTATTTCAGACATTTTGAGAGGAATAGAGAGAGCAGAAGCAGAGAGAGCAGTATTTGTTGAGATTAGCTGTCTTTTTTTTGTAGTGTTTGGATGTGTTTCAGCTCATTTCTGTGCAGAAATTATTGCAGCAGTGTCTAACATATTTTCTTTCAGGCGAAACCTCAAAGTATGGTGTACCGGGTCCATTTGAGTACCGGGAAAACGGTTTGCATGCATTTTTCATGATGAGAAAAGGCTCTGGACAGCATCTGGAAATGGAAGAGTTAAAAATTTCTGGTTAGCGGCGTTTACATGCATTTACAAGCATTTGGCGTTTGAAACGCTGATAAAATCTACTCCTGAACGCAAGCTTGGTGCGTTCAAAAAAACGACTGTAAACTCAACTGCCTGTAAACGACTGTAAACGACGATGTGTACATGGACACATAGGAAAACATTAGGGAGGGTTCAGGGACTACTGAAAAAAATGCTGAACAGCTCCTAAACGTGAGTTTATCAGCTGTAGTGTACATGGAGCCTAAAGTGGTTGTAAAGGTAAAAGATTTTTTTGCCTTAATGCATTCCCTGCATTAAGGTAAAAAACCTTTTCAATAGTAGCTCTCTCGCAACCCCTCCAAATATTTACCTGAGTCCGATCTCAATCCAGCTCTGTGCACTTCCACATCAGCTCTTCTCCCCTCTCCCCGCTCTCACAGGCTTGGCAGAAAGCAGCCCAAACCATTGGCTCCTGCAGCTGTCAGTCAAAACCTGAAAGCAGAGAGCAGGGGGCAAGGCCAATCCAGACCGTGTGTCTGAATAGACGCAAACAGCCCAGCTCGGGATCAACCACGCATGAGGGTTCCCATAGGAAGCAGCTTCCTATGGGGGCCCTCAGTAGGGAAGGGAGGAGCCAGGTGCACCTGTGAGGGACCCCAGAAGAGGCGGCTCAGGACCACTCTGTACAAAACCAACACACAGAGCAAGTATGGCATGTTTACTATTCATACATCTTTTGGCCTACACCCCAAAAAGGGGAAAAAAGAAAAGGGCAGCACAGTGGCTAAATGCTTAGCACTTCTGCCTGGCAGCACTAGGGTCGTTGGTTCAAATCCCAACCACAGCACCACCTGCCTGAAGTTTGCATGTTCTCCCTGTGCCTGCATGGGTTTTCTCCCACACTCCAAAGACATGCTGGTAGGTTAATTGGTTCCTATCCAAATTGGCCCCAGTATATGAATGTAAGTTAGGGACCTTAGATTGTACGCCCCTTGAGGGTTAGGGACTGATGTGAATGTACTATATATATATATAGTACACACATGTAAAGCACTGCATAAATTGACAGCACTATCTAAGTATCTGTAATAATAATAATTTAAATTTTTTAAAAAATGAATCACTTTCAGAATACATAGGTGAATAGATTTTTTGAACCAGAATTTATTATTACAATAATACAAAGGGATGAAAATGATTATACTTTTGTATATGAATGTTACATCTTTATACTAGGGGCCCAATCTTACCTTTTGCAGAATCTTTTTCCCCGCAATTCTGTGATGTATTTGCTTCCACACATTCCTACAGATCGCCTCCGCAGAGACCTGCTACTCAGACCATGCTGATAGAAATCACTTCTAGAAACCTGCTGTAACCTCGCTCTAGATGAACACGCTGCAAGCCCAGCTCTGTCATGTATTAATAAAAAAGCAGTAAATATTTTATACACGTGAAGAGCCGGCGGACACACTGATCTGACTGCACTGATCAGCGGGTGTTGTCTGCAACAAGCCTTCCGCCAGATGTGACAGCATCTCTGGATGGTGTCAGTGGACAGGCCAGTGTGTTCTGCCAGAAAGTGTGGAAGTGTCACTGGTGGGGCGGCACAGTGGCTTAGGGGTTAGCACCTCCACCTGGCAGTAATCGGGTTGTTGGTTCAAATCCCAACCATGGCACCACCTTCCTGGAGTTTGCATGTTCTCCCTGTGCCTGCATGGGTTTCCTCTAGGTACTCCAGTTTCCTCCCAAACTCCAAAGACATGCAGGTAGGTTAACTGGGTTCTGTCTCAATTGTCCCTTTTATGTGTATGAATGTGAGTTAGGGACCTTAGATTGTACGCCCCTTGAGGGTTAGGGACTGATGTGAATGTACAATATATATATGTAAAGCGCTGTGTAAATTGATGGTGCTATATAAGTACCTGAAATAAATAAATACTGTACAGGGCACGGGGTGACTGATAGGGCATGACTATGAATCATGAAGGGTTTAGTCACTGACAATACGGGAAACCATGACATGTAAATAACATGAAAATTGTCCTCAGGAACCCTAACCCCTTTTTCACACTGATGCGGTGAGGAATTTGCAGCGGTTTCTGTGCGAATTCCGCACCGCATCAGATTCGCACCCCGTTCATGCGAACTGCTGCAGGTGTGTATGTTAAGTTAACAACACCCCGAAAACAGTCCACAAAACACTGTGCAATGTGCAGAATCGGATCACATAGGTGTGAATACTCATTGGATCCTATTCTAGTGCGGACCAAAAAAGGGGTCCTGCACCTTTTTGGTGCAGGTGCGGTGCGATTAGAGCCATACAAAATTGCACCGCATACAAATCGCATGTGATTTGCACAGGAATGCGGTGCAGTTCCTGTGCGAATCACATGCGATGTACTGCACCGCATATATGTGAACCCGGGCTTAAGCTACTTTCATATCGTATGTACTCTCCAGCGCCTCAGGATATGCACAGCCAAAAGGGAAGCCAAGGGTACCAGGACAGCGACAACCAAAGGAAATGCTTCAGGGGTGCAGCCCTCCTCAGACGGGGAGATCAGCCACTAGATAGAGAAAAAACAGGTGGCGCACACACCTAGTGCATTATCCAAGGTTTATTGTAGGAGTGAAAGAATAATAAAAACATACTCACAGATGAAGCATGTATCTAAAAAGCATAGAAAAATGACAATGACCGCAACGGCAGGCAAGGTGTTCTTACAGTGCGGTCAAATGGCTGACGCGTTTCGGTGACGAATCCCTTTCCTCAGAGCTGATGACCAGCCTCTGATGCAGATGAATGATGAATGGAAAGTAAGAGCCTTGCTGTTGATGGCATCAGATGGCACTAGATGTGTGTGCCACCTGTTTTTTCTCTATTAAGCTACTTTCACACTGATCCGCTGCAAAAACACAGCAAGAAACACATAGGCGTTTTTACCATGCTTTTGCCACGCTTTCTGAGTGTTTTGAAAGGACACGTGACTTATAAACTAAACCAAAAACACCTCTCAATACCTTTGCAACCTTGTTGTTGCAAAACATACTGATGGCATTGGTTACAAAAGGATTTCTAAACTTCTGAATGTTCCAGTGAGCACTATTGAGGCCATAATCCGGAAGTGGAAAGAACATCATTTCACCATAAACCGGCCATAACCACATGCTTCTCTGGCAGAGAAGTGAAAAGAATTATCAGAAGAGTTGTCCAAGAGCCAAGGACCACTTGTGGAGAGCTTCAGAAAGACCTGGAATTAGCAGGTATAATTGTTTTAAAGAAAACAAAAAGTAATGCACTCAACCGCCATGGCCTGTACGCATGCTCACCGCGCAGGACTCCACTGCTGAAGAAAAAGCATGTTGAAGCTCGTTTAAAGTTTGCTGCACAACATTTAGACAAGCCTGTGAAATATTGGAATAATATATTCTGGGCAGATGAGACCAAAATAAGACTTTTGGTTGTCATAATAAACACCATGTGTGGAGGTCAAATGGCACTGCACATCACCCTAAAAACACCAACATTGAAGTTTGAAGGTGGGAACATCATGGTGGGGGGCTGTTTTTCAGCATAGGGTACTGGCAAACTTCCTATCATTGAAGGGAGAATGAATGGGAAAATGTACCAAGACATTCTTGATAAAAACCTGATACCTGGTCAATCTTGATTGTTCAGGCACTTCCAGTTTTGGGTGGCAACTGTTTTCCAATTGTGCTCGTACGTTGTCACCCTGCCATATGTGCCCATGGGAGAACATACAAACCAGGGTGTTTTGGGGGAACTGAATTAAGGACTCCAGCTAACCACATTGCCATTGTACTTCGTTAGACACAAGCCACTGTGGGTACAGTAGGTAGGATATCGCCTAAACCCCGATAAACCATTGACACCTAATGATCACAAGTATAAACTAGCCCTTAGGCAATGTTTAGATGGGAGCCTAAACAGAAGAGCTTTGTAAGTATTGATGACTCCTGCCCAAGGTCCAAAGCCAAGACTGATTGGTGTATAGAATGGAAGTGATCTGTAAGCCTGCAGGAAGCGGCTAGAAATTACGTCACATTTCAGTGATCTGAACATCAGTTGCATTGTTTGGGTTTCAGATAGTCATTTACTTTCATTGATTCTGTAGGTAGACCTTCTCGTTGGCAGATTGTTCCATGTGTGGCCTAAATTCTGCTCTAGAAACTCATCTTCTAAATCCAGCACCTATTGAGGCATAGCTTAACTGTACTGGTGCAGGGGCGGACTGACCATTTGGAAACTCGGGCACTGCCCGAGGGCTCAGGGTCAGTAGGGGGCCCCATGAGATGCCCCTGGTACCTTTTTCAAAGGCTTTTTTGAGTTTGGGCAAGGACACAGGGGCCCCATGATCCCCTATTGCCCGGGGGCCCCATGAGTTGTCAGTTCGCCCCTGTACTGGTGTACACCTTTAGCTCAACAGTAGCAAGTGTCTTGCAAAAAGGTGCAAAGCTATTAAAGTGATCCAGTACTCAGGGCTAATTACTCTCCTTCTACCGCAAGAGGAAAGATTTACAAAAAAGGATTCCCAGTTATGTAGTTATTATTATTACACAGCATTTATATAGCGCCAACAGTTTGCTCAGTACTGTACATTATAATGGGAGACAATACATGAGACAGCACAGTAACATTACAATACAATACACGAGGGGTTCGGGGGCCCTGCTCCTTGGAGCTTACAATCTAGGAGGGAGGGGAGAGTGGTACAGGAGGAAATAGCTGTGGGGGATGGAGTGGTGGGGAGAGCGGAGGACATCAGCAGTTAGGTGAGGGTGGGGTAGGCTTCGCTGAAGAGATAGGTTTTCAAGGTGCGCCTGAAGGTGAGGAGGGTAGGTGACAGTCTGATGGATTGGGGTAGTGAGTTCCAGAGGATGGGGGAAGCCCTGGAGAAGTCCTGGAGATGGGCATGGGAGAAGGAGACCAGGGAGCTGGAGAGTAGGAGGTCTTGTGATGAGCGGAGAGTGCGTTTTTGGTGGTAGATGGATATCAGGTCGGTGATGTAGTTTGGGGCAGTGTTATGAACAGCTTTGTACGTCAATGTTAGTATTTTGAATTTTATGCGTTGGGCAATCGGAAGCCAGTGAGGGATTGGCAGAGGGGGGTGGCGGATACGGAGCAGTTGGTAAGGTGGATGAGTCTGGCTGCAGAATTCAGGATAGACTGAAGCGGGGATCGTCTGTATTGGGGTAAGCCGGCGAGGAGGGAAATACAGTAGTCAAGTCGTGATATGATAATGGAGTGAATGAGTTGCTTTGTAGTTTCTGGGGTTAGGAACGTGCGTATTTTGGAGATGATGCGGAGGTGGAGTCTGCATTAATTTATCAGCGATTGGATCTGGGGCTGGAAAGACAGATTGGAGTCTAGAATGACACCTATTACTCTGGCTTGCGGGGTGGGGCTGATGGTGGCGTTGTTGGTTGTGATGGAGAGGTCGGGGGGGGGCGTGGGCTGGGGGGAAACTGGGAGCTCGGTTTTGGCAAGGTTTAATTTGAGGAAGTGGAGTGACATCCAGTCTGATATATCGTTCAGAAGGCTAGTGATTCGGGCGGAGACTGAAGGGGTGAGGCGAGGGGTAGAGAGATAGATTTGAGTGTCATCGGCATAGAGATGGTAGTTAAAGCCGTGGGAGTGTATCAGTTGACCAAGGGAGGAGGTGTAGATGGAGAAGAGAAGGGGCCGAGGACAGAACCTTGGGGGACCTCAACAGAGAGGGGGAGTGAGGGGGAGGTGGTAGCGTTATAGGTAACGCTGAAGGAGCGTTGTGATAGATAGGAAGAAAGCCAGAAGAGAGCGGAGTCTCTGAGGCCGAAGGAGTATAGTCTTTTGAGGAGGAGGGGGTGGTCAACCATGTCAAAAGCCGCAGAAAGGTCGAGGAGTAGTACCACTGAGTAGTGGCCATTGGCTTTGGCGGTTAGCAGGTCGTTGGTGAGTTTGAGTAGGGCGGTTTCGGTGGAGTGTAGGGGATGGAAGCCAGATTGTAGGGGATCAAGGAGGTTGTTGTCGGTGAGGTGGGAGCTTCTGCGATTATAGGCTAAGTGCTCAAGGAGTTTGGATGAAAATAGCAGCAGGGAGATGGGTCTAAGGTTGTTTGGGTCGGTGGGATCCAGGGAGGCTTTTTTAAGTATGGCAGTGATGTGCGTGTGCTTCAGAGGGGAGGGGAATGTGCCAGTAGAGAGGGAGAGATTAAAGATGTGAGTGAGTTAGCGTAGGATGGAGGAGGAGGGTGATCGTAGGAGTTCTGTGGGGACAGGGCCAAGGGGGCAGGTGGTAAGGCAAGCTTCAGAGAAGACCTTAGTGACCTCTTCGGTGGTAACGGGGTTGAAGGAGTGGAGTGTTGAGGGGGTTTTAGTGTGAGGAATGTTGGGCGGGGTGGAGGTCTGGACAGTGGCGAGGTCGAGGGAGAGGAGTGTTGAGAAGGTTTTCGTGTGAGGGATGCTAGGTGGGGCGGAAGTCTGAGCAGTGGTGATATCCCTGCAAATTGCATCGATCTTGCTTTGGAAGTGGTTAGCAATCTCATGGGCGGTGAGTGAGGTACTGGGTGGAGGTGGGGGCAGAGAGAGCAGGGAGTTGAAGGTGGAAAAGAGCCGGTGAGGGCTGGAGGAGATGGTATTGATGAGGGTTACAAAGTAGGCTTGCTTGGCAGCATGGAGGGAGGAACTGTAGGTGAGGAAGGCGGATGGATCTGGCAGGATTTTGGGTTTTAAAAAATTTTGTCTAAAAAATGTTGGAAGTATTTTAGAAATATTCATATTTACGATAGAACTAGGTGGATTGTGTGATTCATCAAATATTAAGGTACCGCATCTCAATATATACACCTAGAGTAGAGATGAGCGAAGAAATGAAAAATTCGATTCGACTGATTCGGCGAATTCGTGGACAATATTCGATTCGAGTCGAATAAATTCGCTGTGAATTTAACTTAAAAAAGGGTGTTTCTAGGCTTCAGAGAGACTTAATATTAGTGCAGAACACTGTACCTTTAATTTAAATGCCCTTGGAGTCTGCTGGGGAAGAGAAATAATACTGTCAGTCAGTATGACATGCAGATGAGTGCCGTCGATCTTAGAATCACCGCACACTTCACTCATTTGGGCAGTCACGGGGCCAAAACCAGAGTGTGGAGCCACAGTGTGGCGGTGGAGGCAGCAGCAATGGGAGGCCATACAGCACCCTATGACAAAAATGGAAACCACCAGCAGTGTGAGGAGACCTGAAAGTGGCACATGGCAGAGTGTGGCGATAGAGACAGCAGCAATGGGAGGCCGTACAGGGACCCATGACACACTCTGGACCTGGCAGCAGCATGAGGAGGCGGTACAGGGGCCCATGACAGATTACGGGCCTGGCAGCAGCATGAGGAGTCGGTACAGGGGCCCATGGCAGATTACGGGCCTGGCAGCAGCAATGGGAGGCCGTACAGGGACCCATGACACACTCTGGACCTGGCAGCAGCATGGGGAGGCGGTACAGGGGCCCATGACAGATTACGGGCCTGGCAGCAGCATGAGGAGTCGGTACGGGGGCCCATGACACACTCTGGACCTGGCAGCAGCATGAGGAGGCGGTACAGGGGCGCATGACAGATTACGAGCCTGGCAGCAGCAACTTGGACAGGAGGACGTTCAGCTTCTGCACCGTCGGGTGCGTGCTCGCAAACTGTTGTCTCTTGGAAACGGATTCCAAGAAAGACTGCTGACGGAATCCGTGAAGAGGAGTAGCAGGAGAAGGAGCATCTGAACGAGCGGAATATGCCAACAAGCGACAACAGTGGCCCATGACAGATTACGGGCCTGGCAGCAGCATGAGGAGTCGGTACGGGGGCCCATGGCAGATTACGGGCCTGGCAGCAGCTATGGGAGGCCCGTAATCTGCCAGCACCCTATGACAAAAAATGGAACCCACCAGCAGTGTGAGGAGACCTGAAAGTGGCACATGGCAGAGTGTGGCGATGGAGACAGCAGCAATGGGAGGCCGTACAGGGACCCATGAGAGACTCTGGACCTGGCAGCAGCATGAGGAGGCGGTATAGGGGCCCATGGCAGATTAGGGGCCTGGCAGCAGCTATGGGAGGCCCGTAATCTGCCAGCACCCTATGACAAAAAATGGAACACACCAGCAGTGTGAGGAGACCTGAAAGTGGCACATGGCAGAGTGTGGCGATGGAGGCAGCAGCAATGGGAGGCCGTACAGGGACCCATGAGAGACTCTGGACTTGGCAGCAGCATGAGGAGGCGGTATAGGGGCCCATGGCAGATTAGGGGCCTGGCAGCAGCTATGGGAGGCCCGTAATCTGCCAGCACCCTATGACAAAAAATGGAACACACCAGCAGTGTGAGGAGACCTGAAAGTGGCACATGTTTGGGGCATGATTCATGGCGGATTTAGTCAGTTGTGTCAGGAACTGGTGGTTTGAAATCCAGACTAATCCACGCCTGATTCATTTTCACAAACGTGAGTCTCTCCACACTTTGGGTGGACAGTCGTGTCCTCCGCGGAGTTGCAATACCTCCTGCCGCACTAAACACGCGCTCCGATGCCACGCTACTGGCCGGGCATGACAGCCTTTCAAGGGCAAATTCAGCTAGTTGGGGCCAAAGGTCAAGTTTCGTTGCCCAGTAGTCAAGGGGATTGTCTACCTCGGTTGGCAGGGTGCTGTCCAAGTAGGCCTAAGCCTGTTGTTTGAGGTCCTGCTCCAGGTCCACCTGATGCTGCTGCTGCTGCTGCGGCTGGTTAGTAGTTTCCTCACTGCGCTGGTGAAGAAAGCTACTCATCATCGACTGCAGACTGAGGCAGCCGCTGCTGGTGGAGCTGCCACTGCTCCTACCACCCCACCCCTCCCCTGCTGCCATGGCAGCGGAACACGAGCGCACAGGGCCCACAGTGTCTGAGGATGGACGTTGGCGCAGACAGGCAGAGACCAGCTGACTACATAGGTGTTTTTTATAGTACGTTATTTTGGCCTCCCTCTCAGCAGGTGTGAAAAAGGCCACCATTTTTGAACGGTAGCGAGGGTCCAACAAGGTGGACAGCCAAAAGTCATCCCTCTGTCTGATGGTTATTATTCGGCTGTCGCTACGCAAGCAACCGAGCATGCTATGGGCCATTTGTGCCAAGGAATGCGAGGGACTCCCTGCCTCCATCTCCACAGCATACTGCCACGGTGCGTCTAGGTCCTCTGTCTCCTCTTCCTCCTCCTCTACCAGATGCTCCTGCTCCTCCACTCCTGTCCGCTGAGTGGAAAAACCACCCATTTCACTCAATAATTCCTGAGCACCAATGTCCTCCTCTACCTCCTCCTCTTCTTCCAGTCCTGCCCCCACAGGGGCCATGTGGCGTTGAGATCTGTGCGCCACGTCTACCGCACCCTGACCAGCCATTGTTAACAGCATTTGTTCCAGGACGTGCAACAGAGGAATGACGTCGTTCATCCCATAGTCCTGCCGACTCACGAATAGCGTGGCCTCCTCAAAGGGCCTGAGCAAGCGCAGGTGTCACGCATGAGCTGCCAATGGCTGACATCTAAGTTACACAGGGAGTACCTTTATCTGCTTTTAACATCAGGAAATCTGTGATGGCCTTTTGCTGTTCGTAAAGGCGGTCTAACATATGTAGGGTTGAATTCCACCTTGTTGCAACGTCACAGCATGAGGAGTCGGTATAGGGGCCCATGGCAGATTAGGGGCCTGGCAGCAGTTATGGGAGGCCCATAATCTGCCAGCACCCTATGACAAAAAATGGAACACACCAGCAGTGTGAGGAGACCTGAAAGTGGCACATGGCAGAGTGTGGCGATGGAGACAGCAGCAATGGGAGGCCGTACAGGGACCCATGAGAGACTCTGGACCTGGCAGCAGCATGAGGAGGCGGTATATAGGGGCCTACGGCAGATTAGGGGCCTGGCAGCAGCTATAGGAGGCCCGTAATCTGCCAGCACCCTATGTCAAAAAATTTAACACACCAGCAGTGTGAAGAGACCTGAAAGTGGCACATGGCAGCAGAGTGTGGCGATGGAGACAGCAGCAATGGGAGGCCGTACAGGGACCCATGAGAGACTCTAGACTTGGCAGCAGCATGAGGAGGCGGTATATAGGGGCCCATGGCAGATTAGGGGCCTGGCAGCAGCTATGTGAGGCCCGTAATCTGCCTGCACCCTATGTCAAAAAATTAAACACACCAGCAGTGTGAAGAGACCTGAAAGTGGCACATGGCATGAGAGACTCTGGACCTGGCAGCAGCAGGAGGAGGCGGTATAGGGGCCCATGGCTGATTAGGGGCCTGGCAGCAGCTATGTGAGGCCCGTTATCTTGCAGCACCCTATGTCAAAAAATTTAACACACCAGCAGTGTGAAGAGACCTGAAAGTGGCACATGGCAGCAGAGTGTGGCGATGGAGACAGCAGCAATGGGAGGCCGTACAGGGACCATGACAGACTCTGGACTTGGCAGCAGCATGAGGAGGCGGTATATAGGGGCCCATGGCAGATTAGGGGCCTGGCAGCAGCTATGTGAGGCCCGTTATCTTGCAGCACCCTATGTCAAAAAATTTAACACACCAGCAGTGTGAAGAGACCTGAAAGTGGCACATGGCAGCAGAGTGTGGCGATGGAGACAGCAGCAATGGGAGGCCGTACAGGGACCCATGAGAGACTCTGGACCTGGCAGCAGCAGGAGGAGGTGGTATATAGGGGCCCATGGCAGATTAGGGGCCTGGCAGCAGCTATGTGAGGCCCGTAATCTGCCTGCACCCTATGTCAAAAAATTTAACACACCAGCAGTGTGAAGAGACCTGAAAGTGGCACATGGCAGCAGAGTGTGGCGATGGAGACAGCAGCAATGGGAGGCCGTACAGGGACCATGACAGACTCTGGACTTGGCAGCAGCATGAGGAGGCGGTATATAGGGGCCCATGGCAGATTAGGGGCCTGGCAGCAGCTATGTGAGGCCCGTTATCTTGCAGCACCCTATGTCAAAAAATTTAACACACCAGCAGTGTGAAGAGACCTGAAAGTGGCACATGGCAGCAGAGTGTGGCGATGGAGACAGCAGCAATGGGAGGCCGTACAGGGACCCATGAGAGACTCTGGACCTGGCAGCAGCAGGAGGAGGTGGTATATAGGGGCCCATGGCAGATTAGGGGCCTGGCAGCAGCTATGTGAGGCCCGTAATCTGCCTGCACCCTATGTCAAAAAATTTAACACACCAGCAGTGTGAAGAGACCTGAAAGTGGCACATGGCAGCAGAGTGTGGCGATGGAGACAGCAGCAATGGGAGGCCGTACAGGGACCCATGAGAGACTCTGGACCTGGCAGCAGCAGGAGGAGGCGGTATATAGGGGCCCATGGCAGATTAGGGGCCTGGCAGCAGCTATGTGAGGCCCGTAATCTGCCTGCACCCTATGTCAAAAAATTTAACACACCAGCAGTGTGAAGAGACCTGAAAGTGGCACATGGCAGCAGAGTGTGGCGATGGAGACAGCAGCAATGGGAGGCCGTACAGGGACCATGACAGACTCTGGACTTGGCAGCAGCATGAGGAGGCGGTATATAGGGGCCCATGGCAGATTAGGGGCCTGGCAGCAGCTATGTGAGGCCCGTTATCTTGCAGCACCCTATGTCAAAAAATTTAACACACCAGCAGTGTGAAGAGACCTGAAAGTGGCACATGGCAGCAGAGTGTGGCGATGGAGACAGCAGCAATGGGAGGCCGTACAGGGACCCATGAGAGACTCTGGACCTGGCAGCAGCAGGAGGAGGTGGTATATAGGGGCCCATGGCAGATTAGGGGCCTGGCAGCAGCTATGTGAGGCCCGTAATCTGCCTGCACCCTATGTCAAAAAATTTAACACACCAGCAGTGTGAAGAGACCTGAAAGTGGCACATGGCAGCAGAGTGTGGCGATGGAGACAGCAGCAATGGGAGGCCGTACAGGGACCCATGAGAGACTCTGGACCTGGCAGCAGCAGGAGGAGGCGGTATATAGGGGCCCATGGCAGATTAGGGGCCTGGCAGCAGCTATGTGAGGCCCGTAATCTGCCTGCACCCTATGTCAAAAAATTTAACACACCAGCAGTGTGAAGAGACCTGAAAGTGGCACATGGCAGCAGAGTGTGGCGATGGAGACAGCAGCAATGGGAGGCCGTACAGGGACCCATGACAGACTCTAGACTTGGCAGCAGCATGAGGAGGCGGTATATAGGGGCCCATGGCAGATTAGGGGCCTGGCAGCAGCTATGTGAGGCCCGTAATCTGCCTGCACCCTATGTCAAAAAATTTAACACACCAGCAGTGTGAAGAGACCTGAAAGTGGCACATGGCAGCAGAGTGTGGCGATGGAGACAGCAGCAATGGGAGGCCGTACAGGGACCATGACAGACTCTGGACTTGGCAGCAGCATGAGGAGGCGGTATATAGGGGCCCATGGCAGATTAGGGGCCTGGCAGCAGCTATGTGAGGCCCGTTATCTTGCAGCACCCTATGTCAAAAAATTTAACACACCAGCAGTGTGAAGAGACCTGAAAGTGGCACATGGCAGCAGAGTGTGGCGATGGAGACAGCAGCAATGGGAGGCCGTACAGGGACCCATGAGAGACTCTGGACCTGGCAGCAGCAGGAGGAGGTGGTATATAGGGGCCCATGGCAGATTAGGGGCCTGGCAGCAGCTATGTGAGGCCCGTAATCTGCCTGCACCCTATGTCAAAAAATTTAACACACCAGCAGTGTGAAGAGACCTGAAAGTGGCACATGGCAGCAGAGTGTGGCGATGGAGACAGCAGCAATGGGAGGCCGTACAGGGACCCATGAGAGACTCTGGACCTGGCAGCAGCAGGAGGAGGCGGTATATAGGGGCCCATGGCAGATTAGGGGCCTGGCAGCAGCTATGTGAGGCCCGTAATCTGCCTGCACCCTATGTCAAAAAATTTAACACACCAGCAGTGTGAAGAGACCTGAAAGTGGCACATGGCAGCAGAGTGTGGCGATGGAGACAGCAGCAATGGGAGGCCGTACAGGGACCCATGACAGACTCTAGACTTGGCAGCAGCATGAGGAGGCGGTATATAGGGGCCCATGGCAGATTAGGGGCCTGGCAGCAGCTATGTGAGGCCCGTAATCTGCCTGCACCCTATGTCAAAAAATTTAACACACCAGCAGTGTGAAGAGACCTGAAAGTGGCACATGGCAGCAGAGTGTGGCGATGGAGACAGCAGCAATGGGAGGCCGTACAGGGACCATGACAGACTCTGGACTTGGCAGCAGCATGAGGAGGCGGTATATAGGGGCCCATGGCAGATTAGGGGCCTGGCAGCAGCTATGTGAGGCCCGTTATCTTGCAGCACCCTATGTCAAAAAATTTAACACACCAGCAGTGTGAAGAGACCTGAAAGTGGCACATGGCATGAGAGACTCTGGACCTGGCAGCAGCAGGAGGAGGCGGTATAGGGGCCCATGGCTGATTAGGGGACTGGCAGCAGCTATGTGAGGCCCGTTATCTTGCAGCACCCTATGTCAAAAAATTTAACACACCAGCAGTGTGAAGAGACCTGAAAGTGGCACATGGCAGCAGAGTGTGGCGATGGAGACAGCAGCAATGGGAGGCCGTACAGGGACCATGACAGACTCTGGACTTGGCAGCAGCATGAGGAGGCGGTATATAGGGGCCCATGGCAGATTAGGGGCCTGGCAGCAGCTATGTGAGGCCCGTTATCTTGCAGCACCCTATGTCAAAAAATTTAACACACCAGCAGTGTGAAGAGACCTGAAAGTGGCACATGGCAGCAGAGTGTGGCGATGGAGACAGCAGCAATGGGAGGCCGTACAGGGACCCATGACAGACTCTAGACTTGGCAGCAGCATGAGGAGGCGGTATATAGGGGCCCATGGCAGATTAGGGGCCTGGCAGCAGCTATGTGAGGCCCGTAATCTGCCTGCACCCTATGTCAAAAAATTTAACACACCAGCAGTGTGAAGAGACCTGAAAGTGGCACATGGCAGCAGAGTGTGGCGATGGAGACAGCAGCAATGGGAGGCCGTACAGGGACCATGACAGACTCTGGACTTGGCAGCAGCATGAGGAGGCGGTATATAGGGGCCCATGGCAGATTAGGGGCCTGGCAGCAGCTATGTGAGGCCCGTTATCTTGCAGCACCCTATGTCAAAAAATTTAACACACCAGCAGTGTGAAGAGACCTGAAAGTGGCACATGGCAGCAGAGTGTGGCGATGGAGACAGCAGCAATGGGAGGCCGTACAGGGACCCATGAGAGACTCTGGACCTGGCAGCAGCAGGAGGAGGCGGTATATAGGGGCCCATGGCAGATTAGGGGCCTGGCAGCAGCTATGTGAGGCCCGTAATCTGCCTGCACCCTATGTCAAAAAATTTAACACACCAGCAGTGTGAAGAGACCTGAAAGTGGCACATGGCAGCAGAGTGTGGCGATGGAGACAGCAGCAATGGGAGGCCGTACAGGGACCATGACAGACTCTGGACTTGGCAGCAGCATGAGGAGGCGGTATATAGGGGCCCATGGCAGATTAGGGGCCTGGCAGCAGCTATGTGAGGCCCGTTATCTTGCAGCACCCTATGTCAAAAAATTTAACACACCAGCAGTGTGAAGAGACCTGAAAGTGGCACATGGCAGCAGAGTGTGGCGATGGAGACAGCAGCAATGGGAGGCCGTACAGGGACCCATGAGAGACTCTGGACCTGGCAGCAGCAGGAGGAGGTGGTATATAGGGGCCCATGGCAGATTAGGGGCCTGGCAGCAGCTATGTGAGGCCCGTAATCTGCCTGCACCCTATGTCAAAAAATTTAACACACCAGCAGTGTGAAGAGACCTGAAAGTGGCACATGGCAGCAGAGTGTGGCGATGGAGACAGCAGCAATGGGAGGCCGTACAGGGACCCATGAGAGACTCTGGACCTGGCAGCAGCAGGAGGAGGCGGTATATAGGGGCCCATGGCAGATTAGGGGCCTGGCAGCAGCTATGTGAGGCCCGTAATCTGCCTGCACCCTATGTCAAAAAATTTAACACACCAGCAGTGTGAAGAGACCTGAAAGTGGCACATGGCAGCAGAGTGTGGCGATGGAGACAGCAGCAATGGGAGGCCGTACAGGGACCATGACAGACTCTGGACTTGGCAGCAGCATGAGGAGGCGGTATATAGGGGCCCATGGCAGATTAGGGGCCTGGCAGCAGCTATGTGAGGCCCGTTATCTTGCAGCACCCTATGTCAAAAAATTTAACACACCAGCAGTGTGAAGAGACCTGAAAGTGGCACATGGCAGCAGAGTGTGGCGATGGAGACAGCAGCAATGGGAGGCCGTACAGGGACCCATGAGAGACTCTGGACCTGGCAGCAGCAGGAGGAGGTGGTATATAGGGGCCCATGGCAGATTAGGGGCCTGGCAGCAGCTATGTGAGGCCCGTAATCTGCCTGCACCCTATGTCAAAAAATTTAACACACCAGCAGTGTGAAGAGACCTGAAAGTGGCACATGGCAGCAGAGTGTGGCGATGGAGACAGCAGCAATGGGAGGCCGTACAGGGACCCATGAGAGACTCTGGACCTGGCAGCAGCAGGAGGAGGCGGTATATAGGGGCCCATGGCAGATTAGGGGCCTGGCAGCAGCTATGTGAGGCCCGTAATCTGCCTGCACCCTATGTCAAAAAATTTAACACACCAGCAGTGTGAAGAGACCTGAAAGTGGCACATGGCAGCAGAGTGTGGCGATGGAGACAGCAGCAATGGGAGGCCGTACAGGGACCCATGACAGACTCTAGACTTGGCAGCAGCATGAGGAGGCGGTATATAGGGGCCCATGGCAGATTAGGGGCCTGGCAGCAGCTATGTGAGGCCCGTAATCTGCCTGCACCCTATGTCAAAAAATTTAACACACCAGCAGTGTGAAGAGACCTGAAAGTGGCACATGGCAGCAGAGTGTGGCGATGGAGACAGCAGCAATGGGAGGCCGTACAGGGACCATGACAGACTCTGGACTTGGCAGCAGCATGAGGAGGCGGTATATAGGGGCCCATGGCAGATTAGGGGCCTGGCAGCAGCTATGTGAGGCCCGTTATCTTGCAGCACCCTATGTCAAAAAATTTAACACACCAGCAGTGTGAAGAGACCTGAAAGTGGCACATGGCAGCAGAGTGTGGCGATGGAGACAGCAGCAATGGGAGGCCGTACAGGGACCCATGAGAGACTCTGGACCTGGCAGCAGCAGGAGGAGGTGGTATATAGGGGCCCATGGCAGATTAGGGGCCTGGCAGCAGCTATGTGAGGCCCGTAATCTGCCTGCACCCTATGTCAAAAAATTTAACACACCAGCAGTGTGAAGAGACCTGAAAGTGGCACATGGCAGCAGAGTGTGGCGATGGAGACAGCAGCAATGGGAGGCCGTACAGGGACCCATGAGAGACTCTGGACCTGGCAGCAGCAGGAGGAGGCGGTATATAGGGGCCCATGGCAGATTAGGGGCCTGGCAGCAGCTATGTGAGGCCCGTAATCTGCCTGCACCCTATGTCAAAAAATTTAACACACCAGCAGTGTGAAGAGACCTGAAAGTGGCACATGGCAGCAGAGTGTGGCGATGGAGACAGCAGCAATGGGAGGCCGTACAGGGACCCATGACAGACTCTAGACTTGGCAGCAGCATGAGGAGGCGGTATATAGGGGCCCATGGCAGATTAGGGGCCTGGCAGCAGCTATGTGAGGCCCGTAATCTGCCTGCACCCTATGTCAAAAAATTTAACACACCAGCAGTGTGAAGAGACCTGAAAGTGGCACATGGCAGCAGAGTGTGGCGATGGAGACAGCAGCAATGGGAGGCCGTACAGGGACCATGACAGACTCTGGACTTGGCAGCAGCATGAGGAGGCGGTATATAGGGGCCCATGGCAGATTAGGGGCCTGGCAGCAGCTATGTGAGGCCCGTTATCTTGCAGCACCCTATGTCAAAAAATTTAACACACCAGCAGTGTGAAGAGACCTGAAAGTGGCACATGGCATGAGAGACTCTGGACCTGGCAGCAGCAGGAGGAGGCGGTATAGGGGCCCATGGCTGATTAGGGGACTGGCAGCAGCTATGTGAGGCCCGTTATCTTGCAGCACCCTATGTCAAAAAATTTAACACACCAGCAGTGTGAAGAGACCTGAAAGTGGCACATGGCAGCAGAGTGTGGCGATGGAGACAGCAGCAATGGGAGGCCGTACAGGGACCATGACAGACTCTGGACTTGGCAGCAGCATGAGGAGGCGGTATATAGGGGCCCATGGCAGATTAGGGGCCTGGCAGCAGCTATGTGAGGCCCGTTATCTTGCAGCACCCTATGTCAAAAAATTTAACACACCAGCAGTGTGAAGAGACCTGAAAGTGGCACATGGCAGCAGAGTGTGGCGATGGAGACAGCAGCAATGGGAGGCCGTACAGGGACCCATGACAGACTCTAGACTTGGCAGCAGCATGAGGAGGCGGTATATAGGGGCCCATGGCAGATTAGGGGCCTGGCAGCAGCTATGTGAGGCCCGTAATCTGCCTGCACCCTATGTCAAAAAATTTAACACACCAGCAGTGTGAAGAGACCTGAAAGTGGCACATGGCAGCAGAGTGTGGCGATGGAGACAGCAGCAATGGGAGGCCGTACAGGGACCATGACAGACTCTGGACTTGGCAGCAGCATGAGGAGGCGGTATATAGGGGCCCATGGCAGATTAGGGGCCTGGCAGCAGCTATGTGAGGCCCGTTATCTTGCAGCACCCTATGTCAAAAAATTTAACACACCAGCAGTGTGAAGAGACCTGAAAGTGGCACATGGCAGCAGAGTGTGGCGATGGAGACAGCAGCAATGGGAGGCCGTACAGGGACCCATGAGAGACTCTGGACCTGGCAGCAGCAGGAGGAGGCGGTATATAGGGGCCCATGGCAGATTAGGGGCCTGGCAGCAGCTATGTGAGGCCCGTAATCTGCCTGCACCCTATGTCAAAAAATTTAACACACCAGCAGTGTGAAGAGACCTGAAAGTGGCACATGGCAGCAGAGTGTGGCGATGGAGACAGCAGCAATGGGAGGCCGTACAGGGACCATGACAGACTCTGGACTTGGCAGCAGCATGAGGAGGCGGTATATAGGGGCCCATGGCAGATTAGGGGCCTGGCAGCAGCTATGTGAGGCCCGTTATCTTGCAGCACCCTATGTCAAAAAATTTAACACACCAGCAGTGTGAAGAGACCTGAAAGTGGCACATGGCAGCAGAGTGTGGCGATGGAGACAGCAGCAATGGGAGGCCGTACAGGGACCCATGAGAGACTCTGGACCTGGCAGCAGCAGGAGGAGGTGGTATATAGGGGCCCATGGCAGATTAGGGGCCTGGCAGCAGCTATGTGAGGCCCGTAATCTGCCTGCACCCTATGTCAAAAAATTTAACACACCAGCAGTGTGAAGAGACCTGAAAGTGGCACATGGCAGCAGAGTGTGGCGATGGAGACAGCAGCAATGGGAGGCCGTACAGGGACCCATGAGAGACTCTGGACCTGGCAGCAGCAGGAGGAGGCGGTATATAGGGGCCCATGGCAGATTAGGGGCCTGGCAGCAGCTATGTGAGGCCCGTAATCTGCCTGCACCCTATGTCAAAAAATTTAACACACCAGCAGTGTGAAGAGACCTGAAAGTGGCACATGGCAGCAGAGTGTGGCGATGGAGACAGCAGCAATGGGAGGCCGTACAGGGACCCATGACAGACTCTAGACTTGGCAGCAGCATGAGGAGGCGGTATATAGGGGCCCATGGCAGATTAGGGGCCTGGCAGCAGCTATGTGAGGCCCGTAATCTGCCTGCACCCTATGTCAAAAAATTTAACACACCAGCAGTGTGAAGAGACCTGAAAGTGGCACATGGCAGCAGAGTGTGGCGATGGAGACAGCAGCAATGGGAGGCCGTACAGGGACCATGACAGACTCTGGACTTGGCAGCAGCATGAGGAGGCGGTATATAGGGGCCCATGGCAGATTAGGGGCCTGGCAGCAGCTATGTGAGGCCCGTTATCTTGCAGCACCCTATGTCAAAAAATTTAACACACCAGCAGTGTGAAGAGACCTGAAAGTGGCACATGGCAGCAGAGTGTGGCGATGGAGACAGCAGCAATGGGAGGCCGTACAGGGACCCATGAGAGACTCTGGACCTGGCAGCAGCAGGAGGAGGTGGTATATAGGGGCCCATGGCAGATTAGGGGCCTGGCAGCAGCTATGTGAGGCCCGTAATCTGCCTGCACCCTATGTCAAAAAATTTAACACACCAGCAGTGTGAAGAGACCTGAAAGTGGCACATGGCAGCAGAGTGTGGCGATGGAGACAGCAGCAATGGGAGGCCGTACAGGGACCCATGAGAGACTCTGGACCTGGCAGCAGCAGGAGGAGGCGGTATATAGGGGCCCATGGCAGATTAGGGGCCTGGCAGCAGCTATGTGAGGCCCGTAATCTGCCTGCACCCTATGTCAAAAAATTTAACACACCAGCAGTGTGAAGAGACCTGAAAGTGGCACATGGCAGCAGAGTGTGGCGATGGAGACAGCAGCAATGGGAGGCCGTACAGGGACCCATGACAGACTCTAGACTTGGCAGCAGCATGAGGAGGCGGTATATAGGGGCCCATGGCAGATTAGGGGCCTGGCAGCAGCTATGTGAGGCCCGTAATCTGCCTGCACCCTATGTCAAAAAATTTAACACACCAGCAGTGTGAAGAGACCTGAAAGTGGCACATGGCAGCAGAGTGTGGCGATGGAGACAGCAGCAATGGGAGGCCGTACAGGGACCATGACAGACTCTGGACTTGGCAGCAGCATGAGGAGGCGGTATATAGGGGCCCATGGCAGATTAGGGGCCTGGCAGCAGCTATGTGAGGCCCGTTATCTTGCAGCACCCTATGTCAAAAAATTTAACACACCAGCAGTGTGAAGAGACCTGAAAGTGGCACATGGCATGAGAGACTCTGGACCTGGCAGCAGCAGGAGGAGGCGGTATAGGGGCCCATGGCTGATTAGGGGACTGGCAGCAGCTATGTGAGGCCCGTTATCTTGCAGCACCCTATGTCAAAAAATTTAACACACCAGCAGTGTGAAGAGACCTGAAAGTGGCACATGGCAGCAGAGTGTGGCGATGGAGACAGCAGCAATGGGAGGCCGTACAGGGACCATGACAGACTCTGGACTTGGCAGCAGCATGAGGAGGCGGTATATAGGGGCCCATGGCAGATTAGGGGCCTGGCAGCAGCTATGTGAGGCCCGTAATCTGCCTGCACCCTATGTCAAAAAATTAAACACACCAGCAGTGTGAAGAGACCTGAAAGTGGCACATGAGACAGGAGACAGACCTGTCTCTAGACCGGCTACCGAGCCACTCTCCTCGCCAGTACTTGTTCGCTTGGCTGCTGAAAAGGCCGATGTCTCCCCCCGTTCCTGACCGCCCTCTGTTAGCTCTTCCTCACTGTACAGTGGGGCTGAGCCCACAGCATGCGATACTTCGCTTGGTGAGGGAACAGCAAAGGACAGGGGCAGGTAGAGGACACGTGATTTCAGTGGGCTTGGTCCCGGGCCATGCCAACTAACGGTTGTGTCTGACGTACCCACCGACCGTTGGCTGTAGGTGTCAGAGGTGACCTGGGAAGAGGAAGACGACCGAGCCAACCAATCAATGACGGCAGGGTTGTCGGTGGAGACACGACCGCTGGATGACACCGGGAGCACTGGCCTCTGGCTGCGAATACTGCTGCCTCGACCCCTTCCTCTGCTGCCACGTCTGCTCGCTCCTAAAACATTGCCTCCTCTGCCACTCCTCTGCATGTTGTCTGACATACTATTTAATTCAACGATTAGGTGTCCCTGAGTAACAATTCTCTGGCACTCAGTAACAATTCTGTCTGTCCCTGAGTATGAATTCTGTGGCCCTGAGTAACAATTGTGTGTCTGTGCAAGTAACAATTCTGTGTCTGTGCAAGTAACAATTTTGTGTCTGTGAGAGTAACAATTCTCTGGCACTCAGTAAAAATTCTGTCTGTCCCTGAGTAACAATTCTCTGGCACTCAGTAACAATTCTGTCTGTCCCTGAGTAACAATTCTGTCTGTCCCTGAGTATGAATTCTGTGGCCCTGAGTAAGAATTCTCTGGCACTCAGTAACAATTCTGTCTGTCCCTGAGTATGAATTCTGTGGCCCTGAGTAACAATTGTGTGTCTGTGCAAGTAACAATTCTGTGTCTGTGCAAGTAACAATTTTGTGTCTGTGAGAGTAACAATTCTCTGGCACTCAGTAACAATTCTGTCTGTCCCTGAGTAACAATTCTCTGGCACTCAGTAACAATTCTGTCTGTCCCTGAGTATGAATTCTGTGGCCCTGAGTAACAATTCTGTCTCTGTGCGAGTAACAATTCTGTGTCTGTGCAAGTAACAATTTTGTGTCTGTGCGAGTAACAATTCTCTGGCACTCAGTAACAATTCTGTCTGTCCCTGAGTAACAATTCTCTGGCACTCAGTAACAATTCTGTCTGTCCCTGAGTAACAATTCTCTGGCACTCAGTAACAATTCTGTCTGTCCCTGAGTATGAATTCTGTGGCCCTGAGTAACAATTGTGTGTCTGTGCAAGTAACAATTCTGTGTCTGTGCAAGTAACAATTTTGTGTCTGTGAGAGTAACAATTCTCTGGCACTCAGTAACAATTCTGTCTGTCCCTGAGTAACAATTCTCTGGCACTCAGTAACAATTCTGTCTGTCCCTGAGTATGAATTCTGTGGCCCTGAGTAACAATTCTGTCTCTGTGCGAGTAACAATTCTGTGTCTGTGCAAGTAACAATTTTGTGTCTGTGAGAGTAACAATTCTCTGGCACTCAGTAACAATTCTGTCTGTCCCTGAGTAACAATTCTCTGGCACTCAGTAACAATTCTGTCTGTCCCTGAGTAACAATTCTCTGGCACTCAGTAACAATTCTGTCTGTCCCTGAGTAACAATTCTCTGGCACTCAGTAACAATTGTGTGTCTGTGCAAGTAACAATTCTGTGTCTGTGCAAGTAACAATTTTGTGTCTGTGAGAGTAACAATTCTCTGGCACTCAGTAACAATTCTGTCTGTCCCTGAGTAACAATTCTCTGGCACTCAGTAACAATTCTGTCTGTCCCTGAGTATGAATTCTGTGGCCCTGAGTAACAATTCTGTCTCTGTGCGAGTAACAATTCTGTGTCTGTGCAAGTAACAATTTTGTGTCTGTGAGAGTAACAATTCTCTGGCACTCAGTAACAATTCTGTCTGTCCCTGAGTAACAATTCTATGGCACTCAGTAACAATTCTGTCTTCCCTGAGTAACAATTCTCTGGCACTCAGTAACAATTCTGTCTGTCCCTGAGTATGAATTCTGTGGCCCTGAGTAACAATTCTGTCTCTGTGCGAGTAACAATTCTGTGTCTGTGCAAGTAACAATTTTGTGTCTGTGAGAGTAACAATTCTCTGGCACTCAGTAACAATTCTGTCTGTCCCTGAGTAACAATTCTCTGGCACTCAGTAACAATTCTGTCTGTCCCTGAGTATGAATTCTGTGGCCCTGAGTAACAATTGTGTGTCTGTGCAAGTAACAATTCTGTGTCTGTGCAAGTAACAATTTTGTGTCTGTGAGAGTAACAATTCTCTGGCACTCAGTAACAATTCTGTCTGTCCCTGAGTAACAATTCTCTGGCACTCAGTAACAATTCTGTCTGTCCCTGAGTAACAATTCTGTCTGTCCCTGAGTATGAATTCTGTGGCCCTGAGTAAGAATTCTCTGGCACTCAGTAACAATTCTGTCTGTCCCTGAGTATGAATTCTGTGGCCCTGAGTAACAATTGTGTGTCTGTGCAAGTAACAATTCTGTGTCTGTGCAAGTAACAATTTTGTGTCTGTGAGAGTAACAATTCTCTGGCACTCAGTAACAATTCTGTCTGTCCCTGAGTAACAATTCTCTGGCACTCAGTAACAATTCTGTCTGTCCCTGAGTATGAATTCTGTGGCCCTGAGTAACAATTCTGTCTCTGTGCGAGTAACAATTCTGTGTCTGTGCAAGTAACAATTTTGTGTCTGTGAGAGTAACAATTCTCTGGCACTCAGTAACAATTCTGTCTGTCCCTGAGTAACAATTCTCTGGCACTCAGTAACAATTCTGTCTGTCCCTGAGTAACAATTCTCTGGCACTCAGTAACAATTCTGTCTGTCCCTGAGTAACAATTCTGTCTGTCCCTGAGTATGAATTCTGTGGCCCTGAGTAAGAATTCTCTGGCACTCAGTAACAATTCTGTCTGTCCCTGAGTATGAATTCTGTGGCCCTGAGTAACAATTGTGTGTCTGTGCAAGTAACAATTCTGTGTCTGTGCAAGTAACAATTTTGTGTCTGTGAGAGTAACAATTCTCTGGCACTCAGTAACAATTCTGTCTGTCCCTGAGTAACAATTCTCTGGCACTCAGTAACAATTCTGTCTGTCCCTGAGTAACAATTCTCTGGCACTCAGTAACAATTCTGTCTGTCCCTGAGTAACAATTCTCTGGCACTCAGTAACAATTCTGTCTGTCCCTGAGTAACAATTCTGTCTGTCCCTGAGAATGAATTCTGTGGCCCTGAGTAAGAATTCTCTGGCACTCAGTAACAATTCTGTCTGTCCCTGAGTAACAATTCTCTGGCACTCAGTAACAATTCTGTCTGTCCCTGAGTAAAAATTCTGTGGCCCTAATAACGTTTCTGTGGCCCTAAGTAACAATTCTCTGGCACTGAGTAACAATTCTGTCTGTCCCTGAGTATGAATTCTGTGGCCCTAACTAGCGTTTCTTTGTCCCTAAATAACGATTCTGTGGCCCTCATTAACAAGTCTGTGTCCCTGAGTAATGGTTCTCTGTCCCTAAGTAACTTCTCTCTGTCCCCTATTCTCGTTTCTGTGGCCCTAACTCTGTCCCTGTCCCTAGTACAGAGCGGTCTGCCTCTGTTCAATGACTGCAGGCAAATGAAGATTTCCAAAATGGCCGCTATATATACCTCGACCATTACACAGTGCTGGCTGGCTGGCTGCTGATTGGCTGATGCGATCACATGTCGTTGAGGAATGCATTATGGGGCAGCGCGCCTTGTCTGCGCGCCTTCCCCGACATCCCCGCTCCGTCGCCGCACATGTCAGCCGCCATTTTCGGAAAAATTTCGATTCGCGCGTCCGAATTAGGCTGTTTTTCGGATTCGGCACGAATCGAAATTTTTCCGAAATTCGACTCGAATTCCACTTCGGATACTTCGATTCGCTCATCTCTAACCTAGAGCAATGGGATTTTAATGGTATCAAATCAATCACACCAGTTTAAACTATTAAAAGATTAATATTTCTTCATATGTTGCTTTAAAAGCCATAAAACATACCATATTGTTAATCTATAACCTCCATAGGTGCTCAACCCTCCCAACCAAGCAAAATCATATCTCATACATTTATTAATATTAAAAATATCTTCCTCTATTCATACCTCTTTGATATGTGCATAGAGGATGATATCTTTCATATTAATGAATGCATGAGATATGGAAGGGTTAGAAGGGATGGCTTTTAAAGCAATACATGAATAAATATTAACCTTTTAATAGTATAAAATGGAGTGATCGATTTGGTACCATTAAAGCCCGTCAATTGATGGTGGTAATTTAAATATTTACATTCATTATTTCCCTCAGACATTGTTAAAGTCCATCTTAGGTTGTTAGATAAAAAGGAAATTTCAGTGTAAATTTGCTGTTTTTCTAGCAAATACATTGCAACTGGGACAGGGCAGGAGGAGGTGGAGGAGATTGGGCATTTTATTTGCAGATACAGCACCACGCTGAAACCTGACCGCTCCGTGTTCACACCGTTAACATGTCATTGTGGCCTCCACGCCGGGGAACGGACACATTGCGTCACCGGGAAGCTGCCACATAGGAAGAAGGAGACCCGAGACGCCCTGAGCACGGTGAAAGAAGGGGCCCCGCCGGACGGAATGGTTTACGGATCCTTCCTTTATGTAACCTGCACTGAGAAAAGAAACACAATTTAGGACGCCAGAGAAAGCTTGGCTGCAGAGGAGGCTTGTGTCTAGAGGAGGGATCCTGGTTCCATGCTGTCTGGCAGATCTATTTAAAGGGGTTCCCTACAAATTCTTATTCATCTTATTGCGCATATATTATGCGCGTCTGGTGAGTGCGCATTTCTTACAGCCTTTCGCACGGATTAAGTCACGTGGATTTATTGGATGTCACTAGAGCAATTTAATTATATGGAGCACTAAAATGCTGACCTGATTGTGTCAAGCCTGCACAAATCTATGAACACTTTTTTTGATAATAGACTGTTCACATGATCACATTTATGTTTGGCGCCTATAATAGTGCTATATTCACTTATATATTTAATAAGTTATAACCTGGATTATTGACTATTATAGATTTATTTGGACTATATTTTTAATTTTTTTATATATTATTTTTTATATATTGTATTTTAGCGCTGCACCGCTTCTTTAATTTAAATATTTACATTCATTATTTCCCTCAGACAACACGATCTTCATTAGATCATCATTATTAAAGTTCATCTAAAGTTTTTAGATAAAAAGGAATTTTCCCTGTAAATTTTCCATTTTTATAGCAAATAAATGCAACTGGGACAGGGCAGGAGGAGGTGGAGGAGATTGGGCATTTTATTTGCAGATACAGCATCACGCTGTCAACCAAAAGGGCTGTAGCTAGGCATGCAATTCACTGATAGGGTGATAAATGGTGTCAACATTTAAGCAGCTGTAGTATAGCAGCATCAAAGGTGACAACAATACTGTGATTTCACTGCAAAGCATTGCCACCCTATGAAAGGGAGTGCCTATACAATGGCTCTACTAGTAAGATCAACCGGTATCTAAAAAATGTTCCAGGGACTACTTAGGAAAACAGGGAGCATGGTCTAGCTAGTATGGTCAGCCTATAGAACATGTGGGATTTTATAGTATGGCCCAGGGGCGGACTGACAACTCATGGGGCCCCTGTGTCCTTGCCCAAACTCAAAAAAGCCTTAGAAAAAGGTACCAGGGGCATCTCATGGGGCCCCCTACTGACCCCGAACCCTCGGGCAGTGCCTGAGTTTCCAAATGGTCAGTCCGCCCCTAGTGGCCATAGTTATACTTTAAGTTGTTAATGGTACTTTCTTGTTACACCAAGCAGTACATTTATGAAAACTATGATCCAGGATCAGTGCCATGCCTGTATTCTGCTTCATTCAACCCTTTCTGTTCGTGTTAATGTGGCTTCACACTGATCCACTGCACTTTGACCAAAGCACAGTGTACCTGCGGTTCTAATGCAGGTTAGCTGCGCTTTCCTATAGATGTCTATTATATTTTGCAGTTTTGGCGCATTTTCTGAAAGAGCACCAAACTTGCATGCAGGACTTTAGGTGCGCTCATAGAAAGCACACCAACACCACAAGGCTTAATAGAGGTGTATGGGACAGTGCAGCTAAACTGCATAAAAACCACAGGTACACTGCACTGTGGCTAAAGTGCAGCGAATAAGTATGAAGCTGCCCTTAGTTTTAACAACTTTGGCTGCTGGCGTTAGGTGGGGGGGGGGCTGAATGCTGGAGTATAACAATTTGGATTTTCACTAAACATCTCTTTTGGATCCATTGATTCCAGAACTTGCCCTTTTGGGTATTCACGATGATGACCAAAGACTGCACTGCACAAAATATTAATCTCGTATTTGTTATATTATGCCAAGAAAGAAATCTTGTGTAAATGAGACTGTTTTACCATCTAGTGTGTCATCCTGAGAGTCCATGATAGATGCTGCTCTACCAAAGTACAAGTTGGCCTATCTTAACCGTGGCTGTCCCTGGAAGTATAAGTTCTTGCTTCCCTTGGACATCTCAGTAGTTGGCTTGGCTGGGGTTATTTCACATGGACTGCTGGTTTGGAAGGTCCAGTCTTTTTCCCCCTGTATTCCTCTTTCCACTCTGTTTTCCTTCTTACTCCCCCCCATCTTCCTGCTGCTACTTGGGTTTTGGGTTGCTCCTTTTGTAATGATTTACATGCATTTTGGGTTGTATATCTATTATCGAGGTTGTAAAACTAACTTCCAAGTTCATCACTGTCAAGCCGGTGGACTTTATACTATCTCTATACTACGTGAGCTTTATGCTCTGGTTTCCCACATGGAGGAAAAATATATTTGAAATATATTTTAAAAATATTCTTCCCAAATATATTGACATGTAATTGAAACACTACAATTTTGGCCATATTCAAAAAAAAATAAACTTTATACCACCGCCACTAAATACAGCACTATACTGGGCAAATGAAACCAATAAACGATTCCAGCACTCTTATTCCCCGTATATATTATTCTATAATATATATAATACCAAACCTTTTAATTTCAAATAAATATGTGTCTTATACTAAATTATAACTCTATCTCCCTCTACTGGTCAACCTTTATTATTATTATTATTATTATTATTATTAAAATCAAATATTTATTCACTACACCATAACTAAAATCATATCTCTAAAATCATATACCTCAGACACGTATACTATAGTGCATTAAAACCCCCTCATATATCTCACCCATACCTCCTAAAATAAATATAAATATTACATATTAAATACCTAGGGGATATATCTAAGACTAAACTGGTTATTTTCATATCAATAAAATAAATTAAAATAAATAAAAATAGATATTAAAACTTATAAGATATATCCAAAACCCACTAAAATCCCTAAAAATAAATCATAAATTTGGGACAATTTTATTTGTATATTTAATTTATTTTTATTCTATTGAATTTATTTCGATTTTTTGGATGAGTTTATGATTTATTGATGTTGGTATTGGAATAAGAGTGATTTTTATATGTTTGATAGAGAAGGTTGGTTATATTTATTTACTTTTAAGGGTGAAAGTATTACTTTTCTTTAAGGGTTTATGAGAGTAGGTATTTACTATATTATATAGTAAGGTGTGCGGAGGTACCATTTATTGAGGGTAGGTGAATGTAACATTGGCCAGGGTATTGAAGTAACTAATGTTATTACCAACAGGATTTACTGTGGACAAAAGAGACATACAGATGTATTCATGGCA
This sequence comes from Staurois parvus, assembly GCF_062004578.1. Classification (NCBI taxonomy): domain Eukaryota; kingdom Metazoa; phylum Chordata; class Amphibia; order Anura; family Ranidae; genus Staurois; species Staurois parvus. The sequence continues at coordinate 17,870,372 of NW_028317814.1, read as the reverse complement.
GAGAATGCAGCTTAGTCCAGCAGGTGAAAGTGTTGTACAATTACGCCAAAACCTACAGTGGGTGCTCAGCAGTAAAAAAAAAAAAAAACGGGCAAATGTTGAAATGATAATTTGCCAGCTGCTTTATAACTAAGACTATGCAACTTGCTGTTCTTTTTTTCATCTGTGCTTCCAGAGCCATGGGATTCGAAAAGACAATTGGAAAAAGAAAAGTGCATAAGTGTTGAAACAGTACCATCTACAGGCTTCTGTGTGTGCTGCCCCCTCTTCAATACTACACCATGGAAAGTCATGAGAACTATTATTTGACCAATATTTGTAGCATTGAAAGTTTTTTTTAATATTAAAAACAAAAAAAGGTAAAAAAAAAATTTTCTCTTAAAAAAGTTTACAGGTGTCCTTTTCATGAGATGATTTTGCTAAAGTGTTAAAATGTATATGAAGCCAAAACTTTTTTTTTCTAGTTTTGGATAAAATGTGGAAGGGTTAGATCCACTGTCTAGTGTTTATCACTGTGTCCCCACTGGGGAGATCCCTCCAATACTATTATTTCTAGTGACTAGTACAGAAAGGGATGAGTTGTCACAGGAATGGGATGTCTGAGGAAATCTTACAATGGGTACGCCTGTTCTGTTGACAACTGTCTAAGATGGGAAATGCCCTCACTTTGTAGACATCTGTTAGTGGGACAAGAAGAAAAGAGAAATCTCCCCAAGGAACACATAAAAACATTCCCGACTTGGATTATAACTATTTTTCCAAAAGTAAAAAATATGTTTGGCCTTTGCATTCCTGGTTTTGTAATGTTGCATTTTTGATTGATTTAACATCAATCTTATTTGAAAAATACATTTATTCTTTAACCACTTCCAGACCAGACACTTTTACCCCCTTCCTGACCAGGGCAATTTTCAGCTTTCAGCACTATCACACTTTGAATGACAGTTGCGCGGTCATGCAACACTGTACCCAAATGAATTTTTTACCATTTTTTTGAGACAGATAAAGCTTTATTTTGGTGGTATTTATTCACTGCTGGGATTTTTATTTTTTTTGCTATGTAAATGAAAAAGTCCAAAAATATTTAAAAAAAGTGTTCTTATTATAAAATTTTGCAAATAAATAATATTTCACCATAAATCTTTGCCAAAATTTATTCCGTTATCTTCTTAGTAAAAAAAAAAAAAAATCCAAATTAGTTTATAACCAAAAATTATAATTTTAAAACATATTTTTTTACATTTTTATTTTTTTTTAAATATTATTATTTTTTTTTTACATACTGTCACCCTAGCAGTACAGTGACACTGTACTACTTCTGGGGGGTGATGAAGATTTTTTTTTTTTTTTTTACTCTGATTGCTTTTACACCCATATAGGATGTAAAAGCAATCATTTCTCTTTCTCTCTGTGTGCATTCTTGCACTCATTGAGAAGTACTGAGTGAGCTGTGATTGGTCACAGCTTGTCACATGGTACAAGGCTGTTGTGAATAGCCTTGTACCATGTGACCTCTGTGATCATTCACAGATTTCACACGTAGTAAGCAATGATGTCACAAGTGACATCTTGCTTACTACTTTGCATGTGATCACTGATTGGCCAATCAGTGATCACATGATCGGGACCTCGTACAGAGATCCCGTCCGACGATCGGTGTTTCACTGTGTCCGCAGTGCTGCGCGCTCTGAGGGAGCGCGCACAAGCAGGGTGCGGGGAGGCCGTTTATAAACGGCCACCCGACCCTGCACTGCCACCGGCCGGCCGTTTATATACAACGGCCGGTCAGGAAGTGGTTAACCATTTCAGAGGATTTACCCCCCTTTCCTGACCAGGCCATTTTTTGCGCTACGGCACAACGTTACTTTAACTGACAATTGCATGGTCATGCAACGCTGCACCCAAATGAAGTTGATGTCTTTTTTCCCACAAATTGAGCGTTCTTTCGGTGGTGATTGATTGCCTGTGCAGTTTTTATTTGTTGCGCTATAAAGAAAAAAAGGCTGACAATTTTGAGGAAAAAAAAACAATATTTTTGACTTTTTGCTAGTTTTGTCCAGTAAAAAATGTGGGTTTCCTCCAGGTACTCTGGTTTCCTCCCACACTCCAAAGACATGCTGGTAGGTTAATTGGCTCCTGTCTAAATCAACCCTAGTATGTGTATGTATGAATGTGAGTTAGGGACCTTATATTGTACGCTCCTTGAGGGTTAGGGACTGATGTGAATGTACAATATATATGTAAAGCGCTGCGTAAATTGACAGCACTATATAAGTCACACAGATGGTGAAAAAAAAAAAGCTGATAGGGGTTATAATTTTTTCTTACGGTATCCAAAATAAACAAAAGTTTTGCCTTTAGTTACACTTTTTATTTAGTTACAATTTTTTAATTTTGTACTAATTAATGTCTTTAAATGGTATAAAATGAATATATATTTCATAATAAACTGATTAAAAAGAAATTAAAGCTGTTCTCCAGCTATACCCTCAGCATTCCACAGTTGTAATGCGTCCTCCCCCAGAATAAAATTGCTCACTGTTATCTCTTCACCCTGTGAACTTCTGCCCTAAAGTGGTTGTAAACCCACATATAAAAAAAATTACTTTTTGCCATAAATGAATACATTTTAATGTAAACATACATACAGCTGTGAGTGTACCTCAGAAAAATGCTCCCTAAGGGCTCATGTACACGGGACGTTTGGAAAACTCTTCTGAACGATGGAAACTGACTGCTGGAAAACGTAGGTTAAAAAACGCCTGTTTAGCCGCTTTTATGCGCGTTTATGAGTGTTTGCATTTAGAAGCGTTTTTTAAAGATAACATCAGGAGACCTTCTAAAATGCCCAGAATGCACTGAAAAACGGTAAAAAATTTACTATTTCAGACATTTTGAGAGAAATAGAGAGAGCAGAAGCAGAGAGAGCTGTATGTGTTGAGATGACCTGTCTTTTCTGGTTGTATTCACTATGGATCCCATCATGAGCATAATGCGGCACGTTCTACCATTTTTTCCTTTACGCAAAACCTGGAACTGACTGTGCTGGTGTACCGGGTCCATTTGAATACATGGAAAACGGTTTGCATGCATTTCTGATTATGAAAAAAGGCTCTGGATAACATCTGGACATGGAAGAGTTAAAAAACGCTTATAAACGCAAACGCTTATAAACGCGGTTAGCCACATTTACACACATTTACAAGCGTTTGAAATGCTGATAAAATCTACTCCTGAACGCAAGTTTGGTGCGTTCAAAAAAACGACTGTAAACTCAACTGCCTGTAAACGACTGTAAATGACATAGTGTACCTGGACACATAGGAAAACATAAGGGAGAGTTCAGGGGCTACTGAAAAGAAACGCAGAAAAGCTCCTGAACATCAGTTTATCAGCTGCAGTGTACATGAGCCGTTAGGCTTCATGTACACGAGCAGCTCATAAACTCGAGTTTAGGAGCTTTTGGCATTTTTTTGCCAAAGCTCCTAAACTCAACTCCATAAAAGCCTATGTGTCCATGTACACATAAGCTTTCAACAGAGTTTAGGACCTGCCGCATTCAGGAAAGGGAGGTTTAACCTCACCTAAACGCGGAAAAATCGCGTTCAGGATAGGAAAGTTTTGACCGCTGACCGCGGGAAAATGCAAAACGCAGCAGTACTGCGTTTTTGTCACGATTTTGAAGTTTCCCGTGGTCAGCGGTCAGGGTAGGCTCGTGTACATGAAGCCTAAGCTTGTCTCAGCCCTCCAAAAACTGCTGGTCTGTGGGCGTGGCTTAGGACTAGAGAATATTAGGCGGAAATGTGATGTCACACAATCCCCCAGTTATACACCCCTCCAGCCTCGGCGAACGTGCACAGAAATCTGACATCTCTATGCCTGCGTGTCTCCTGAGTGCATTCAGGGGAATATACAGGTGCCAGTGACAGCTCTGCTTACAGCACAGGATCTGTGCTAATCAGGAGAAAGCTGGTAGAAAGAAGTCAATCTTAAAAATCCTAGGAATCTTACAGCCTAAAGTGGTAATGTGGACCAGGAAACATTCTCATGTAAAACTGTAAACAGCAATTCACAAGCTAGGTGCTGTGAATAGAACAGGACACTCATCAGCTGTCAGCAGACTTACCTAGATAACTACAGCATTACTAAAGTGATGCCGATCTCTGTCATAAATCACTGCTGCTGAGTTCTCCATCGTGTGAAGGCAGAGACCAGCAGAGAGAGGATACCCGCTCCCCCACCCCTTTGCAGTGTAGTGGTCCCATCTTCAGCACCATTTTTCTGCTTGTGTCGGATTTATTCTCTTCAGAAGAGCAGGGAGGATTTCTGGAGAAGGGGATTGCTTCAAGATAGCAAACTAGGTTCAAATGCTTAGTAATGGTAAAATCCATTCAACTGTAGGATTAGATTGATTTGTGTTTTTTAGGTTTACAACCACTTTAAGTGTGGCCATGATCCTACAAACTTATACTATACCTTTTGGGACTGCTCAAAGATCAAATATTTCTGGAAAATTGAAGCCTGCAATGCTACCAACCTCTTGGTAACCTTTCTCCATTTAAAGTGATCCCAAACTCTGGTTTAAAAAAAAAAACTATTTGAATATACTGTATATTCTTAGAAGTATGGGTTTTTGAAAAAAATAAATAAAAACATCCATGCACTGCTCCATGCTGTAGCATCTGGCATGAGCATGCTGGCTCAGACTTTCAACCGTGCACTGAAATGTGGAGACAGCTGTCAATTAGGCAGCTTGGTGGATCCCAATAATGTTGTCAGGATCTTTCCTATCATTTGATTGGGTCACAGGAGTACAAAAGTAAGGCCCCTTCAGACAGGGTGGAGTCCATCTTGATCAGCAGGGGATACACTCACAGATCCCCTGCTGATCGGAGCAGATCAGTTGGATGATAGGTCCATTTCTGCTCAGTTTCTGCAGGGCAGATAAAGACAGATCCCACTCTGCTCTACAGATGGCCCAGAGTAAATGGACTCCACTGTCCCATTACACCTGACTACGCTGCTATCGGATCCCATTCATTTTTTGTGTGTGGACCGGATTGGACCTGGAGGTAGGCAGGTGTAAAGGAACACAAGTCTGTTTACGCTCGCCTGTCTATTGGGTTGAATGGACAATCCGATCAGGTCCATCTGAAAGACAGACAGGCAGGCCTTAGACCTCCAGTGTAAAATGGGCAACACTTTTCTTTTTAAAATGTCCATTCTGTTGCTCTCATCCTCCTCCAAATTCCTTTTTTTTTTGTCGCTGAGATCTGATTTCCTGTTAGAGGGTGGCTACATTGATTCTCCATGATCCCACTGTATGTAGGAATATAGCCACCCTCTCTTGCTTGCTCATGGGATGGACTATGGGATGTGTAGTGTGCATAGAGCAGTGCACATGACCACAACTAGTATGCATTGCTCATTCCAAATGGAAGTGAGCAGAACAAGGAGAGACTTGGGAGCTCACAAGAAGACATTACAAGGAGACAGAAAAACAGTAAGAAACAATTTCATGAAAAATTTTGTCACATGCAATTTGTGTGCGGTGCGATTGGAGGATTACATTTTGTAAGGCTCCATTCGCACTGTACCCGCACCAAAAATGTGCAGGTCCGCACTAGAATCGAATCGCATGGGTATTCACACCTATACGATCTGATTCTGCACATCACACCGCATTTTGCAGACCGATGTCGGGGTGTTGTTAACATACACACCCGCATCAGTTCGTATGAACGGGGTGCGACTGATGCCGTGCAGTATTTGCACTGAAAATGCTGCAAATTCCGCACCGCATCAGTGTGAGCCAAGACTAATGCAGGCCATAGACGGGTCGAAAATTGTCTGATTTTTCAGCCGGAAAAAAAAATTGGCCGATTTTCGCACCGTTAGTGGGTTAATTGGTCGGCCGTTTTGGCACATTTTTTTATTGGTAAAGTTGGAAAAAATTGGCAGATTTTCCCGGCAATAATGGGCAAATCGGCCAGTCGTTTTACCAATAAAAAAAAATCTGCGCATGGGAGAAAGAAAGAAAAGAAGGAAGAAGAAGAAAGAAGGAAGAAGAAGAAGAATTTTTATGTAAAATATAATAGCGGAGCTCTCTGCAAGGGACAGAAGTAATTAAATGCCGGCTGTAGACAGGATGAAAACCGGCCAATTTTTTTTTACCGTTGGTGGTAACGTCGGCCTATTGAACGACCGATTTTTCATTTTTCTTTTTAAACGCCTGGTTTTCGACCCGTCTATGGCCTGCATTAGCCTTCTCTGGAATAGTTCCTTACATCTTCTTTTATTATACAGTTGCAAGAAAAAGTATGTGAACCCCTTGGGATTACATGGAGTTTTGTATGAATTGGGCATAAAATGTGCTCTGAACGTCATCTAAGTCACAACAATAGAAGAACACAGTCTGCTGAACATAATACTACACAAACATTAGATGTTGCCATGGTTTAATTGCACATAACATGTAAACATTCACAGTGCAGGGAGGAAAAAGTATGACAGTAGACAGTCTGTTTTACCGTGGACACATGAACATCAAGGCTTTTGGAGATACTTTTGTAACCCTTTCCAGCTTCATGCAAGTCAACAATTTTTGATTGTAGGTCTTCTGAGAGCTCTTTTCTGCGAGGCATGGTTCACATCAGACAGTGCTTCTTGAAACCAGAAAACCCAAAACAGGTGTGTGTTTTTTAAGACAGGACAGCTGTCAGCAACACATCCAATATCATCACACTGATTGGAGTCAAGGTTGGCTCACTCCTGGCTCCAATTAGCTCTGGGAGAAGTCATTAAGCTAGGGCCTCACATACTTTTTCCTCCCTGCACTGTGAATGTTTACATGTTATGTGCAATTAAACCATGGCAACATCTAATGTTTGTGTAGTATTATGTTCAGCAGACTGTGTTCTTCAATTGTTGTGACTTAGATGACGTTCAGAGCACATTTTATGCCCAATTCATGCAAAACTCCACGTTATCCCAAGGGGTTCACATACTTTTTCTTGCAACTGTATATAGTTGGTTGACTGCCAAAGCGCAATTTCCTTGTTGCAGTTTCCTGTGAATGTGGGGTTTTTTTTGCCTTATGCCCTTTTTTCTGCTACTTTTACTGTAACGTAAGTCGGCATGACTTACTATTTTATTTTTATTATTTTTATTAAGAATAGAAGACAGACGGCATGTCTGTCTTCTATCCCTAATAAAAATAATCAAAAATAGAATTAATATCAGACATTCCATCTCTCTGGCCAATGCCAGAAAAGCCAGCCTGTCCACGATTTCCTTCATTACATCCTCACTGTGCTTGAGCATCTTTGATACTGCATGCGTTGTTTTCTCCAACTTAGCAAATTTCCTAACTGGCCATTCCCTTGTCCAGGCTTTGCTCTGCTTGCTTTCTTATGTATGTTCAATCCAGAGCAAACGAGTGTTCCAGCTGCTCGACAGACACAAAGCTGTTTTTACATAAATATTAATTAGCTGCTCACTCTGCCCCTGACAGCTCCACATTCCCGCCCTGAAGTGGCAGTTTAAGTTGCGTCTCCCTCAGGAGTCATGCTCGGATAATTCTCACCCGCAGCTTCCCTGTAAACACCTCGTTACACTATAATTAGAACGCTGATTAGTTCAGGGCCAGAAAATTGCTATTTAAAGGTCACTGCAGGCTTCTCATTAAGGTTTTTGTGTTTTAATCTAAATGAACAGGTGAGAAGCGCAGTATCAACACACTAAAATTGGAGGAGACAAGACATGATTCTCAGCAGATTACACCCTACTGAGGTCCTTCTGGATCTACTGGAAATTTTACAATCACGGATTTTCTGGATGCCACGGGCATGAACGTGGTAGACAGGAATTAGCTTGGGGTTCAGGTTGAACGTAATTTCACATCAAACCCAAACTGGTTGCAGTTCAATGCACCACTGAACAAACTGTCATTATTTGACCACCTTGCCTGTGCAAATTGCAGCCTGCTGTTTGTAAACAAACCATCTGGGCATCTGTCATTTAGCGGTGGCAGCACTACCAAAGATAATGATCGATTTTCAGCCGGCTTCTGATTGTAAACAAACCATCTGGGCATCTGTCAATTAGCGGTGGTAGCAATACCAAGGATAATGATCGATTTTCAGCCGGCTTCTGACTGTAAACAAACCAGCTGGGTATCATTCATTTAGCTGTGATAGCACTACCAATGATAATGATCGATTCTCAGCCGGCTTCTGATTGTAAACAAACCAGCTGGGCATCTGTCATTTAGCGGTGGTAGCAATACCAAGGTTAATGATCGATTTTCAGCCAGCATCTGATTGTAAACAAACGAGCTGGGCATCTGTCATTTAGCTGTGGTAGCACTACCAATGATAATGATCGATTTTCAGCCGGCTTCTGATTGTAAACAAGCCAGCTGAGGATCCTAGGTGACACCATTAACCCAATGTGGTAATGATCAGATTGAGTCAATGGGGTAGATTTAATAAAAGTAAAGCATTACTTTACAAAGAATACCCAATCACATGCCAGGAAATAAAAAAAAAACTGCATTTTTGCTCGCACAAGATTAGATGATGGAAGTCAGAGCTCCCCCTCATTTACGAAGTTCTGTAGCAACTGCACTTGCACAGCGTCAAGTATAGTTGCCTTTAGTAAATCAACTCCATAGATATCACCCAGCATCCCTTGCAGGTTTTTTTTTACAGCAGAAGATGGCCGGGGATCTGAAATTTTGTGGCAGAATAATCAGGTGGTGGGTCATCATGACTGATGCTGGATATACATCATTAGACACCACGATTGACAATAGATTTGCATCAGGGAACATGGTTTATATTATTTTTATTGGCATTAAATTAAAGGAGTTTTTCATGGTGTATTTATGCTTATTTACATTTCTATTTTTTTGGAGAGGGAATGAGGCGTAAGGGATAATAATGTAACTAATTTCCCTGGGAGGGTGAATAGCTGGGGGACCCCTTATCATAAAGTCCTACTCATAAATCACTACATCCCTGTTGGGTACCCTTCCAGTGTTAAAAGACAACAGGCCTTATGACAACATTCTTATTTTAACTGTGAATATATTTGTTTGCTGTAAACTCAATTAGGGACCTACTTGACAAGTGGCAGTCATTTTTATCCTGGCACACATCTCGGGTGACCTAGCTGCTAAATTTCCACACTTATCTTTTCAGTGGCTCTAGTATGTTTACTGGTTTATATACAGTATCACTCTGCTGGGATCCAATAAGTGCATCATCTACACACAATGGAACATTAGAGGGCAATGGTACAACAGAGTCATGTGACAAACGGCTGTAGTCACACACAAGAAATGAACACAAGGCTCTAGCTTCTCGTGAATATAAAGCCTGAGCTTACCTTAACCTCCCTAACGGTATTCCCGAGTGTAGCTCGGGGTAAAATGTCAGTGCCAAAAGCGGTAACCCCGAGCTACACTCGGGCTTACCATGCGGCGTTGCTCAGGGAGTCCCTGCAGCACTTACCTTGTCCTTCGCTCCCGCTATGCGTCCCCTGCAGCGTCCCCGGCCCTCTCCTCCAGCCGATGCCAACATCCGGCTTCTGTCTTCCGGTCCCTGTGACGCCGGGATGTACGGGCGCTGTCGACGGCGGGAAATTTGAAAATTTAAAAAAATGTCATTTTTTTCAAAACACATTTTTCATAGTAAAACATTGCTGTTTCAACCTATTTCACATACATATTGTCCCTAGTGCTTTGTCCTGTGCCCTGCCTGCGGTTTGTCTGTTCTTTCTGCCTGGAAACTGAGAAATGTCCATGGCGTCCAAAAAGTGTTCCTTTAGGTCAAAAGCGGGTTTAGATCAGCTAGAGAACAGCGATAGTAAATCAGAACCACTTGCAGAATTGAGTGATAATGATTCGTGGGGGAAATTCGTCATCAGACACTGAAAACGATTTTGCGACTTTGCTCAGTGATGTGCGAACTTGGTCCTATATTTCAAATTTCAGTGTTTTCGGTTTGATTATATTATTGAATTAAATTTATTATTATTATATTATTATTTTTTATGATTATTTGTTAAATTATAATTTATGATTTTGTGTTTCAAATTTTATCATACCCGGGATGTTTAATAGACTCTTGTTCGGACAGATTTCAGTGAGTTATTCCTAAAAATTACAGCCTACAATAAAAAAACTACATATTTCCATGCAAAATAATGGTACCGCTTTCAGCACCAAAAATCTGAAATAATCATACCGCCAGGGAGGTTAAAGAAAAAAAATGTATTTCTCAAATAAAATTGATGGTAAATCAATCAAAAATGCAACATTACAAAACCAGGTATGCAAGGGCCAAACATATTTTTTACTTTTGGAAAAATAGTTATAATCCAAGTCGGGAATATTTTTCTGTGTCCCTTGAGGAGATTTCTCTTTACTTTTTATCCCACTAACAGATGTCTACAAAGTGAGGGCATTAAAAAAACTACTTATTTCCATGCAAAATAATGGTACCGCTTTCAGCACCAAAAATCTGAAATAATCATACCGCTAGGGAGGTTAAAAAAAAAAATATATATCATCATCATACAAGGGACATTACTTACCTCCAGTGAAATGTGTCCCTTGTGCTGCTGTGCCCTCCTTTCACCAAAATCTTCCTTCTCTGATGCTCTCCACCCTGCTGCTATAATGGCGGGTTTTCAATGATGTATCACACCAGAAGTGGTATGGGTTCCATACTGGTACAAGTTTGTTCCTCTCTCTGTTTTATTTGAACTTTTCAGAGAGGCTATTTGAAACCACATGTGAGACTTATTTGCCTCCCCTGGCTATTGAAGTCTGCCCTCTTAGAACATCACTTTACCAGATGTACATGTTCCAACTTTATTTTGGGTAGGGGTGTGGTTTTTTTACATGCTTGGATGACTCCCACTCGCTACCTGTGGATTCGAGCTATATTCTAAATTTGGAGTAAGTATATTGTAGACTGGGAAGTGTAATACACATAAATTCAGTATTTGTTGAATGACCCTATCTCAGCTATTCATTCTTATAGATTTATCTATTACATATGTATAGATGTTAGAGAATTGACGATATTGTGCCCATTAATGCCTATCTGTGGTCTCCCCATGGCATAGATGAAGATGACTACATCCTGAGATATTTCGTATTGATTTTGTAAGTTTTTATTTAGTTTTTTTGTGGGGTTGTATATTCACTTTTCTCTTCCTATGGGTCAGTTGATGTTTTGACAATTTATGTTATATTACCTTTCATGTACATATATCATTTATGTATGTTTTTCACCTACAGAGATGCTACGATATATTTGTCACACTTGAGTGCAATAATCTGAAGAAGCGGTTGTTACTGCAAAACGCGCTATTATCGTTAACAACGATCCATTCACTTTGTTATTATATGTAGTTTGTTTTTATATCTTGTTGAATACAATTATATCTGTATTATTGATTTCTTACATACATATACCGGTAGGTTACCCTTGAAATCTCCTTTCTATGCTGGTTTGTATTCCCTCTTTTAGGGTGGTGATCCCCCGGTATAAGTATACCACACCTCACTGCTGTACACACAGCCTCTTCTCATTTGTGTGCTTTAATAACTATGTTGTATGGCTGCATTAAAGTCTTTTTGGAAAGTAGACAGTAAAAGGTATTTAGTAAGAGGCATGGTAAGTTTTTTGAAGTTGTAATTTTTTTGCCAATTTTTTGCAAAATACAGTAAAATAAAACATTTTTCACGTACGATCACCGGTGCAGCATAGCATCATCATATAACTGGTGTGGCGATGATCAGGGACACCGACTAGTGACAGAAAGTTTTGTTTTTCGCACAATGTTTTTTTTTTTTTTAACAAACTGTTACCAGAGCAATACAATGTTATCATAGTAACATTGTACTACTCTGGGACAGTGATCAGTATTTTTTTTTCCAGATTATGATTGCTTATACCAGTGAATTTCATTGCTATAAGCAAGCATTTTGCTAAACTAAAATCGATTAATTCAATAAGTATTGTAGTGATTAGCTGTGATTGGCCAGAGCTGATCACATGGTAAAGATGGACTGTGAGTGGCCCTGTCTGCACCATGTGAACACTAAGCAATCACAGCTAGCAACACAATTGTACACAATGAATAGCATGAAAGGAAGCCATTCATTGTTTACAATTGTCAATGTGATCTGATGGGATTGTTCATGGTAGTGACAGCAGGCTGGTACAGTGATCTGTCATGGGCTGTGTTTGGTGGACACAGCAGGTGACAAATCAAGCCCAAGGCACCTTCTGGGAGGACGTCATTCTGGGAGGAAAGTCCAGACTTGCCATCATATTACAATAGGCCAGGCAGGAAGTGGTTAAAAAAAATCTTATTTTTATATTTTATGACAATATAGCTAAATTGGTACAATTAAAGTGGTGGCAATTTTTAAAAATCCACATATGTAATAAATGTAGCCTTTTCACATGCCAGCGATAAGATAACTGCTCAATCTTGCTAAAGATCATTTTGTTATATCCACCACAATTCAAAACCTGCGCTAGGTAAGCATGAATAAATAAAAAAAAAACTCAAATCCGCCATCATGTAGCTATTTTAACCATTATGGCTAAAAGAATACATTTTGTTCTGTATCGTGAAAGAGATTCAGCAGTTGAATTTTCTACCAACATATTACCATCTATCAATATTGGGAATAAAAAGGAGATGTTCTCGGCAGATAGATTAGAAAAGGAAAAAGTGGGATTGAAAATGGTCTATGACTGTAATGGTATGACTATAGAATTTGCCAACAAATTGATCCAGAGACGAAACTTGACAACAGATCTTTTTTTCAGATTTATTTGAGATATTTATATCGCACCAACAGATTACTGCTTTATTTCAGATTCACGTCAGTCCTGCTCTCAAGGAGCTTACAATCTAAGGTCTCTACCTCACATGCATACATACACTAGGGCCAATTTAGTCAGAAGCCAAGTAAGCTATCAGCAGGTATTTGTAATGTGGGAAGAAACTGAAGTACCTGGCGGAAACCCATGCAAGCGCAAGGAGAACATGCAAACTCCAAGCAGGTAAGGTTTTGGTTTGCAAAGAATTGCAAAGAATTTCCAAGCACACTTACCAGCCTGCCTGCAAAACAACCAATTTGGCCCTAACAGTTTGCATTAAAAACACAGGCTTTTGTTTGCACACATTTGCAAATACATGCTTCTGTATACCGCAGTCCTAACTCTAACATTTCTAGAGCATCCACAGTGGCAGCATATATAGCAATTGATAGGTTAATGGCAGGTGTGCCTGGAGGGAGCCCATTCCTCCTTAAAGGCACAGGGATGCATGTTATGCCCAGCTATAGCAAAATAACAGAAAAGGCATTCAGTCCATCTGTGCACCAAATTCAATTTGGATTTGAACCAATGCAGCAGGGCAGAAGTGTCAACCGCTAAGGCACTGTGCTGCTCTGTTGTTATTTAACCACAAAAACTGTTTCTACATGTAAAAAAAAAAATCTAAATACATTATATAAATTTAAAGATAAAAGTAATTATTCTAATACCTAAAAAATCTTAAAAAACCTTTGTGGTGTACGGATCCATATTAGAATCCAAGTAACAAACAGAAATTGTAGTATCTATAACAATCCACAAGATGGCCCCAAAACACCTCCTCTTTAAAAGGAATAAAAACATAATGAATAAAGGCAATCTCCATACAACACAGTCACTATAAAAACAAAAAAACATTCTTGGTTCTTTAATGAATACTAGACGCATGCATGTATATCTTGCTCTTTGAGACCTTTTGGTGCTATGATATCCAGATTAAAAAATCCAAAAGATTTCCAGTCTACAAAACTTTTTAAATTTCTCACTATAAAGGAAATAAATTTCAGATTTCAAAGCGGTATTAAAAGAGAAGTAAGGGTTTTCTTTCTTCAGCTGTATCCTGTTCTCTGTGAGCTGCCAATAAAAAAATCTTTCCAGCCCTCTGAGAAGTGCACGCTGTTAAAATCAAGGTAAATACCTGTGGGAGGGGCTTCAGTCTTCTCAGGATCTTATTCCAACAATCTTGTCTGGATCCACCTCCTTTCCTTCTCCTGTGTTTGACTGATATCGGAAAGTGTTGCGTTTTTGATGCATTTTTTAATGTACAGTTGCAAGAAAAAGTATGTGAACCCCTTGGGATTACGTGGAGTTTTGCATGAATTGGGCATAAAATGTGCTCTGAACATCATCTAAGTCACAACAATAGAAGATCACAGTCTGCTGAACATAATACTACACAAACATTAGATGTTGCCATGGTTTAATTGCACATAACATGTAAACATTCACAGTGCAGGGAGGAAAAAGTATGTGAGGCCCTAGCTTAATGACTTCTCCCAGAGCTAATTGGAGCCAGGAGTGAGCCAACCTTGACTCCAATCAGTGTGTTGATATTGGATGTGTTGCTGACAGCTGTCCTGCCCTTAAAAAACACACACCAGTTTTGGGTTTACTGGTTTCAAGAAGCACTGTCTGATGTGAACCATGCCTCGCAGAAAAGAGCTCTCAGAAGACCTACGATCAAGAATTGTTGACTTGCATGAAGCTGGAAAGGGTTACAAAAGTATCTCCAAAAGCCTTGATGTTCATGTGTCCACGGTAAGATAGACTGTCTACAAATGGAGAAAGTTTAGCACTGTTGCTACTCTCCCTAGGCGTTGTCGTCCTGTAAAAATGACTGCAAGAGCACAGCGCAGAATGCTGCATGAGGCAAAGAAGAATCCCAGAGTGTCAGCTAAAGACCTACAGAAATCTCTGGCACATGCTAACATTGTTGTTGACACATCTACAATAAGGAAAACATTAAACAAGAATGGAGTACATGGGAGGACACCACGGAGGAAGCCATTGCTGTCCAAAAAGAATATTGCAGCACGTTTGAAGTTTGCAAAAGAGCTCCTGGATGTTCCACAGCACTACTGGCAAAATATACTGTGGACAGATGAAACCAAGATTGAGTTGTTTGGGAAGAACACACAACACTATGTGTGGAGAAAAAAAGGCACAGCACACCAACATCAAAACCTCATCCCCACTGTAAAACATGGCGGAGGGAGCATCATGGTTTGGGGCTGCTTTGCTGCCTCAGGGCCTGGACGGATTGTTGTCATTGATGGGAAAATGAATTCCAGAGTTTATCAAGACATTTTGCAGGAAAACGTACGACCATCTGCCCGCCAACTGAAGCTCCGCAGAGGATGGGTGATGC
This sequence comes from Staurois parvus, assembly GCF_062004578.1. Classification (NCBI taxonomy): domain Eukaryota; kingdom Metazoa; phylum Chordata; class Amphibia; order Anura; family Ranidae; genus Staurois; species Staurois parvus. Next base: position 17,855,096 of record NW_028317814.1, on the reverse strand, counting down.
AACAGGACAATGACCCAAAGCATACAAGTAATTCAACAAAACAACAGCACAGAATACGCCTTCTGGAGGGGCCCAGTCAGAGTCCTGACCTCAACCCAATTGAAATGCTGTGGCATGACCTTAAGAGAGCGATTCACACCAGACATCCCAAGAATATTGCTACACTGAAACAGTTTTGTGAAGAGGAGTGGTCCAAAATGACTCCAGATCGTTGTGCAGGTCTGATCTGCAACTACAGGAAACGTTTGGTTGAGGTTATTGCTGCCAAAGGAGGGTCAACCATTTATTAAGTCCAAAGGTTCACATACTTTTTCCTCCCTGCACTGTGAATGTTTACATGTTATGTGCAAATAAACCATGGCAACATCTAATGTTTGTGTAGTATTATGTTCAGCAGACTGTGTTCTTCTATTGTTGTGACTTAGATGACGTTCAGAGCACATTTTATGCCCAATTCATGCAAAACTCCACGTAATCCCAAGGGGTTCACATACTTTTTCTTGCAACTGTATGTTGCATTTTCGTGTTTTGTGATTTGTGTGACTTTAACCTCCCTAGCAGTATGATTATTTCAGATTTTTGGTGCTGAAAGCGGTACCATTATTTTGCATGGAAATATGTAGTTTTTTTATTGTAGGCTGTAATTTTTAGGAATAACTCACTGAAATCTGTCCGAACCAGAGTCTATTAAACATCCCGGGTATGATAAAATTTGAAACACGAAATCATAAATTATAATTTAATAAATAATCATAAAAAATAATAATATAATAATAATACATTAAATTCAATAATATAATCAAACCAAAAACACTGAAATTTGAAATATAGCGCCAAGTTCGCACATTGCTGAGCAAAGTCGCAAAATTGTTTTCAGTGTCTGATGATGAATTTCCCCACGAATCTTTATCACTCAATTCTGCAAGTGGTTCTGATTTACTATCGCTGTTCTCTAGCTGGTCTAAAACCGCTTTTGACCTAAAGGGACGCTTTTTGGACGCCATGGACGTTTCTCAGTTTCCAGGCAGAAAGAACAGTAAAAATGCAAGCAGGGCGCAGGACAAAGTACTCGGGAAAAAATGTATGTGAAATGGGTTGAAACAGCAATGTTTTGCTATGTAAAATTTGTTTGGAAAAAAATGACATTTTTTAAAATTATCAAATTTCCCGCCGCCGGCGCCCGTACGTTCCGACGTCACAGGGACCGGAACACAGAAGCCGGATGCCGGCATGGGCTGGAGGAGATGACCGGGGACGCTGCAGGGGACACATCGCGGGAGCGAAGGACAAGGTAAGCTCTGCAGGGACTCCCTATGCAGCGCCGCATGGTAAGCCCGAGTGTAGCTCGGGGTTACCGCTTTTGGCACTGACATTTTACCCCGAGCTACACTCGGGAATACCGCTAGGGAGGTTAAGCTGGTTGTTATGGACGCGGTGGCCACCCACTCCTTAACGACCATGTTGTTTACTTGTTGTTAAGGACGCTGGGGGCTGTCCACTCCTTAACAACCATGTTGTTTACTGATTGTCAAGGACTCCAGTGGCCATCTGCTCCTTAACAACCAGCTAAAGTCACACAAAGCACAAAGCGCAAAATGAATACAAAAGCATCAAAAACAGGTGTGAAAAAAAAACCACACAAAATGCACTCACCACAATCTGCATAGATGTGAACCTAGCCATATTGCTGACTTTGCCCGTGCTGGCGAGATTCTCCTTCTCTATTTGTCCTGAGAGTGAGAAAAAATCCCAAATTTAACATTTTTCACCAAAGCAGGTAGAAAGAGGAAAGTTTTCCATTGGGGATACCTGTTCTGTTAATTTAACTGGCTGTTTCCTTTACCTTGGAGAGATATCCTTTGACTTTCTGTTGTGACTATAGGAAGTGAAGGGGTATGGGATTCATTAATAAGCAAACCTTAAAGCAGTAATAAACCCAAAACGAAAAATGTAATATATTGCAGCTTACCAATCATTAAATATGGTGGCTGCATTTGTTTTCAGTTTTAGGCTTTTCTCCCTCTAATTTCACCTGCTGATGTGGCCAGTAACATGTCTCCTGTATTAGAGTGCCCCTACTCTGGATGGAGGAGCACAGGGGGTACTTTTGGACAGCAGCATTGTTAGACTAGGAATAAGGGAGTATTAGATTCATTAGCAGATTTAGATGCACTAAACAAATTAAATCTGAAATTCAGCTAACACTTTATAAGCAGCTACAGCAACAGTTTTTTTTCTTTTGGGATAAAGGTTTTACATAAATAAAAACAGGCCATTGTAAGTACCCCGACTCGTAAATGGTTTGGCTCAATCCTCTAACTGCCATATCTGCAGGACAACTTGTTCTGTTGAAAACTAGACTTACTTGTCACCAGATGAAAAGAAAAAAAAGAAAGCCTAAAAAAAAAGCCATCAAATCCAAGAACTGGTAAGCTGCAATATAATAAATGTTTGCTTTTGGGTTTAATACCGCTTTAAACCTGTACAATTATGTGAAAAAATAATTACACCCCATGGAAACTGTTGACTTATTGAACATATCTGAACAGGCAGGAAGGTTCAAACAGTGTATATACTTGATAACAAAAAGGACATATTTACCACTTGAGGCCTGGAAGGTTTTACCCCTTTCATGGACAAGACACTTTTGCTATTCACCACTGTGCTACTTTAACTGGCAATTGCACAGTCATGAAATGCTGTAACCACATTAAATTTACAGCATTTTTTTTAACACAAATAGAGTTTTCTTTTGGTGGTATTTGATTACCACTGGGTTTTTATTTTTGATTAAATGAATGAAAAAAAGATCAAAAATTAAAAATAAAAAAAAAACCCAAAACAATATTTTATACTTTCTGTTCTAAAACATTCAATTAAAAAAAAAAAGTAATCAGTGTGTGCATTAATCCTTCTCTTTGTGTGCTTTTATAATGGGTCTATGGAGATTTATTCTTTTTTGTAAATTTTGCCCCGATTAACCCGAATGGGGGCACTTATTCCTGTGACAACTTTCCAAGAAAGAAATTCCTTTCGTTTGGAAGAGATTTCCTATAGCATTTACAGAACAGAAAGCCCTGGAAGGTAGTCTGCCCATCAGGCTGCAGGCAACAAACATAATCTGATTGGATTTTAACCTCTCTACTCTATCCAAAACTGAAAAAAAAGTTGTTGTTTTTTAAGTACATTAATTATTATTATACAGGACTTATATAGCGCCGCCAGTTTGCTCAGCGCTTTATATAACGGAGGGAGACATTACAGTAACAATACAAGAGGGATTAGAGGGTCCTGCTCCTTGGAGCTTACAATCTAGGAGGGAGGGGATAGTGGTACAGGAGGAAATAGCTGTGGGGGATGGAGTGGTAGGAAGAGTAGAGGATTGCAATATTAGCTGGGGTCAGGGAAGGCTTCCCTGAACAGATGGGTTTTCATAGTGCGCCTGAAAGTGAGGAGAGTAGGCGATAGCCTGATAGATTGGGGCAGGGAGTTCCAGAGGATGGATGAAGCCCTCGAGAAGTCCTGGAGACAAGCATGGGAGGAGGAGACAAGGGAGCTAGAGAATAGGAGGTCTTGCGAGGAGCGGAGAGTAAGGTTTGGGTGGTATTTAGAGACAAGGTCGGTGATGTAATTAGGGGCAGTGTTATGAACGGCTTTATACGTCAGTGTTAGTGTTTTAAATTTTATCCGCTTGGCAATTGGAAGCCAGTGGAGGGATTGGCAGAGAGGGGTGGCAGATACAGAGCAGTTCGTAAGGTGAATGAGTCTGGCAGCAGCATTCGTGATGGACTGGAGTGGGGATAGCCTGCGATGAGGTATGCCAGTGAGGATAAAATAATAATAAAATCTCAGATTGCAAGACCTGGCCCGTTAATGACTATACTGTTTTATTAGGGTCCATGTCCATTGGGCTTTGGGCTCGTGTCAACAGAAACAAATTGACATGTTTATAAGATCACTCAGGATTCACTGACTGGTACATCGGATCTGCAGTTGGCCCCTTCTGACCTACTTCAAGTGAGTTTTGCATTTCCATAGACATGTAATGGAAGGCAAAACCCACATGAAGTAGACAAAAGCCCATAGACACAGACACTTAAGAATACCAGGGTATGAAGTGTCCACTGAAAGCTATAAAGAAGTGCAACATCCTCACTGCTACCATTCATACCTTCCCAAAATACAGCATAAGGACAATCTGAAAACCCACATTGATATTAATGCTTGGGCAGTGTAGTTCAATAACAAGGCGTCAGTCCAATCCCTTAACATATATACATTACATGGTTAGAATCAGGGTGGATAAAAATCAATGATTTTTTAAAAAAAATCAAAAAAAATCGGATTTTTTTGATTTAAATCGGACTTTTTTGATTTAAATCGGATTTTTTTGATTTAAATCGGACTTTTTTGATTTAAATCGGATTTTTTTGAATAAAATGCTTTTTGAGGAAAATATATTACCATCCAAAGGTTATTCCATCATGAAATAAAGATTCGTTTTTTAATTATGTAGAATAAGGATGTATATGTTTCATTTTTTTGGTAAATAAATTCCATGAATCCATTCACAATGTCATGCTCTTCCAGAGGTTTTTGTAAGATTATTGGGCAGTTTCTCTGCCTACAAGATATTATCACAGATGCTTGGTTTACTTTTGCAGTTCTCAAAACTGAATTTGACTCGGCGGAGATCACATGCCTCTTCTTCACAGCAAAAATGTTATAACATGAACAGAGTTAAGAAAAAGACCTTCATCCTAACTTCTACAAACCTATGAATACAAAATCAACCCCTTCAGTGCTAAGTTTCAAGAAGTTCAGTGAATAGAATAGAAACAATATTCTATTCAATCAGTTAAAGTAACTCAGCGGCATAACGCAAAAAATAGCTTAGAAGAAATGGAGGGTAAATCCTTTGGAAGGCAAGTGGTTAAAGCTTTCCTTTCCAGAGAGAAAGGAAATAAAATCTTTGCTTTCTTGAAGAGCTATGGGTGCTCACCCATTGGGAGACCGGATCTCCCTCACACCTGTGAATACACGAGATACCAGTGGCCCCAGTGCTTTTCAAAAGGAGTGAAGATTTGACTTACTGTCCTCTTGAAGGTTATCAAACCTAAGCATCAGAATCGCACTGCATTGATGTGAACGGCCTTCACTGAAAACAATGTTATTTCAGATGACATGCGAATCTGTGCATTCACATTGGATCAAAATCGCATCAGAATTCACATCAGTGTGAATCGAGACTTAGAGTCAGAGCAATAATTCGAAGGCCATCATTCATGGTTAACTCACAAACACCAAAAGTACTGCTCCAGGCTGGTCCACCCTTGTCTGCTAGGACTACCAGGTGCTAGTCCAGCTCATACCTGAAGAATACATAGAAATGGATAGATGACTGCCATCCGATAAAACTACTTTATTCTGACATATCCATCAAGGCAAACCTGATGACCTGTAAAAGGTTAGCATTGCCTATGGACAATTTCAGGTATCAAAGTCTGTTGCTGTTTCAAATTTTTACTTCTTCCATACAGGGCACTTTTACCCCCTTCCTGCCCAGGCCAGTTTTCACGTTTCAGCGCTCTCACACTTTGAATGACAATTGCGATGTCATACAACATTGTACCCAAACTAAAATTTTAACATTTTCTTCACACAACTAGAGCTTTCTTTTGGTGGTATTTAATTACCGCTGGGGTTTTTATTTTTGCTAAATTAACAAAAAAAGACCGAAAATTTTGAAAATGTTTTTCTTTATTTCTGTTATAAAAGTTTGCAAATAAATAATTGTTCTTCATAAATTAAGGCCAAGATGTATTCTGCTACATGTCTTTGGTGAAAATAACCCAAATTAGGATGTATTATTTAGTTTGTAGGAAAGTTATAGAGTTCACAAACTATGGGATCTGAATATTGATCAATCCTGAAGTGCTGACGGCCAATCTAATTTGTTAAGGTTCAAGAATATCAGAATAGTACAGATATCCCCCAAATGACCACTCTTTGCAAAGTAGACAGTCCAACGTATTCAGTTGTGTTCAAAATAATAGCAGTGTGTTGAAAAAAGTGAATAACGCTCAAAATCCTTCTGATAGCTTTTATTTCCATACACACAAATGCATTGGGAACACTACACATTCTATTCCAAATCAAAACATGAAGAAAAATATATCAAATTTGTGTTGTTCCTCTAAAAAAATTGAAGAAAAGTGAATATTAGACTGTTCAAAAAAATTGCAGTGTTTGTATTCTTCTTTACAAACTCAAACATTCACTATAAACTGAAAAATGTTTGAAGATTTTGCTTTCCTTTGAATCACTTAATGAATATTTAGTTGTATAAGCACTGTTTCTGAGAACTGCTGTACATCTGTGTTGCATGGAGTCACCCAACTTCTGGCCCCTGTGATCAGGTATTCCAGCCCAGGATGATTGGACTACATTCCACAGTTCTTCTCTATTTCTTGGTTTTGCCTCAGAAACTGCATTTTTGATGTCACCCCACAAGTTTTCTATTGGATTAAGATCCGGGGATTGGGCTGGCCACTCCATAACGTCAATCTTGTTGGTCTGGAACCAAGAAGTTGCACGTTTACTGGTGTGTTTGGGGTCGTTGTCTTGTTGGAACACCCATTTCAAGGGTATTTCCTCTTCAGCATAAGGCAGCATGACCTCTTCAAGTATTCTGATGTATTCAAACTGATCCATGATCCCTGGTATGCGATAAATAGGCCCAACACCGTAGTATGAGAAACATCCCCATATCATGATGCTTGCGCAACCATGCTTCACTGTCTTCACAGTGTACTGTGGCTTGAATTCAGTGTTTGGGGGTCGTCTGACAAACTGTCTCCGGCCACTAGACCCAAAAAGAACAATCTTACTTTCATCAGTCCACAAAATGTTGCGCCATTTCTCTTTAGGCCAGTCAATGTGCTCTTTGGCAAATTGTAACCTCTTCAGCACGTCTTTTTTTCAACAGTGGGACTTTGCGGGGGCTTCTTGCAGATAGCTTGGCTTCACATAGGCGTCTTCTAATTGTAACAGTACTCACAGGGAACTTTACACCTTCTTTGATCTTCCTGGAGCTGATTGTTGGCTGAGTCCTTGCCATTTTGGATAATCTTCTATCCATTTGAATGGCAGTTTTTCGCTTTCTTCCGTCTTTCAGGTTTTGGTTGCCATTTTAAAGCATTTGCGATCATTTTAGCTGAGCAGCCTATCATTTTCTGCACTTCTTTATATGTTTTCCCCTCTCCAATCAACTTTTTAATCAAGGTACGCTGTTCTTCTGAACGATGTCTGGAACAACCCATTTTCCTCAGAATTTCAGAGAGAAATGCACTGTAACCAGCATGTACAACATTTGCTGCCTTCCTTCCTTAAATAAGGGCAATAATTGCCACCTGTTTTTCAAAGAATGAATGACCTCACTAATAGAACTCCACACTGCTATTATTTTGAACATGCCCCTTTCAATTAATGATTCAATTACACAGAATCAGCAGCATGCATGTCATGACTGTTGGGTCTGTTGGATTTATATTACTCTACTACACCTGCTAGTAAATTATTTGCCATGTAGAAATATCATTTCTACCAAAAACAGTGATTGATCCGGTTAGTGATGTCTGACTGCTATTATTTTGAACACAACTGTATCTGAATATTGATCAATCCTGAAGTACTGACAGCCAATCTAATTTCTTGAGGTCCAAGAATGTCAGAACAGTACAGTTATCCCCCAAATGACCCCTTTTTGCAAAGTAGACAGTCCGACGTACTTCATAAGAGGCATGGCAAGTTTTTTGAAGTTGTATTTTTTTTGTCATAATTTTTCGGAAAATGAAAAAATTAAAGAAAATTATTTTCACTATTTTTTTTTACATACTGTCACCAGTGTAGTACAGCGTCATCATATAACTGGCATGGTGGTGATCAGGGACACTGACTGGTGACAGTATGGAAAATAAATATATATATAAAAAAAATTTTTAATTATTTTATTATTTTTAATTTTTTATTACTTTTTTTTTAACATAGTAACATTGTAATTAGAGATGAGCGAATCGAACATGACGAAGTGGAATTCGTTCCGAAGATTTGGAAAAATTTGATTCGCGACGAATCCGAAGATTAGCAAACTTCGGATGCACGAATCAAATTTTCCCAAAAATGGCGTCGACATGTGTGGCGACGGAGCGGGGATCTCTGGGAAGGCGCGCAGACAAGGCGCGCTGACCCATAATGCATTCATTCATGACATGTGATCGCATTAGCCAATCAGCAGCCAGCCAGCCAGCACTGTGTAATGGTGGAGCTATAAATCGCGGCCATCTTAGAATTCTCCATTAGCCTCCGGTCATTCAAGAGAGACAGACCTGTGTGTATTAAGGGACAGAGTTAGGGCCACAGAGACTTTAGGGCCACAGAATCGTTACTCAGGGACACAGAATCGTTACTCAGGGACACAGAATCGTTACTCAGGGACACAGAATCGTTACTCAGGGACACAGCTATCAAAGAATCGAAAATTTAAAGTGACATACACCCTTTTTTTTTGGTGGCTGTCGTGCACAGTTGGTGCTGCAGTTTGCCGATTGTGCAAAATAAACTGACTTTCTGCTTCACAACCACTATTGTACGTTCAAAGAGTTAAATCCATTTACACGCCGGCTGGCGGTAATATTTTTTGGGTGATTAGTGCATTCCAGTGACACAAACGTACAGTTTCCAGCCAATGGCAAGCTGCAATTGACCGATTGTGTACAATAAACTGACTTTCTGCTTCACAACCACTATTGTACGTTCAAAGAGTTAGATCCATTTACACGCCGGGTGGCGGTAATATTTTTTGGGTGATTAGTGCATTCCAGTGACATAAACGTACAGTTTCCAGCCAACGGCAAGCTGCAATTGACCGATTGTGCTAAATAAACTGACTTTCTGCTTCACAACCACTATTGTACGTTCAAAGAGTTAGATCCATTTACACGCCGGGTGGCGGTAATATTTTTTGGGTGATTAGTGCATTCCAGTGACATAAACGTACAGTTTACAGCCAACGGCAAGCTGCAATTGACCGATTGTGCTAAATAAACTGACTTTCTGCTTCACAACCACTATTGTACGTTCAAAGAGTTAAATCCATTTACACGCTGGCTGGCGGTAATATTTTTTGGGTGATTAGTGCATTCCAGTGACATAAACGTACAGTTTCCAGCCAACGGCAAGCTGCAATTGACCGATTGTGCTAAATAAACTGACTTTCTGCTTCACAGCCACTATTGTACGTTCAAAGAGTTAAATCCATTTACACGCCGGCTGGCGGTAATATTTTTTGGGTGATTAGTGCATTCCAGTGACATAAACGTACAGTTTACAGCCAACGGCAAGCTGCAATTGACCGATTGTGTACAATAAACTGACTTTCTGCTTCACAACCACTATTGTACGTTCAAAGAGTTAAATCCATTTACACGCCGGCTGGCGGTAATATTTTTTGGGTGATTAGTGCATTCCAGTGACCTAAACGTACAGTTTCCAGCCAACGGCAAGCTGCAATTGACCGATTGTGCTAAATAAACTGACTTTCTGCTTCACAACCACTATTGTACGTTCAAAGAGTTAAATCCATTTACACGCCGGGTGGCGGTAATATTTTTCGGGTGATTAGTGCATTCCAGTGACATAAACGTACAGTTTACAGCCAACGGCAAGCTGCAATTGACCGATTGTGCTAAATACTGACTTTCTGCTTCACAACCACTATTGTACGTTCAAAGAGTTAAATCCGGTTTTATTTTTGGGGTGCTTATTGAATTAAAGAGTATGTCAGACAACACGCAGAGGAGTGGCAGAGGAGGCAATGTTTCAGGAGCGAGCAGACGTGGCAGCAGAGGAAGGGGTTGAGGCAGCACTAGTCGCAGCCAGAGGATAGTGCTCCCGGTGTCATCCAGCGGTTGTGTCTCCACCGACAACCCTGCCGTCATCGATTGGTTGACTCGGTCGTCTTCCTCTTCCCAGGTCACCTCTGACAACTACAGCCAACGGTCGGTGGGTACGTCAGACACAACCGTTAGTTGGCATGGCCCGGGAGCAAGCCCACTGAAATCACGTGTCCTCGACCTGCCCCTGTCCTTTGGTGTTCCCTCACCAAGCGAAGTATCGCATGCTGTGGGCTCAGCCCCACTGTACAGTGAGGAAGAGCTAACAGAGGGCGGTCAGGAACGGGGGGAGACATCCGCCTCTTCAGCAGCCAGGCGAAGAAGTACTGGCGAGGAGAGTGGCTCGGTAGCCGGTCGAGAGACAGGTCTGTCTCCTGACCCACACGCAGCCGAGGGGGCTAGTAGTGACGCGTAGACCCTAATTGATGATGATGAGGCTGATCGCACTTGGCAGCCTCGTCGTCATCAGGCTATTGCTTCCGCATCATCAGGAGAAGAGGGTGCCAGCTTGCCAGCGAGCAAAACAGTCGGTGAGTTGCCCAGGAGGCAGCAGGGTCACAGCAGTGTCAGTGGAGCCAAACGACCACGGAGTAGAGCACCAGCTCCACTGCAGCCTACCACCACGGCCAGTAGTGGTGCCGGTGTGCACGGAGGAAGTAGCAGTCAGCCAGTGAGGAGTAGCGGGGGCAAAGTTCCCTACTCGGCGGTGTGGCAATTTTTCGTCAAGCCGCCCGAGGAAGTAAACGTAGCCGTATGTCGACTATGTGGCCAGAAAGTCAAGCGTGGCCAGGGGGCCCATGTTGGGACTACAGCGTTGCGTCAGCATATGCAGCGTCGCCATTCGGTGGCCTGGGAAAACCGTGATAAAGATATGGCGGTTCTGACTGCCCCAGCCCCCGCTCCATCACCCGCTCCGTTACTTGCTCCGTCACCCGACGTCAATCGCCCTCTATCAGCCAGTCAAGGCTCCAACACCTCTGCTGAGGGGAGTTGTCGCTCGTTGGCATCTTCCGCTCGTTCAGATGCTCCTTCTCCTGCTACTCCTCTTCACGGATTCCGTCAGCAGTCTTTCTTGGAATCCGTTTCCAAGAGGCAACAGTTTGCGAGCACGCACCCGACGGTGCAGAAGCTGAACGTCCTCCTGTCCAAGTTGCTGGTGCTGCAGTCCCTCCCTTTCCAAGTGGTGGACTCAGCACCTTTCCGAGAAATGATGGCTTGTGCCGAGCCGCGGTGGAGAGTGCCAAGCCGGCATTTCTTCGCCAAAAAGGCAGTGCCAGCCCTGCATTCACATGTAGAAGAGATGGTGGGCCAGTCTTTGAGCATGTCGGTCTCTGCCAAAGTGCACGGCAGCGCCGACGTGTGGAGCTGTAACTACGGTCAGGGACAGTACATGTCATTTACGGCCCACTGGGTGAACGTGGTGCCGGCACAGCCGCACCAGCAACTTGGACAGGTCACGCCGCTTTTGCCTCCACGTTTGCACGTCCTTGGTCCAGCAAAGATGTCCGCCTCTACTACCTCTTCTTCCGCCGTGTCCTCAGCCGCCACCCCCGTGCCAAGTCCCATTACCTGACCGGCATATCACATGTGCAGGGCGCAACGGTGTCACGCTGTGCTGCACCTGGTATGCCTTGGCGAACGTAGTCACACAGGGGAGGAACTTCTCAGTGTAATGAACAGAGAAATCGACAGTTGGCTGTCTCCGCGCAAACTGAAAATCGGAACCATGTTGGCCGACAACGGAAAGAACATGGTGTCTGCTCTGCGTCAAGGAAGGTTGTGCCATGCGCCATGCATAGCTCACGTGTTCAATCTGGTTGTCAAGCGGTTCCTAAAATCCACCATCCCACTGCAAGACATCCTTAAAATGTCACGTAAACTTTGCATGCATTTCAGCCATTCCTACACCGCAAAGCACACCCTCCTTGAGCTGCAGCGGCAGAACGGAATTCCACAGCATCGCCTGATCTGCGACGTTGCAACAAGGTGGAATTCAACCCTACATATGTTAGACCGCCTTTACGAACAGCGAAAGGCCATCACCGATTTCCTGATGTTGCAAGCGGATAAAGGTACTCCCCTGTGTAACTTAGATGTCAGCCATTGGCAGCTCATGCGTGACACCTGCCACTTGCTCAGGCCCTTTGAGGAGGCCACGCTATTCGTGAGTCGGCAGGACTATGGGATGAACGACGTCATTCCTCTGTTGCACGTCCTGGAACAAATGCTGTTAACAATGGCTGGTCAGGGTGCGGTAGACGTGGCGCACAGATCTCAACGCCACATGACCCCTGTGGGGGCAGGACAGGAAGAAGAGGAGGAGGTAGAGGAGGACATTGGTGCTCAGGAATTATTGAGTGAAATGGGTGGTTTTTCCACTCAGCGGACAGGAGTGGAGGAGCAGGAGCATCTGGTAGAGGAGGAGGAGGAGACAGAGGACCCAGACGCACCGTGGCAGTATGCTGTGGAGATGGAGGCAGGGAGTTCCTCGCATTCCTTGGCACAAATGGCCCATAGCATGCTCGGTTGCTTGCGTAGCGACAGCCGAATAATAACCATCAGACAGAGGGATGACTTTTGGCTGTCCACCTTGTTGGACCCTCGCTACCGTTCAAAAATGGTGGCCTTTTTCACACCTGCTGAGAGGGAGGCCAAAATAAAGTACTATAAAAACCACCTATGTAGTCAGTTGGTCTCTGCCTTTCTGCGCCAACGTCCATCCTCAGACACTGTGGGCCCTGTGCGCTCGCGTTCCGCTGCCATGGCAGCAGGGGAGGGGTGGGGTGGTAGGAGCAGTGGCAGCTCCACCAGCAGCGGCTGCCTCAGTCTGCAGTCGATGATGAGTAGCTTTCTTCACCAGCGCAGTGAGGAAACTACTAACCAGCCGCAGCAGCAGCAGCATCAGGTGGACCTGGAGCAGGACCTCAAACAACAGGCTTGGGCCTACTTGGACAGCACCCTGCCAACCGAGGTAGACAATCCCCTTGACTACTGGGCAACGAAACTTGACCTTTGGCCCCAACTAGCTGAATTTGCCCTTGAAAGGCTGTCATGCCCGGCCAGTAGCGTGGCATCGGAGCGCGTGTTTAGTGCGGCAGGAGGTATTGTAACTCCGCGGAGGACACGACTGTCCACCCAAAGTGTGGAGAGACTCACGTTTGTGAAATTGAATCAGGCGTGGATTAGTCTGGATTTCAAACCACCAGTTCCTGACACAACTGACTAAATCCGCCATGAATCATGCCCCAAACATGTTATTATTTTTAACATAGGCCTCTGTATGGCCTTCAATTTAAGCTGCTTACGCTTCGCCACTCTGCCATGGGCCCCTGTACCGCCTCCTCTTGCTGCTGCCAGGTCCAGAGTGTGTCATGGGTCCCTGTACGGCCTCCCATTGCTGCTGACTTCATCGCCAGACTATGCCATGTGCCACTTTCAGGTCTCCTTACACTGTTGGTGGGTTCCATTTTGTGATAGGGTGCTGTATGGCCTTCCATTGCTGCTGCCTCCACCGCCACCCTGCGCCATGTGCCTCTGTCGTCTGCTCACGCTGCTGATGGCTTCCGCTTTTTAACCGAGGCCTGTGTTTGGCTTCCGAATACTGCTGCATCCACCGCCACCCTGCGCCATGTGTCTCTGTCGTCTGCTCACGCTGCTGGCGGCTTCCGCTTTTTAACCTAGGCCTGTGTATGGCTTCAGAATAATGCTGCCTACACCGCCACCCTGCGCCATGTGCCTCTGTCGTCTGCTCACGCTGCTGCCAGGTCCATACTGATTCATGGCCCCCTGTACCGGCTCCTCATGAACGTGGTTCAGCGGGTTTGCATCACTTAACGGCAAATCGTTGACAAACGCTGGGACGTTCAGTGTTGTGCGCATTAAGCCAGACACCAAAGGGCAGCACAGACCTGTTATTACTCGCTCAAGCATGGCTGAACAAAACCAGTCTCTACCACAAATTGGACCCAGACCTGCCCAGGGTCTCGTAAGTAGATTGCACGGAGGAGTAGAGTTCGTTATTGGAATTAACTGTGAGGGACTTTTAAACCTAGGCCTGTGTATGGCCTTCAATTGAAGCTGCTTCTGCTCCGCCACTCTGCCATTGGACTCTTGATAGTCGTCTCCCCACGCTGCTGCTGGGGGGATTTAACATAGGCCTCTGTATGGCCTTCAATTTTAGCTGCTTACGCTCCGCCACTCTGCCATGGGCCCCTGTACCGCCTCCTCATGCTGCTGCCAGGCCCGTAATCTGCCATGGGCCCCCGTACCGACTCCTCATGCTGCTGCCAGGCCCGTAATTTGTCATGGGCCCCTGTACCGCCTCCTCATGCTGCGGCCAGGTCCAGAGTGTGTCATGGGTCCCTGTACGGCCTCCCATTGCTGCTGTCTCCATCGCCACACTCTGCCATGTGCCACTTTCAGGTCTCCTCACACTGCTGGTGGGTTCCATTTTGTCATAGGGTGCTGTATGGCCTCCCATTGCTGCTGCCTCCACCGCCACACTGTGGCTCCACACTCTGTTTTTGGCCCCGTGACTGCCCAAATGAGTGAAGTGTGCGGTGATTCTAAGATCGACGGCACTCATCTGCATGTCATACTGACTGACAGTATTATTTCTCTTCCCCAGCAGACTCCAAGGGCATTTAAATTAAAGGTACAGTGTTCTGCACTAATATAAAGGCTCTCTGAAGCCTAGAAACACCCTTTTTATAAGTTAAATTCGCAGCGAATATATTCGGCTCGAATCGAATTTATCCCGCGAATTCGGCGAATCAGCCGAATCGAATTTTTGAATAATTCGCTCATCTCTAATTGTAATACTTTGGGGGAAGAGATCAGTATTTTTTTTTTTTACACAGTTTGCTTATAGCAAAGAATTACTTTGCTATAAGCAAGCATTTACCTGAATAACATCGATTCATTCAGGGTTTTTTTTTTTTTTTTGTGCTTAGCTGTGATTTGGCCACGGCTAATCACATGACACAGCTGGGCTGTGATTGGCCCAGCTTGTGCATGTGATCGCTGTGATCATTCACAGCTAGACACACTAGTATACAATGAATGAATGAAGCCATCCATATACAACTGTCATGTGACCTGCTGTGATTGGTCACAGCAGGTCACATGGTACCGGTAATGGGGCCATGGGGCCAGTACTCAGATCTGTCATCGGCCGTGTCCGAGGTACACGGCCGGTGACAGATCGTATTGCTGCGCGGCTCTACAGGCACGCAAACTGCGCATGCCCGGAAGGACGCCATATGGTGTCCACCCGGAACGCTTAGGGATTTTGCCGGCTGCCAAATGGCCATTGGCCGGGCGGCAAGAGGTTAAGGCTTGACATGTTTGGTTTCTACTTGGCTCAACCTCATCTTTTATAATTTAACAATAATTGATGAGTATTTTGTGTTTGTATACATTAAAACTAGCTTTAGCGTATTTTTTAACTAACATTTTGCATTTTTTCAACTGCTGCGCTAAAATGCTGTCACATAAAAATTTGAAACTAGCATGTTGGGTTTGTACTTGGCTCAACCTTATCTTTTATATTTCATCAAACAATTAGATTTTTTGTGTTTGTATACATCAAAACTAACTTATATACATTTTTTTTACTGCAGCTCAGGGTGGATGCAGAAACAAACTACAGAAGCGGATGCAGATGCAGCAGCTGCAATGACACAGCCACATGTCAAAATGTGATCGCTGCGCAGCCCCAAATGCAGATTGTGTGCACACAGGGCCGTGCAGATGATCCAGATTGTAACATGCATCTACTTCTATAGGCTGTTTGCATGTAGCTCAGGCAGATGTAGAGCAATGCTAGAAGGAGGGGGCGGCTCAGACAAGGGGTTGTGCTAGGAGTGGGTAGGAGGTGGAGAACAGCCTGACCTAGAGGCAGGGGGGTGAGTAGTTCTTCCACCTATACTTTGAGGAACTTTAGACAGATTTTATATATATATTGCTGTCAATAAGGAATGCTTTCAGAAATAGAAGTGTTAATCATTTATTTTTATTAATTAACAAAATGGAAAGTAATTGTACAGAAGAGGAATCCAAATCAAATCAATATTTGGTGTGACCACCCTCTGCCTTCAAAACAGCATAAATTCTTCCAGGTACACCTGCATACAGTTTCTGAAGGAACCCGGCAGGTAGGTTGTTCCAAACATCTTGGAGAACTAACCAAAGATCCTCTATGGCTGTAGGCTGCCGTAACTCTCTGTTCTTTTATGTAGTCACAGACAGACATGATAATGTTGAGATCAGGGCTCTATGGGGGCCAAACCATCACTACCAAGAATCTCATTCTTGTTTACACTGGAGATAGTTCTTAACCACTTCCATACTCTGCACTTTTACCCCCTTCCTGCCCAGGCCATTTTTCACACTTTGAATGACAATTGCGCGGTCATACAACATTGTACCCAAACTAAAATGTTATGATTTTCTTCAAACAACTAGAGCTTTCTTTTGGTGGTATTTAAGCAAAGACCAAAAAGTTTGAAAAAAAAACCCACGTTTTTCTTTGTTTCTGTTATAAAAGTTTTTAAACAAATAATTGTTCTTCATAAATTTAGGCCGAGATGTATTCTACTACATGTCTTTGGTGAAAATAACCCAAATTAGGATGTATTATTTAGTCTGTAGGAAAGTTATAGAGTTCACAAACTATGGGATATATCTGAATATTGATCAATCCTGAAGTGCTGACGGCCAATCTAAATTGTTAAGGTCCAAGAATGTCAGAACAGTACAGATATCCCCCAAATTACCACTTTTTGCAAAGTAGACAGTCCGACGTATTTCATAACAGGCTTGGAGAGTTTTTTTAAGTTGTAATTTTTTTGTCATAATTTTTCGGAAAATAAAAAAATGTAAAAAATAATTTTCACTAATTTTTTTTTACATACTGTCACCAGTGTAGTACAGCGTCATCATATAACTGGCATGGCGGTGAACAGGGACACTGACTGGTGACAGTATGAAATTAAAAAAAAAAAATTATTTTTTTACATTTTTTTATTAGTTTAAATTTTTTATTACTTTTTTCTCTTTTTTTAAGATTTTTTTTTCATATTTCACTATGTCCAAAGTAGTATAATGTTACCATAGTAACATTGTACTACTTTGGGGAAGTAATCAGTATTTTTTTTTTTTGCACAATTTGCTTATAGCAAAGAATTACTTTGCTATAAGCATGCATTTACCCGAATAACATCAATTCATTTAGGGGTTTTTTTTTGTGCTTAGCTGTGATTTGGCCAAGGCTAATCACATGACACATCTGGGCTGTGATTGGTCCAGCTTGTGCATGTGATCACTGTGACCATTCACAGCTCGACACATTAGTATATAATTGATGGCATGAAAGGAAGCCATCCATTGTATACAACTGTCATGTGACCTACTGTGATTGGTCACAGCAGGTCACATGCTACTGGAAACAGGGCTGGTACACAGATCTGTCATTGGCCGTGTCCGATATACACGACCGGTGAGAGATTGCATCGCAGAGCGGCTGGCACACTGCTTTGTCTGAAAGGACGCCATATGGCGTCCACCCGGAGGGACATGCTGCTCTCCCGGCCGCTTTTGTGCTATTGGCTGGGAGGGAACCGGTTAATGACATTGGCTGTATGTTTGGGGTCATTCTCCTGCTGAGGAATACATTTGGACCAATCACGCGCCTCTCTGATGGTATGGCATGATGGATAATTATCTACCTGTATCTCTCGGCATTGAGGACACCGTTGATCTTGAGCAAATCTCTAACTCCACTTGCAGAAATGAAGCCCCACGCTTGCATGGAATCTCCAATATGCTTCATTATTGCCTGCAGACACTCATTATTGTACCGCACTCCAGCCCTTTGGCAAATTACCTGCCTTTTGCTAAAGCCAAATATTTCATATTTTGACTCATTGGACCACAGCATCTGCTGTCATTTTTTGCACGCCAGTTTTAGTTGAGTTGCTTAGGCCTTGTTTTCACGTGCTATGCATGAAAACATAGGAACCGGGGTGCAGAAAAATGGCAGCAGGTGTTCTGGACCGACAAGTCAAAATGTGAACTATTTGGCTGTAGTAGAAGGCAGATTGTTTGCAAAGGGCTCCAGAACAGTCCAATAATGAGTGTCTGCAGGTAACAGAAGCATGGTGGAGGTTCCTTGCAAGTTTGGGGCTGTATTTCTGCAAATGGAGCTGAAGATTTGGAGTTGGAGATTTGGTCAGGATCAATGATGTTCTCAAAGCTGAGAAATACAGGCAGATACTTATCCATCATGCCATACCATCATTGTGGTGTGTGATTGGCCCCTAATTTATTCCGCAGCAGAACAACGACCCTCAAACATGCAGCCAACGTCATTAAGAACTATCTTCAGTGTACACAAGAAAAAGGAGTCCTGAAAGTGATGGTTTGGCCCCCACAGAGCCCTGATTTCAACATCATCCAGTCTGTCTGGGATTACATAAGGAGAAAGAAGGATTTGAGGCAGCCTACATCCACAGATCTGTTGGTATTTCCAAAATGTTTAGGAACAACGTACCTGTCAAGCGCCTTCAAAAACTGTGTGCAAGTGTACCTAGAAGATTTAAAGAATTCATGCTGTTTTGAAGGCACAGGGTGGTCACACCAAATATTGATTTCATTTGGGATTCTCTGCTGTTTATGTAATTTCCATTTTGCTGATAAAAATAAACTAATAACACGTCTAATTCTGAAAGCTCTAATTTTTTTAGCAAATGGACCCAGCCGCTGCTTTCAGATGTACCCTCTACATCAAAAATCATATATTTTTAGAAATAATAGGCAGCTCTACCTATAAGTCTGTGAATTATCACTCAACTTTAGAATATAGTTTCCTAGAATAAAGAACAAACCATATATATATATATATATATATATATATATATATATGTAGGAGACCCTAATATGCAAACAAAAATAGTGAATAAAACACAACTGGGGAATAATTCTAGAAACAAAACCCGGGGGATTTACAAATTGGAAGCCCTGAGCCCACAGGATTTGAAGATAGAAATAGATCTCAATTGTTTTATCTCCAGTATCAAGGAGGAGATATTTCATACTTCTGAGATTTTATCATTCAAACTAAGCTAGATAGGTGTTGATAGCGATTTTATAAATGGGGAGCACACATTTTTTAATGTTTATTCTCATTTTACTTATATATTTCATAAATGGCCACTAGATGACATTAGATTGTATATGCATTTTTGATGATGATGGTTATATATTACATCACTAAACGGCAATTTTCTTAGATAGCGGTTTATGGATTATTATTATTATTGGGTACAAATCGGTTGATCTTATTTGTTCTTAATTGTAATCCTCCTCTTTCATATGATATTTGTAAAAAAATAATTGCTTAAAATGATATATCATGAGCCCAGCTGGCTAACTTGCATGCAGATGGTTCATTGTAAAATAGTTCTTAGCGAGTGGAGGATGTCAGAGCCATACCGCTGCTTGATGACGTTCGGATGTGACAAAATATGTAGGTTGTGACTTCAGTTGGTGACCTCACCTCTGCTTAAGTTGGGACACACTCTGGCTCCAGGTGAGTAGTGGAGCAGCGGGGTTCCCCTACAGCTTATGCAGGCTTGTCATTCCGGGTGCAGGATCAGGCACAGGGCAATGTCAATACATATGCTTATGTTTTTATATGTGTGTTAAAAATAATACAGATGGAAAATGATGAGGGTTCTTCCTGGTCTGTGTCATCACATGAGCTTTATGAAGTGACAGTTTGGTGACCAACTCTGGGAGTCTGATGGTTAAAGGAAAGGAGCCTAACTGGCGGTACAGATATTTTTACCTTCCAAGGTTGGAGAAGAGCAAGGTGGAGTATAACACCAGGAGAGTGTGGAGATTACATCCAACGTGCATTCAGACCTGAATATTATTAAGGGGTCCATACAGTATGATGAGTGAGCATTTTAAAGGAGAAGCAGCACCAATCACAAGTGTTTTTATGTGGATAGAACTGGGCTTTGAATATCTGCTATAAGTTAAAGTTTACATATATCTATGGTTTTCACTTTGCTTTTATATATATGAATGTACAGTTGTGTTCAAAATAATAGCAGTCAGACATCACTAACCTGATCACTGTTTTTGGTAGAAATGATATTTGTAAATGGCAAATAATTTACTAGCAGTTGTAGTAGAGTAATAGAAATCCAACAGACCCAACAGTCATGACATGCATGCTGCTGATTCTGTGTCATTGAATCATTAATTGAAAGGGGCAAAATAATAGCAGTGTGGAGTTCTATTAGTGAGGTCATTCATTCTTTGAAAAACAGGTGGCAATTATTGCCCTTATTTAAGGAAGGAAGGCAGCAAATGTTGTACATGCTGGTTACAGTGCATTTCTCTCTGAAATTCTGAGGAAAATGGGTTGTTCCAGACATTGTTCAGAAGAAGAGCGTACCTTGATTAAAAAGTTGATTGGAGAGGGGAAAACATATAAAGAAGTGCAGAAAATGATAGGCTGCTCAGCTAAAATGATCGCAAATGCTTTAAAATGGCAACCAAAACCTGAAAGACGTGGAAGAAAGCAAAAAAACTACCATTCGAATGGATAGAAGAACAGCCAAAATGGCAAGGACTCAGCCAACAATCAGCTCCAGGAAGATCAAAGAAGGTCTAAAGTTCCCTGTGAGGACTGTTACAATTAGAAGACGCCTATGTGAAGCCAAGCTATCTGCAAGAAGCCCCCGCAAAGTCCCACTGTTGAAAAAAAGACATGTGCTGAAGAGGTTACAATTTGCCAAAGAGCACATTGACTGGCCTAAAGAGAAATGGTGCAACATTTTGTGGACTGATGAAAGTAAGATTGTTCTTTTTGGGTCTAGTGGCCGGAGACAGTTTGTCAGACGACCCCCAAACCACAGTACACTGTGAAGACAGTGAAGCATGGTGGTGCAAACATCATGATATGGGGATGTTTCTCATACTACGGTGTTGGGCCTATTTATCACATACCAGGGATCGTGGATCAGTTTGAATACATCATAATACTTGAAGAGGTCATGCTGCCTTATGCTGAAGAGGAAATGCCCTTGAAATGGGTGTTTCAACAAGACAACGACCCCAAACACACCAGTAAACGTGCAACACCTTGGTTCCAGACCAACAAGATTGACGTTATGGAGTGGCTAGTCCAATCCCCGGATCTTAATCCAATAGAAAACTTGTGGGGTGACATCAAAAATGCAGTTTCTGAGTCAAAACCAAGAAATAGAGAAGAACTGTGGGATGTAGTCCAATCATCCTGGGCTGGAATACCTGATCACAGGGGCCAGAAGTTGGGTGACTCCATGCAACACAGATGTACAGCAGTTCTCAGAAACAGTGCGACTACAACTAAATATTCATTAAGTGATTCAAAGGAAAGCAAAATCTTCAAACATTTTTCAGTTTATATAGTGAATGTTTGAGTTTGTAAAGAAGAATACAAACATTGCAATTTTTTTGAACAGTCTAATATTCACTTTTCTTCAATTTTTTTAGAGGAACAACACAAACTTGATATATTTTTCTTCATGTTTTGATTTGGAATAGAATGTGTAGTGTTCCCAATGCATTTGTGTGTATGGAAATAAAAGCTATTAAAAGGATTTTGAGCTTTATTCACTTTTTTCAACACACTGCTATTATTTTAAACACAACTGTATATCTCTCTCTCAGGGATGTGCAATTCATATCGGCCGACGCCGAGGACATGTAGTTCCGGGCGTCGGTCAGGTAGTTTTTTGTTACCTGTAGCCCTTCTGCGGGCAAGCAGCAGGACTCACCTGTCAGGTGGAAGCATTCGGGTGGCAGCGCTGCCGCCCGAATGCTACCACACAGCCTACTATGTTGCCAGCCTCTGCCCCGGCTCCGCTTGCCCATCTGCGGGCTCAGGACCATTTCAGTGACTGCCGACGTGTATAGCGAAGAGAGGAAAGTGAACACATCTGTTCCCTTCCCCTTCTTGTCCTGACCTGGAAGTGATGTGACGTCACTTCCGGGTCCCAGTCGACAGATTCCCGGACATCAAGGCTGGGATAGAATGTAATGCGGTGCAATGTGCACGGCATTAAATTCAGTGGAGCACAGGGGAGACATGCAGGGTCTTTAAGATCCTGTATATCTAAAAAAAGAGAACATGTCACCAAAAATCATCACTTTTTGTCCCATGTGTGATGAAAAAAAAAGTTAAGTAACAGAAAAAAAAATTTTAATTTTTAAAAAATTAAAACGTTACATCCAAACATATAACCCTACCAAATTTTTCATGGCCTCCCCACCCCCACATATGTACGCACGTACAAATGTAAAAGCATGCGCAGGGGTGCCTACGCATGAAAACGACAATTGTGATACACATGTTACATATCGCCGCAAACGCCAGAATGAGAGCAATAATTCTAGCACGAGACATTCTCTGTAACACTAAACTGATGACCTATAAGGGGCTTTAAAAGTGTCACCTATAGAAAACATAGGGTTACTAAAGTTTGTTACCATTACACGAGCGTGCGTAAATTTAAGGTTTGACATGTTGGATATCTATTTACTCGATGCAACTTCGTATTTTATATTTTCTAAAAAATTGGATAATTTATTGCTTTTTGTGCCCTAAAATTAATTTAAGTGTATTTGTTACTGAAATTTTGAGTTTCATAGACCTTTGTGATAATATCGTGTGACATAAAAAAAACTGGAACTACCACTATTTTATTCTATAGGGCAATGGGTCCTCAAACTATGGCTCACCAAAGTCATTTACCTGGCCCAAAAAAAAAAACGGTGCCAGCAAATAGCTAGGCCGCTTGCTGGGTTCTCGGCTGTGAGGACCAAGCATGCGGCAGCCTGGTGAAGAATCACCCCGACTTAAGGTTGATTTCTCTGCAGCCAGAGGAGCAACAGGAGAGGAGGAGAGCATATAATGCACCAGGTCCAGTGCATTACAGTGTACAGTGCATTGTGGTGTCAAGTGGGTTACAGTGTACAGTGCATGTTGGTGTCCAGTGCGTTACAGTGTACAGTGCATGTTGGTGTCCAGTGCGTTACAGTGTACAGTGCATTACAGTGTCCAGTGCATTTTGGTGTCCAGTGAATTACAGTGTACAGTGCGTTACAGTGTACAGTGCATTGTGGTGTCCAGTGCATTATCGTAATAATAATAATATTGTATTGTTTTTTCCTGTTTTTTTGCATTGCAAATAAGATATGTGCGGTGTGCAAAGGAATTTGTTCATATTTTTTCAAACTATAGTCCGGCCCCCCAACAGTGTGATGGTCAATGAACTGGCCACCTGTTTAAAAAGTTTGAGGACCCCTGCTCTAAGGTCTCTGATTTCAGAAAATATATATAATGTTTTGGAGTTTTGTGTCATCTTTAGGCCCTAAATGATTTTTTAAACGTGTGCAAAAAAACGCAAAAACACATATATATACTGTATATAAATATATAGCAAAGTAGCACGGCATATAATAATATGTTAGATGATTTATCTTCTTCAGCTTCAACAAGCCGCTCTACAGAGGACCCGCCTACGTTGGAACAACAGCAGGATTGTGGAAAGAGGAAAAGGAAGAGGCCACAATGTGAAGACAGCGAGCCACAGGCTTTAAAACTTGACCCTACTGCAGCCTGGATCCCACAATTGGGACTCCGCATGCAGGACAAGGCTGACATTGAAAATGATCAGTCTGTCAGCTCTGCTGTTGTCCAGGCTGTAGTCAAAATAATAAAAAATCAATTTCAACACACACAGAACATGCACATAAGAATGGTTGGCTCAATTGTAATACCAGTGTTAAAACCAACCATTCAGTTACACCTACTGCCAGGACATGTTTTTGTAACGGCCTATAATGGTAAACGGGTGGTGATGGCCGACAGTCAACTGGTGATCGATTATACATCAGCTGCCTTTAAACATACTGAAGAATGCTATAGAGCTCTTCTGAAAGACCCACTAAAACACATTATATTATTAAAAGTGCAGCAGCAGGCAGCAAATGATCCCAGTTGTGTCATGCATTCAGCTGCAAATATGGTTGAGCTTTTGACTCCTGGAGGTAATCCAGAGTGTAAGTACAATATAAAGCTCCTAAGACCACATTTTATTCAATGCCTGGAAAATCAAAAATTTACCCGATTTCCCAGGAAACGCAAGCGTCCACCACCAAAACCACCCAAACCCACATAGGCATCATTTTGGTTGAACCATCCAATTTCTAACAACTGATTTTTCATATACACTATGCAACAAATCATTTACCAAATATGAGGAGGTAAGTATTGAGTACAGCAGCAGGCTAGAGATACAGTACAGTAGAGAAAGAGGAGGAGAAGGAGAGGAGTAGCATAGGAAGAGGAGTAGAATAGAAGCAGGATAAGGGAGGAGTAAAGTGGAGGAGGAGTAGAGAAGGAGCAGGAGAGGAGTAGCAGGAATTGGAAAACAGGTGGAGTAGAGTTGGAGTACACTAATGTAAACTACTACTACTACTAATGTAATCTAGAGTAAACTACAGTAGAGTAGAGATTAGGAGTATGGTAATAAAAATAAAAACTATAAAACATATAAAAATATAAACAAATATATATATAAAATACACATATATAGATATATATATATACATATATATTGAAAAAATAAAAATTAGTTTGAGTAGACTAGAGTTAGAGTAGAGTAGGGCTGGCCAGAGAAGGATTACCTTGACGCAGTTGGCCAGCTTAAACATGTATTGCAATGCATGTGAACTAAAAATCGCTGTGTTCATGCAAAGATTGCTAGAAGGGGGGTATAGCACTGTGCAGAGGGTCCATTTAGCATTTATAATGGAAACATACAGTCATGTGCCTTAGACACCTAATGTGTGTGTGTGTGTGTGTATCTCTCTCTCTCAGAGATTAAGTTATGTGTAGTAAAATGAAAAGACACAGGGAAAAAGTACTGAACACGTTAACTGAAGTTTAATACTTTGTTCAAAATCCTTACTTTGTAATGACAGCTTCAAGACACCTCTTGTATGAAGAAACTAGTCACATGCACTCCTCAGATGTGATTTTGGCCCACTCTTCCACACAGTCTTCATACCTTGAAGGTTCCATGGGCCTCTTCTAGGAAATCTGATCTTTAGTTCTTTCCATAGATTTTCTATTGGATTCAAGTCAGGTGATTGACTGGGCCATTCTAGCAGCTTTATCTTCTTTCTTTGAAACCAAATGAGAGTTTCCTTGGCTTTGTGTTTGGGATCAATGTCTTGCTGAAATGTCCACCCTCGTTTCATCTTCATGATCTTGTTAGATGGCAGCAGATTCTTATCAGGAATGTCTTGATACATTTTTCCATTCATCCTTCCTTCAATGACATGAAGTTTGCCAGTACCGTATGCTGAAAAACAGCCCCACACCATGATGTTCCCGCCTCCAAATTTCACTGTTGGTATAGTGCTTTTGGAGTGACGTGCAGTGCCATTTGACCTCCAAACATGGTGTGTATTATGGCATCCAAAGAGTTCAATTTTGGTCTCATCTGACCAGACTATATTCTCCCAGTATTTCACAGGCTTGTCTAAATGTTGTGCAGCAAACTTTAAATGTCTCTTTCTTTCTGAAGCTCTCCACAACTGGTCTTTGGCTCTTGGACAACCTTTTAGAAAATCCTTTTCACTCCTCTGTCAGAAATCTTGTGAGCACCACCTGGTTGTGGCTGGTTTATTGTGAAATTATGTGCTACTTCTGGATTATGGCCCTGATAGTGCTCACAGGAACATTCAAAAGTTTAAAAATCCTTCTGTAACCACTGCCATTAGTATGTTTTACAACCGTAAGGTTGCAAAGGTCTTGAGAGAGCTCATTGATTTTACTCATCATGAGATGTTTCTTGTGTGACACCTTGGTAATGAGACACCTTTTTATAGGCCATCAGTTAAAACTGAACCAGCTGATATTCATTTGCACTGACAAGGGGCAGGATTGCTTTCTAATTACTGAAAGATTTCAGCTGGTGTCTTGACTTTCCATGCCTTTGTGCATCTCCCCTTCTCCATGTGTTCAATACTTCTACCCTGTGTCATTCCATTTTATTACACATACCTATCTCCTGAACATATTTGTCTTGGTGTCTTTGTATGTATGGATTGCATGGGTTTTTATCGACATGTGGTGAAAATTTCATGTCAATAACACCTTTAGAAATACATTTACCTAGAAAAATAGTGACGTGTTCAATAGTTATTTTGCCCGCTGCATGTAAATGTATAACTGTTGGGATTTGAGCACAGGTATATTTAATTTCTATTGCATAGTGCAGGTCAGTGACCAGACTTCAACCTATAGCTCTTCTACATCTTGTGTCTATTTGCCCCATATTGGCACTATATCAACTAAAGTTTTCTATAAGCAAGTATTTTGCATTTTGAGTAGAGAAGAGACTGGCCAGAGAGGGGTTATGGTGATGCAGTGGACCAGCCTAAACATGTATTGCAATCTATGTGAACTAAAAATCCCTATTTTTATGCAACGTTTGCTAGAAAGAGTGTTTAGCAGTGTGTAGAGGGTTCATTCAGAAGTTTTAGTTTTCATACATAGGTGCCCCTAATGGGTGCAATGACATTCCTGTGTGCACTTGGGGGCAGGATAGGCTCAAACATTTTTAGGGGAGATATTTAGGAGCTTAGATGAAACTTTATATTTTGAAGTTGTTTTACTTTTACTAAAATTTTATTCATATCTTATAGGGAAAATCATCCAATAGAAGATAGAAATATTTTTATTCTTTCTTTCTAATGGGACACATCTCACTTACCTTCTTTTAAAGCTGATGGAGCACAAATTAATCAGATTGTTTCAAGAGCATAACATCTCAATAAAGTTATAAAAATGCATATTAGTTGATTTTTCTTTTTTTTTATATTTGTTTTACTGCTCAGCTCTCTCATGTGACCAATGCCATATGTACACAGCCCCACTTCCAAACATCTCCACTTTTGCTAAAACTCATCCCAAGTGCACACAAGTGCAGGGTAAATATGGGCCTGCAGATAGAAGTGATTTTGTGGCTTTTTAGCCAACAGAGTCTGATTTGCTAAACATAGAAAATACAGATGATTTTTATATCTTTACATGTAGATGAAAAGCTACCTGATCACTCCTACCAACATGTAGTATGATACCCTACCAGCAGTCACAAAGCTTTTTTGTGTGCCCCGGAATCCTGTAGGTAAGTTCCACATGGAAAGAGTGGTGGCTAATCTCTTCCGCTTATATTGAAACCTGGAAGCGCTTAGCTCTGATCAGTTTTGGGCTCAGGGCCTCAGAATCCCAGAGGCAACAGCTTGGCAAGCGTCAGCTCAGGGACTTTGTCCCCTCCATCTACAGGCACTGCAAGCACAGAATGCATCAGGGATTTAAGGGATCCAGGAGTAATCCTGCTTTCTCACATAGCCCCTGCTCTGCTCATCCCTCTGCTCTTCTGTCCATTCACAGAAGGCTTTGTATTTGCTGAATGGGTGCACATAATACATAGAGCTTAAGCGGAGAAGAGGGGTGGGCAGAGAGGCTGCATATGACTCTGAATCTGCAGGAGCTGAAAGTGCAGCGTTGGAGCACCAGAATTAAGATAGGTCTATAAGGTGTCATGCACTTTGTTGGCCTTATCCCATATAAGCTAGCACATTTTAGAAAGTGACTAAACTCCTGAAGTTTAGTTTTAAGTTAAAAAAACACTGTTTAAGCAGCTTTACAGTGACACATGATTTTACATCAAACAGTAATAAGGCCCACTTGGACTGGCAGATAGAATTGGCCAGTAGTTCTTTGTGGCTATCTCTGTTCTAGTTGATAGAAATTGGCCAACGACAGGACAATGTTCCATCAAGTTTCATTAGAAAATTAGAGACTGCAGATAAAATATTGGGTGTTACTGTACAGGGGCGGACTGATAACTCATGGGGCCCCCGGGCAATAGGGGATTATGGGGCCCCTGTGTCCTCGCCCACACCCAAAAAAGCCTATGAAAAAACCAATGAAAGGTACCAGGGGCATCTCATGGGGCCCCATACTGACCCCGGGCCCTCGGGCAGTGCCCGAGTGCTCGATTGGTCAGTCCGCCCCTGTTACTGTATCATTAGGTGGGACTAACAAGGCAGTATAAACATAGAAAACATAAAGATGCTACAAAAGTTTGAATCTTTCCCTTTTTTAAATAACCGCACCAGACAGGACAGATAAGGTGGATAAATTGACATATCAGTCCTACATACCTTCTTCAGATCTAAGATCTCATCATACATGTCCTCCTTCTCTTTAAAGTCTGGTGTTCCCAGGATATAACCTGTCAGTTGATAAAAAATAAATGAATTCACATCAGTCATTTAGGATGTGGAACATACAGACATTTAGGGGGGTCAGTCTACCTGTTAGTTTGGTTAGATGCCAGTGAGTTTAACTACTCAATAGCCTCTGTAACAGTGAGATCTCCTTTTCCATATTTCCATATGCAGCCATCTTCTCTTGTCATTTTGGGGGCATCTTAAGCTTGACATACACACAGATTTGTTTTAATTCAGCCAAATTAAACAACACGGATGGACAAATTTCCTACTGCGGCTATTGTATTCTGACAACCAGCACTGCCAGCTGATAGAATGCCTGAACAGTGTCTGCAGCTGATTGGATGCAGGATAGGTCACTATGGGCCAGGGGCGGACTGACAACTCATGGGGCCCCCGGGCAATAGGGGATCATGGGGCCCCTGTGTCCTTGCCCAAACTCAAAAAAAAGGTACCGGGGGCATCTCATGGGGCCCGAGTTTCCAAATGGTCAGTCCGTCCCTGCTATGGGCAGCACTGGATATTTAAAGTGCTTGTAAACCTCATGAACAAAGCATATCCCTCTATAGTGTGTATTTGTCTCTATCCAGAGCACTGAGCGTCATTTCTGTCAGCTGCTTCATTCCTTTGCTATTAGCATAAAGAACGCTGACAGGTTTTCCTGGCACCAAGAGAAAAAAAGGTGATAGGGGAGGGATCTCCAGCAGATTGACAGCCTCAGTTCTGTTCCTATGTGCTGTTTGAAGGGGGTGTGTTCCTTCCCTCCAATCAGCTCTCCTCACTGAAATCTGCAGTGTGTAATTTCAGCTCTCTGCCCCCTTTTTTCTGAAATCTCAGACAAGCTATAAAAAGACTGTGCTTTGAATGGATGTAGAAGACACAGATAAACAGGTACAACTTATGTAAGAGGAATTGTTTCATCTCTTCACATCACCTGAGGCCAGTCTCTTCACTGGGTATATGTAAGGTTTAAATCCACTTTAAGACAATTCCATCCCTATAAATAAAGCCCGCTGTGTGAGTTTGAACCTTGTTGCCTTAGTTAAGATTTTACAATTACCGTTACTGGAGGAGCGGGAGTATTTCAGCATCTTCTTCCCGAAAGCTTCCTTGAGATACTCCGGAGTACTGCTGCCAGGATTCACCCAAGCCTGGCCGATGTCAGTGTCTGATTTCAGGGGCTGAGTCAGGCCTGTGTGGAGGAAGTGGAAGATCACAAGGAAGAAACCCATGAAGCAGTAACAGCAATGGCCACACAAACACTGCAGTGTATAAAACTACCAACATCTCCCAGTGAGATCATGTAGACTCCATGTAGATGTGAGTGACACACACAGACATCACTTTTGTCATTTACTTTCATGTTTGTCTAGAAGAAGACCTTGGGGGTTATTTACTAAAACTGCATAGTGTCAAATCTGGAGCAGGGGCGGACTGACAACTCATGGGGCCCCCGGGCAAAAGGGGATCATGGGGCCCCTGTGTCCTTGCCAAAACTCAAAAAAGCCTATGAAAAAGGTACCAGGGGCATCTCATGGGGCCCCCTACTGACCCCAGGCCCTCGGGCAGTGCCCGAGTTTCCAAATGGTCAGTCCGCCCCTGATCTGGAGCAGCTCTGCACAGAAACCAGCTTTCAGGTTTTGTTGTCAAAGCTTAACCACTTGCCCTCCAGAGGATTTACCCCCCTTCCTGACCAGGCCATTTTTTGTGTTACAGCACTGCGTTACTTTAACTGACAATTGCGTGGTCATGCAATGCTGCACCCAAAATTAATTGATGCCCTTTTCTCCCATGAATTGAGCTTTCTTTCAGTGGAATTGAATCGCCTGTGCGCTTTTATTTTTAGAGCTATTTAAAAAACGACTATTTTGAGAAAAATAAACGTGTAAATTACTTGGTTTACGTGAAAGTTATAACGTTTACAAATGGCGGTATATATATTGGGATTTTTTTCTTATTTCTACTAGTAATGGCGATGATCAACAATTTATAGCGGGACTTCAGAACTACGGAGGGCATTCTGATACTGGGGGGAACTGACTTGGTGTCACTGGGGATGTACCACCAATACAGTGATCAGTGCTAAAAAAAAAAGCACTGACAGTACACTAATGGCACTGGGCAGGAAGGGGTTAACATGAGGGGCGAAAAAAGGGTGAACTGTGTGCTGTTTCACTAAGTATTGTGTCTGTGTGCTTCACTGTAAGCACACTGCTCTGCACAGCTATCCAAAGCAGTGTGCAAGAGCTGACAGGGAGGAGAACTGTTTTGTTTACAAACAGTTCTCCTCCCCGTCGGAGATGCTCGGCAATCACCGGGCACCGGTGAGTAATCACCGGCCGGGACATGGTGATTGACAGCCATGGCCGCGAATAGTGGTGCATGCGCCCCCTACCTGGAAGTGCTAAATCACGTATATATGTGATTTTGCGCACCCGTGCCGCTCTGTAGCAGTATTTCTGCTATAGGGCAGTCGGGAAGCAGTCAACTGAACAAGCTAAAGTGAGAAGCTGATTGGCTACCATGTACAGCTGCACTAGATTCGGAGTGCTCCAGTTTTAGTACATCCCCCCTTGTAATTATTATTCTATTGTAGTCAAAGTCATTTTTAATAAATCTTCAGGTTTTTTTCTGCATTTCATAAATGGTCAAATGGAATAAAAAATAATCTGTTTTTACTTTACACAATATAATACTGCATTCCAAACTATCTGATTGCATCTTTTTTTATGCAACTTTGAAAACAAACAACTGAATGTGAATGAAAGGTGCACTCACTCTGGGCACAGCTGAACTGAATCATGACCAAGTTCCATTGTCCCCCCTCCCCCCACTCCTGCACTGGTCTGCACTCACACTGGGCTAATAGCACGTGTTCCCAGGCGTACTTTCATCATCTCTGCTAACCAGACCACAGTAAACCCTGCTTCTGTGCTCAGTTATCTATGGAAGGTTCTGGGCTTGGCCACTATTTACATTCACACTGAAGCAAACTTAAGCAGACCCAGGGGCGGACTGACCATTTGGAAACTCGGTCACTGCCCGAGGGCCCGGGGTCAGTAGGGGGCCCCATGAGATGCCCCTTGTACCTTTTTCATAGGCTTTTTTGAGTTTGGGCAAGGACACAGGGGCGCCATGGTCCCCTATTGCCCGGGGCCCCCATGAGTTGTCAGTCTGCCCCTGAGCAGACCACAAGTGAACCGTGCCCAGGACCACATCTTCCAAGTGGTCCTGGTCATGGTACACTCAACCATCCCGGGGCACAGTTCACAGCACTCACCCCACACAAACAAGCCGCACCCAAGGGGGTGAACTGTGCCCAGGCTTGGTTCAAACTGACAGTCCTATTGCACCCTAAGAAAGCTCACACATGCATTCTTCCTCCACTTTTCTTGTGTCAAGGTAGAATCAGACTGTCCTCTATGGGCACCTCTAACTAATGCTGCTGACATTTTGATAAATAAGCCCCATACTATAAGCTCATCAAGTCTAAGTTCTGTTCTAAATGATAAAAGAAAGTGTGTGGGCGACACAAATTGTTGTACTCCAAAATGTGCTAAAGACAGGAGCAACCTGATATTGTGCTTCAGGCAAAACATTTTTTTTGTGCAGATTAAAAATCTAATTTATTACACTCTTTCACATTGATGACACATTGATTTTGCATGGTTCCACATCTCCCTGTTTATATACATATTTTTGTATAAGTAGGTAATAGAGCGCTGGGAGTACATAAGTGAAGCAGCTAGCATAAAAGGTAACCTTGGGACCCAGATAGAAACATGAAAAATAAATATGCAGCGCTTTTGAAATTAAATATGAACAAGCATAAAAAACAGAACATGAACAGCATAACTGCATGACAAATTCAGTCCATATTGCATGGTGCGATAAAGTGATAGGTGCAATTGTCCCAATAATTCATGTTCAGAGAAATTCGTGACTCTTGTGATCTCGTGATATGTACAAATAATGCACTAACCAGATAGCGCAACCAATGCGCATGGAGCAATTAAGACCCGCTCCTGGTGCTCTGGACTTGTAGTATTAGGAGGATGTCATCTGCAGGTTTGGCCACCAGATGTCATCAATCCAGGTATATGGGTAAGTCATCCACCAGAGAGATCATCAGCGGGGGAGGGGGTGATCTTGCATCATTCCCAAATGGACGTAACCTTCAAAAGCGGGCTCCCATAACATAGATGAGACCCAGAGAAGCCTCTGATAGTGTAGTATGTTTATTAAGTAAAAACTTACACCAGATACAATTGGAGGAAAAAAAACTTACATCAAAGCAAGGTCAGGCCACCAGGGTGTCAATCAGGATGGCTTTGTGGTATGCATACACAGGTCAAGGGCACCTCCCTAACGCGTTTCGTGTGCAAAACACTCCCTCTGAGGAAGTGTTTTGCACACGAAACGCGTTAGGGAGGTGCCCTTGACCTGTGTATGCATACCACAAAGCCATCCTGATTGACACCCTGGTGGCCTGACCTTGCTTTGATGTAAGTTTTTTTTTCCTCCAATTGTATCTGGTGTAAGTTTTTACTTAATAAACATACTACACTATCAGAGGCTTCTCTGGGTCTCATCTATGTTATGGGAGCCCGCTTTTGAAGGTTACGTCCATTTGGGAATGATGCATGATCACCCCCTCCCCCGCTGATGATCTCTCTGGTGGATGACTTACCCATATACCTGGATTGATGACATCTGGTGGCCAAACCTGCAGATGACATCCTCCTAATACTACAAGTCCAGAGCACCAGGAGCGGGTCTTAATTGCTCCATGCGCATTGGTTGCGCTATCTGGTTAGTGCATTATTTGTACAAATCACGAGATCACAAGAGTCACGAATTTCTCTGAACATGAATTATTGGGACAATTGCACCTATCACTTTATCGCACCATGCAATATGGACTGAATTTGTCATGCAGTTATGCTGTTCATGTTCTGTTTTTTATGCTTGTTCATATTTAATTTCAAAAGCGCTGCATATTTATTTTTCATATATACATATTTTTATTTAATCCCAATATGCTGAGATAAATGGGTTAAAAAATAAAATAAAACATACAGCACACATATGCCTTAGAGAAGGGGTCTCCAAACTTTCTAGATAAAGGGACAGTTTATTGACTTTCAGATTCTTGGGGGGCCTGAACTGTGGCCAGTGGGAGCAGAAATTTTCTTGCCATCAGTGGGAGTAAACAGTGCCCCATCTTTGGTATAAAGGGAAGGAATGGTGCCTCATCAATTGTTGTCTGTTGGGGAAATAGTTCCCCATTGTTGATGTCAATTGCAGGAATTGTTGGTGTCAGTGGGATGAATAGTGCCCCAAGGGTTGGATAAAGGCAAGCCTAGGGCTTCATCCTGCCCCTGGGCAACAGTTTTGAGACCACTGCCATAGAGAGTACAATATAGCACACAGTAACCCATCCAGCAGTTCTATTTAGGTTCATAACTGTGCAGTCCTCAGACGATCTCCTCTCTTCACTGATCCTGCTGCTCTCTCCTGCATTTTGCAGAACTAACCTAGAGGTTCAATACACAATTCTAGTACAATAAAATTATAAACACTACACAGCACAAATAAATCATACATGAAAATTAAAATACTATAAATAAAAGTCCAAAAAAAAAATAAAGTCCACACACAAAAAAAAATTATATTTTTTTAAAACATTTCTGAATTGTGCTCAATTCCAAAAAAAAAACGTGCTCCAAAATTCTTCAAACAAATGTGCTCACACCATCCATGATTAATGCTCTGTCCCCACTCACCAGATGGAGTGGACTGTTTGCTGGTATGGCAAGAGAGTCAAACAAGCTTAAAGTGACTGGGCATGTCCTCCCAGATAACGCCCTGGAGGAGGGCGAAACGGTTCCGGTGGGTGCGTGGTGACGTTACTTCCGGTGAGTGGAACGCATGTTGGTTTGCGGCGTTCCAGAGTGATTTCCTGCTATTTGGAAGGGATTTCGATTCATCTTTGCCAGTCCACTTCTACAAATGAAATACGCCTTATAATATGAGCCTTTGTGCCTATTATGAAAGCCTGAGTACATTTTTAAACATGTGAGTGCATAGAAGGCAGCCTTTTTTTAAAATTAAAGATTTTTTTACAGTATTGCACTATTTGTTGTTCTTTGTCTTGTTTTCCATTGTCATCCAATCCTGGGAGTCGTTTCTGGAGGATATTGGGTACAGAGTTATCTGGGAGGACATGCCCAGTCACTTTAAGCTTCTTTGACTCTTTTGCCATACCAGCAAAGAGTCCACTCCATCTGGTGAGTGGGGAGAGAGCATTAATCACGGATGGTGTGAGCACATTTGTATGAAGAATTTTGGAGCACGTTTTTTTTGGGATTGAGCACAATTCATATATTTTTTTTTGTGTGGACTTTTTTATTTTTTTGGACTTTTATTTATAGTATTTTAATTTTCATATATAATTTATTTGCGCTCTGGAGTGTTTATAATTTTATTGGATTGTATTTTAGAACAGCAGCATTTAATTTTTTTAAGTTTATATATATTTTTCTGTGGCACAAGTTTATATTTATTTTGTTTTATACAATTCCAGTACAGGTTATGTAAGTGGCAAACGGAGGAGATTGATGGAGGTACTTCACTTGATGGGATCTAAATAGCAAGACTAGCAAGGTCATTGCAATTATACATCCTCACCTATCAATCGCCATTCAAAACATCATTTTTGGTTGGAGGTCTTTTTTTCCAGCAAACATGAATATTAACCACTTGCCTACCTGGCACTTTCACCACCTTCCTGCCCAGGCCAATTTTCAGCTTTCAGCACTACCGCACTTATTGCGCGGTCATGCAACACTCTACCCAAACAAAATTTTTAGCATTTTTTTTGAGACAGATAAAGCTTTCTTTTGGTGGTATTTAATCACCACTGGATTTTTATTTGTTACTAAAAAGACTGAACATTTTGGGACAAAAAAGTTTTTTCTAATTTCTGTTATAAAATTTTGTAAATAAGAAATGTTTCTCCTTCACTGATGTGCGCTAATGAGGCTGCAGAGATGGGCACTGATAGGCGGCACTGATGAGGAGGTACTAATAGGTGGCACTGATGGGCACTGGTAGGCATCACTAGTGGGCATTGACAGGCATCACTGATGGTCACTGAAAGGCAGCACTTATATATGGCACTGATAGGCGGCACTGACTGGCACTGTTAGGATGCACTGACTGGCACTTCTTGGCGGCACTGAAAGGCAGCTCTGATTGGCACTGATATGTGGCATTGATGTACACTGCTAGGCACTGATATGTGGCATTGATGGGTACTGGTATGTGGCATTGATGGGCACTTACAGGTGGCACTAATGGGGCTACACTGATCAGTACCCTGATGATCAGTGTAGATTACAGGCTCTCCTCTCCTCATGAGCTGTCAGCGGGAGGAGAGGACTGCCAATAACCGGCATTTCCTATTTACATGTGATCAGCTGTTGTTTACAGTGATCGGTGATCTGCTGTGTCTCCGGGACACAGCGAACCACCGATCACTACGCCGCACGCACCCGAGGACACACATGCACAGTTAAGAGTGGGAGGACGTCAAATGACTTCCTCTCAGAACGACAGCCCACACAACTGGATCCGGTATCATGTGAAGATTGGGAAGGGCAGGATTGCTCCAGAGCAGCTTGTGAGGGGAGTATAAGTTATTTACACTAAATTGAACTCTAGCCTGACTCCACACCCTGAGGGTCGTCAGCATAGGAAGAGTGATGGCCGAGTTGGACTTTGGTCCTCTATGAATTAGGTTACGAAGTTCGGCATACGAGACCAATATTGCCGTCCCCAGGATCACCAGAGCATTATCCCTAGGCCGGGAGATTCACCAGCGCACCGTGACCAGAACAGACGCCCAGTAATATAAAAGCAGCTTAGGAAGTGCCAGGCCACCACGATCAATAGGAAGGTGCAGAGTGAAGCAAAAAAGTCTAGGGGTCCTCCCAGGTCAAATAAACCCAGAGATGATGCCATCCACACGACGGGAGAAAGATTGCGGGATCTGCACCGGTGTATGCCAAACAAATACCGTAGATAAACTTAGGTAAAAATATAATTTTAAAAAGATTAACCCGGCCTATGGTGCTAATCAGAAGGGAAGACCAAGCATTACATTTAACCTGCAACTGTTGCACAAGGGGATGAAGATTGTCCACTAGGTACTTCTTCAAGTCACACTGCACCGTTATTCCTAAGTATTTAAATTGAGAGACCGATCTAATAGGGGCGAAGGAAACATCAGACAAAGGCCCGGCGGAAGAGGAAACAGTATGGACTTCTCCCAATTAATGCGTATTCCGGAGTAGCTGCTGAAACGATCGATAAGACTCAGCTCCTCTCTAAGAGACAAATTACAGTCCAACAGTCCCTCAAATATAAGAGAATGTCATCCTCATACAGGGAAACCCTATCCTCCCAGTCTCCCACCGGTAGGCCGTGTAAGGAATTGGAAGAGCGGATCAGGCAGGCCAAAGGTTCAAGCGCCAGGGCAAACAAGCCCAGCAAAAGTGGACAGCCCTGCCGAGTGCCCCTATAGAGAGCAAAAGGGGGGGAAAGGATATTATTAGTGCCTACTGTCACAAGTGGTGCATTTTACAGACACCTGATCCACGAAATGAAGTGAGGGCTAAATCTGAAGCGGCGCAGAGTTTCCCAAAGATACTCCCACAGAACCGAATCGAAGGCCTTCTCGGCGTCCAGGGACAGCACCACCCCAGGGTCATCCCTGTCGTAAGCCGCAGAAATATGGGTGAGCAGTCTCCGTATGTTAATATCCATACCCTTTCCTGGCATAAAACCTGTCTTATAGTGGTGGAGCACCACAGAGATAATCCAGTCTCCCAGCTAGCACCTTAGCGAGTACTTTCGCAACAGTATTTAGCAGGGAGATCGGCCGATAGGAGCAGCAGTGAGTCGGGTCCTTCTCGGGCTTCAAAATCACCACTATCACCGCTTGAAGCATATCCGAGGGGAGAGTTCCTGTCTCAAATAGTGCGTTAAAAAGTATTTGAAAACGGGGAGCCATTTGCTCAATGTACATTTCATAGAATTCAATTGAAAAGCCATCCGGGCCCAGCGTCTTGCCAGATTGAAGAGCACCAATCGCCTGCTGGATCTCCTCCAAGGAAATCGGTGCCTCCAACCGCTCCCTCTGGACAGCAGAGAGAGAAGGCAGGTCAGCATGATCCAGATAGTGGGACAGATCCTGTGGCCTGAAGGCAGCTCTGGAGGAATACAAACCTGCATATTTGTCGTCAAAACGCCGGTTGATAGAGAGTGGATCAAGGATTCTAAAACTGTCTTCGGCTTGTATCAGGGCAATATTGGGAAGGGGGGATTGTTCCCTAGCCATCCAAGCTAGCAGGCGGCCCGCTTCATCACCCTGTTCAAAAATTTTGATGCAGCATAGCCTTCCTGGAGGCAGCAGTACATAACAATAAAGAGTCCTTAATAGCCAGTTGTAAGTCGTGATGACTAAAGGAACTTGGATTGAGCACATAACTGGATTCAGCTTCCTGCACCCTCCGGTCCACCAAATCCACTTCCACCCGCCGTCCAATCTGCAGCCCCCCTATCACAGTCCGATACTGATCCCTAAGAGTAGCCTTACAAGCCTCCCATGTAGTAGTAGATGCAGCAGTATTCTCATTAGAGTTCCAGTAATGCACCAACGCCTCCCCTATAGGGGGTTCTACATCAGGATCAGTGATCCAATACCGATTTAACTGCCAGACCTTTTCCCCCAGGGCATCAGTAATGCTTAATTTAAGGGGTGGAGCATGATCAGAAATCCCTCGTGGAAGGATGGAAATCTCCCAAACCCTTGCTAAAAGTGCAGGTGTAAAATAGCATAGGTCAATTCTAGACATAGTTCTATGTGATGCTGAGTGACAAGTATATGCCCTGGTCCCAGGATTTTTCCACCTCTATACATCTGTGAACTGGTAAAGCTCTGCCCACTTGGCCAACTCTGATTTCCCGCTAGCATCAGGAGATAATTTATCCACACTACAGTCCGGAGTAAAATTAAAATCACCAGCAAGAAGAACATGGGATGTGGGATAGGAGGCCAGGAGCGGGTCCAAGGCAGCCAACGAGCGTGTGAAGGCAGGAGGTGGAAAATATAGCCC
This sequence comes from Staurois parvus, assembly GCF_062004578.1. Classification (NCBI taxonomy): domain Eukaryota; kingdom Metazoa; phylum Chordata; class Amphibia; order Anura; family Ranidae; genus Staurois; species Staurois parvus. The sequence goes on along the minus strand of NW_028317814.1, from coordinate 17,816,596 downwards.
CACAATTAGCATTTCAAAGCAGTTAATCATCGCATGAATTATAACATATTTACCCTCGGGATCCAGCCTGAGATCAAGGAGAGTGAATGGCAATGATTTGTGTATAAGGACACTAACTCCTCGAGCATAAGAAGAGTATGTAGCGTTATAATAATGACCAACCCAAGCACTCTTGAGGTCCAGTACCCTACGGCCCATTAAATGGGTTTCTTGCAAAATACAAATATGTGGAGCATAGGATTTGAGAAATTGGAAGACCAAGGAGCGCTTAAAGGGAGATTTGAGGCCCCCGCACATTCCAGGAGATACATTTCAAATCAGGAAATGACATAAAATAAATATTGGAGAACTCATTTGTAACCACTCAGGCTTAACCCTGGGGAAAAAAACATAGAGCTGTAAACCAGACATCAGAAGGATCAGTATACTAGCTGGATAGACCAAAGCACATAAAAAGTCAAATGCACCTTGAGAAAAAAAACAAAAAACTCCCAAAAAACATTTAAAAAAAAAAAACCCTCCCCTCACGCCCCTCCCTGACCCCCCTTCCAAAACTGGGAGAGTCATACTTCCCTGAACAAAAACAGGCAACAGGCCATAGGGATGTCCATGGACCAAGTACATAGAGCAAGTCAGAAGAGCTCACATGTCATAGAGATGCCGTCTCATAGATAATAGAGTATATCACTCGGCCATGGCCTAGGGCTCTACTTTAGATTAAAACTTGGGAGACAGATGATCCGGGAACAGAGGTAGCAGAACGACTAATCTTCCAATGATGCAACAAGATCACCGCTGAGATCGTAGGGTTTCCAATCAGGATGCTGCCTCCTCACGCAGTGATGAAGCGCGTGGTTTCACCATCTTCAACTTTGAACTTCGCAGGGAACAACATGCCATAAGTGAGACCTTTTGCACGTAGTTGAGCCTTAACAGCATCAAAAGATCGGCGTTGCTGTTGGGTATCGACGAGTAGTCAGGAAATAACATTAACTTGTGATTTTCGTAGCGCAGTTCCCCCTGGACCCTGACTGCCCTCAGCGCCATATCTCGATCATGGTAGCTAGCAGCATAAAAATAAAAGTGCAGGGCGGCGAACTAGGCGGGCCCCTGGCTGCTGGCATTCCATGGGTTCTCTCGACCACAAAGAAGCTGGAAAAGGTGGCTCTAGGCAGCAAGGAGCAAAGAAGGATCTCGGTAAACCGAGGCAGATTGTCACCCTCTGCCCCCTCAGGAAGATCCTGCTGTGATTCTCTGCATCCTCTGCTTTTGTCTCGAGGTATTTGACCTTAACCCGCAGGGTATGCATCACTGCCGAATGGTCGCGGATGGTGTCCTCTGCATAACTAACACGCTGTTTGACCGCTGCAACTCGGCCCCAGAATGTTTCAAGATCCCTCCAGATCAGCCCCACATCAGTCTGTAGGTGTTCTATGTTCATGGTGAGCACCGCCTGACAGTTGGTAATCGCCGTCATGAGAGAATTAAAGTCCGCCGGCGCAGCAGGTGGGTTGGGCTCTTGGGAGGTGGATGCGGCCATGGTGGCACCTGCTTTAGCCCCAGAGGGCTTACCAGTCTTCACAGCCTGTGTAGTTTTGGTTCTTCTGCCATCAGTCACAGACTTTCCTCTAGTCATCCCCAATATTCCTTCTCATCGGCTGAAAGAATGGTTACTACAACAATTGGCGTGGAACACTGATAGCTGGCCCCCACATATGACTGAATAAGTATAAACCAGGTGGAAGCTGAACCCACATCAGAGGGAAGCAACTCTGCCCATGGTATCGCAGGATATTAGCACATCAAGGGGGAGGGAATATATGAGCTGTGGCATATAGTGGGGCCCCTCGAACAGGTACAGGTGGCACAGGTAGTGCAGGGATGGATGCCTGACAGATCCCAAGCTCAAACCAGGAGACAACCAGGGCACAGATCTGCCAGGGCCCCTCAGAGGATTAAGTATCAAAATCTTCAGTGGGGGGGCTGCACAGACAGCACCGAGGTTCCCCCTCCAGGCAGCAGCCACCCCTCCACGGATCTCCCAGACCAGGCCAAGCCCCCTCTCCCCCTGGGGGAATGCACGGGCTCCCCTGAGCACAGTCTCCAGCAGGTGGCAAGTCTCCAGACCAGGATGCAGTGGTCGATGGAGGGCACCACCCTCCCCCAGGCAGCATCTTACCTACCCGGTATCCGATCAGCAGGGTCTCAGCGCCCGGATGTGACACAGGCAGGGTCCGGTCCTCTCGGAGGCCACGTAGGTCACGAACCTCCGGCTCCATGGATGGGGGTCAAACAAAACCCGATTCGCCTCTCCAGGCAGAAGAGCAGGTCCACATGGATCTCCAGTGTCGGCAGGATCCCATGATACCCAGGATGGAGTCGGATGCTGTATGGAGGAAACAGAGCTCTCTAATAAGCAGCCGCTCTGGTCGCCATCTTGGACACACACCCCAGCTGTACATCCTTAAACAGTGACAGGTGGGGAGGGGAGCAGGTAGCATTGGCAAAAATGGCACTTGCTACATCAATTTACAGTTGGTCTTAATTATCTCCAGTTTCATTATCTAGGAACTGGAGGTAATTACTCTTGAATTTGGCTCTGTAATAGTGCAATTTAATAAGTAAAATAGTGCAGCGCTAAAACTATGATTCAACAGAAAAAAGAGGATATTAAACAACAAACTGATAATGTAATATAAATAACAGTTCAATATGAATGCCATTCTGTGTGAATGTAAGGTGCCAAGTAACTGGTTAAGATTCGGTGGTGGTGTTCCAAAAAATACGGTAAGATTACGCTCTCACCAGATGCGTAATATATATACGCATTAAGTATCACATCCAGGGTTTCCTCATCAGGTAAAGGTCTGGTCAGGGGCGTAGGTAATCCTCCCTCAGGGTTATGGTCAGCAATGCCCGGTAAAAGATTAAACGGATCCATGTAACCAGAGGTCCCTTTACGGGATAGGTAGGTGAGGAGCCTGCTTACAGGGAACTCCCTTCTCTGGATATAGATGGTCACATATCCAACCCCGATCAACTTCACAAGCGCACTAGACAGGGTTGCCCTCTATCTCCTTTACTTTTTAACTTGGCCCTGGAACCAATAGCACGCTTCCTCTTATTTCACTCTGACCTTCATGGCATCATAATCGGGCAGCAGGAGTTGAGGCTTGCCTTTTTTGCAGACGACATTCTAATTTTTACCTCGCACCCATCCCTCGACCTACCATACATTCAACATATTTTCTCCTCATTCCGCCTTTGCTCAGGGCTCTGCATAAATTTCTCTAAAGGTGAGGTGCTTCCACTGTTTCATTCCCGCCTCCCGGTATGGACGCAAAACTCAATCTTTAAAATTGCTACCAAGTATATCACTTATCTAGGCATAAAGATAGGGAAATTAGCTTCATCTGAATATGCGCTAAACTATACGCCCATGATCGCTAAAATTATTGGGGAACTGGAAATGTGGAAGGACCTACTGCTTTCACTCCTGGACAGATCACACCTTTTTAGGATGGTGAGTTTTCCGTAACTTCTCTGTCTTCAAACTATACCTCTTCTCCTTAAACACAGTGACATAACGAGGCTACATCAGGAAATTTAAACAATTTTATGGAAAGGCAAACGTCCCCGTATAGCACTTGCTAAATTATTCCTACCACGAAGCAAGGGAGGCTCCGGTCTCCCGAACGTACAAGCATATAATCTTTCATGTCTGATTCGTATAGGTCTAGACTGGCTCACCCAATCCTCCAAAAATTCCAATTACCACATTGAATCTGCACTAGCACATCCCTACAATCTCTCAGCCTTATTACATTCCAATGTTACCTCTCTGCCACCCCACCTAAAGCACAATTCACTCATCCGCGATACCGTTAATACATGGAGGGAAGTCAGGCGTAACCTGGGGGTCTCTCTGTGGCTCTCTCGCTTTCTTCCTATTCACCACAACCCTTCCTTTTCTCCCCCGCAATCCCATGATGCTTATGACACTTGGCTAAACCTCTCAACAGCGTCCTACAAACCTATGGGCTACCAGCACATCACTTTTTCTATATGCTTCAAGTAAGGAACTTTGTCAACTCCATTGCACCCATTAAATCTACTAGATTTCAGTCGACATTTTATTGATGTGTTGGCAAACTCTCGAAAATATAAAATATCAAACATATACAGAACGCTGAACCTCCTATACGTCAAACCTTTTGAGACAATCAATGCTGTGAAATCCTGGGTCAAAGATTTCGATAATGCATTTACAGCTGACCAATTACTGTCAGGCTTCAATTCCACATGTGCCTTCAACCACAACGAATTCTGGCGTGAACAACAATTTAAGATTCTCCATCGTGCTTACATGCCCTGTCTCTACTCAAAAAATGACCCGGCTCTGTCTACATGCCCTCTATGCGAGACTCAAAAACCATCACTACAACACAGATTCTGACTATGCTTTGCTATTTCCACATTCTGGAAGCAAGTGGTCAACTACATATCCGTTATCACTACCTTCCGACTACCCATCTACCCGCTACCGCTCCTCTTCGGCTATATAGAACAGCCAGTCATTGGTCTCTTCTCCTCCCAAACGTCATCCTTCAGAAATAACAAACCTTGGATATCTACATGTCTCCTAATAGCAAGACTGGCCATTCTCCGAAAATGGGTTTCCAACTGCTCTCCAACCATGACGGACATCAAACAAGAGGTCAACTCCCTTCTACGTCTTGATAGACTCAATCTAATTACCTTCCCTACCACTTCAAAAGAGCCCCATTACTTTCGAAAGTGAAATTCCTATATTATAGGATCCCTATCCGCACAGGAGCAGGCATTCTTTCTCCAGAATTCTAGCCTATTAAGTCAACCAGTGAAACCTCCCACGAATCCGGTGGTATCGAAACTATCATCTAGTTGACTAGTTGACTTTGGTAACAATTGCTAAGCTGTTATAGTGCAATGTTCTACTTCCACTGACCTTCTCCTCTTCTTCCATTTATTTCCTTTCTATTTTCACCTCAACTGTATCTTGACCCTCTGTTTAATCTGTCAATTTAGGCTCATATACCCACTTGGCAATATCATTATACCATAGACCCACATCAGGCAACTGGAGGGTGATACCTCCTCTACATTACTCATGGCGGAACCCGTAACCACTAATCACTGAATTCCATTTCTCCTTTCTTCTTCCCCCTCCTTCTTTCATTTCTCTCTAGTCTACCTAGGTCCCAGGGTAAAATCTCCCTACTCCTCTATATTCCTTTACTCCAGCTCTCATATCCTTCCTATCACCATTCATCAACAATCTCACCCATTCCGACTATTTTATCTGCTCATAATCCCCCCCCCCTCATTTTTTCTGTCTTCTTGCTCTACTTCTCTCCTACCCTTTTTACCTACTCCCAGCCCTCAAGCTCTCGGATATTTCCTCTCTCTTTACCTTCTTTTGACATGTTATTGATATTTAACAGATGACATCTGCGTACATCTTAACCATCCAACATTAACTACTGGCAAATCACAACATCATTTCACTTCCCGAACGCATAATTCCTACTGGCTATTATTTCTCTCTTTTCTATACACAAGCTATTTGCCCACCACTTCCTCACACTACTTTCCTCGCTACTCACTTACGCAAACTTTATACCTTATATCATATAAACGCCCTTTCGCAACTGCTCCCATTACGCTAAGGGCATCCTATTTGCCGCACCATTACCTGTCTGACTAGATATGATGTAGTATTTGTGTCTTAACTGTCTCACCATTTTGTTTTGTCTTACCTTGTTAAAACCCAATAAATATTCTTTAAAAAAAAAACACAAAAATATCTCCTCATGGTAATTTAAAGTCTGCATTTTTGTTTGATTTGGATTTATTAATAACTGATAGATGTGGTACTAGGCTGGCACCTATTTAACCAGTTGAGCTCCAGAAGGTTTTACCCCCTTCATGACCAGGCCATTTTTTTCTATTTGGCACTGCACTACTTTAACTGGCAATTATGCGGGCATGCAACACTGTACACAAATGAAATATATATAATTTTTTCACACAAATAGAGCTCTCTTTTGGTGGTATTTGATCACCCCTGGGTTTTTTCTACTATATAAACAAAAAAAGACCATATGTTTTGGAAAACGTTACTTATATTCTATACTCTGAAAAATATCCAATAAAAAGAAAGTCAATTTTTTTTTTCATAAACTTAGGCTAAAATTTATTCTGCTACCTGTTTTTGTTCAAATAAAATCCCAAAAGGTATATATTATTTGGTTTGTGTGAAAGTTATAGTATCTACAACGATGGTGTACATATACTGGAATTTACGCAGCTATGACGCTATACTGGTAATGGCAGTGATCAGTGACTTATAATGGGACTGTGATAGTGTGACAGGCAGACGCTGGCTGGGGGAGGGGGATGGGACACCGAACTCAATAGTGACACGGATAGTGTTCAGTGCTAGTTCTGTACACTATCACTGTGCTAATGACACTGGCTTGGAAGGGGTTAACATTTACGGGCAATCAAAGGGTTGTGTGGTGCCTGTTATGTGCTGCTTTTATAGATCTTGCTGTTTTTTTCTCCCTGCTTTTCAAGCAGAAGAAACAGCCAGATCACTCCTCTGTTGACAGAGTCCTGTGTTTTTGTCAACACAGGACTCTGGGTTGTGAATTGACAGCTGATCAGCAGGTTTCAGCTAAGATTATTGGCTGAAACCTGTTGACAATATTGCCAACAAAAAAGTGTCCAATCACAGCGCAGGTCAGCAGGGGGCACTCATGCAAGCACCCACGGACCTTGAAAATGCCAGTCACGCGTATATACGGGACTGAGCCCGCCCGTGCCGCCATGCTGCAGTAAATATACTGCGGCGAGAGGTTAGTTAGTGCTGAGTAAATCAGTCTCACCATCACAGACTAAGCATTGTCACTTGACTCATTCGAAAAAGTAGATCTTTTTTATTGAACAACCTTACCATTGCTGTATATTATGGAACATCAAATAAGTATTCATGCACACGAGTTACTGAACTTTAATAAAGGCAAATGTAGAAAATGATTCCATGTGTTGTACTGCTGTCTGCTGGCTAAACGGTTATCACTTCTGCCTGGCAGTACTAGGGTTGTCAGTTTGAATCCCAACCACGGCTCCACCTGCCTAGAGTTTGCATATTCGCCCTGTGCCTGCGTGGGTTTCCTCCCAAACTACAATGACATGCTGGCAGGTGAATTGGATCCTGTCTAAATTGGCCCTAGTATGTGTATGTATGAATGTAAGTTATGGGCCTTAGATTGTACGCCCCTCGAGGGTTAGGGACTGATGTAATGTACAATATATATGCAAAGCGCTGCATAAATTGATGGCACTATATGGGCTTCTTCACACTTGACTTCTTCCCAAGCGCCCCCATAGCGTTATACAGGCATTTTAAGCGTTTAAAACGCTCTCCAAACGCCCTGTACATGGTTTTATAGGCGTTTGACAGGCGTTAAAACCACACCACAAACGCCTATAATGAACCTAATGGTAGTAACTCCCCACAAATGCCTGCCAGGTGTTTGAGGAGCGTCACCATAGACTTGAATGGGAAGCGTTGAAAGGCTTCAACTCCTCCTGACTGGACATCAGGCGTCAATTTTGACACTTCACTGTGAACAGCAATGTGTGCTGCCATGTGTATAATTTTCATAGGCGTTTGAGGAGCGTTAAAAACACCCTTCAAACGTCTGCTTTCACCTTGTGTGAACTGAGCCTATAGGTACCTGTAATAAATAAATTAATTAAAATAATAAAAACACAAGCTGTTCACAAACATACATATAAAACCTTATCTCTACTTTTCCATGGATCTAGCATTAATACATGAAATATATGATGATCTAGAAGTAGTACAGCATTGGAAGACTGTTACTTTTGGCATATGGTGGCACACAGGACCACCAATCTCTATTAGTGGTGGACCAGCTTTGACACCCCCTTCTACACAAGAAAATGGTGCGGCCTCAAAGGAAATTAAGTCTTAGACGACATTTCATGGCCAATTCTGACCTTGTTCTGCAACATATAAAGGAGCGTACAGCCATTGACATGAAAGGCATTGGGAGACACTTTATTTTAGGACGGTGTATTTTCCTAATCTGCATACTTGGGCCAGGTCAGTGACTTTGTATTTTTTTTTTTTTTTAATTCAAATATTTATTAAATTTTCATATTTATAATTAAATATAAAAACAAAAAAGAGGAACATGAAAGAAGAACATAATACATTTCATCTAGATTCTCATATAATATTCTTACTCTTGTTCTCTTTCTATTACCTCCTTTTTCTTCTTTTCCCTTCCCTCTATCCTTATATGAACAGGAGCCAGGCGCTGTGTAGTTTTGTGATAGAAATAATACACCTTGTATGGAGGTGTGTCTTTAATAAGTCATATGGTAAAACAATAATAAATAACCAGCCTGTGGCTTTAGGAAGCCAGGTTCGGCCTCTTCCTTCTAAAGCTGCGGCTCCAGCAAGAGTTCCCCCCCTCTGTCTCTCCACATCGTGGTGATGTCATCCAGGACGCTGGGACGTCGGGTAAACGTGGTCCCTGCACTGACAGGCATTCTACTCCACTGCTTCCCTCTGAGCGGACGGGCAGTCCATCTTGGAACCTGGCTTCCTAAAGCCACAGGCTGGTTATTTATTATTGTTTTACCATATGACTTATTAAAGACACACCTCCATACAAGGTGTATTATTTCTATCACAAAACTACACAGCGCCTGGCTCCTGTTCATACCTCCCACAAACCAATGTGTTGTTACCATGGCAGCAGTGAGTTTTTTCCCCACCAATCATAGTTGACATATACCATTCACTTATTTCCTTTGGGACACATCTGTGCGCTTTTATCCAGACCGTTCCTCTTTCCTTATACCCTACCACATCCCTCCACCCTCCCACTCTGCATTTTTCTCTTACTTCCTTCTGTATAAAATTAAGAATCTTCTCCTGGCATTACTCCTTTGGTGTACAAAATCTTCCCATTTCTCCCATCTGCTATTATATATCTCCATCTTATCTTCCTGGATACAGTACAGTTTCTCCATCCTACCAATCTGATTTACTCTCTCTACCCAGTCCTTCTCTTTCGGAACCTCCGAGCTATGCCAGAATTTAGGTATCAAACCCTTCGCCGCATTCAGAAAGTACCACATACCCGAGTTTTTATATTTATTCACTGGTAAATCTGTTTTATGTAATAAACACACTTGTGGGTCTAATCCTATCTTTATTCCTGAGATTTTCTCAATTAAGTTGACCGTTGTCTCCCAAAAATTTTGTATCCTTGGGCACTCCCACCAAATGTGAAACCATGTACCAATCTTTCCACAACCACGCCAACACTCTTGTGTTCTCTCTATACCCATTTTGTGCTCCACAATTGGTGTAATGTGCCATCTTACTAAACTCTTATAGTTTATCTCCACCTCTCTCATGCTAATGTTCTCATGTGTGAGTCTATATATCTTCCTCTGTTTATCCTCATCTATCTCCACTCCTAAATCCCTTTCCCATTTTGCTATATAGCTTGGTTTTAATTCCGTGACTAACTCGGTAAGAATTTTATAAATTTTTGCCGTGCCCCGTTTTCCATCTCCCCGTGATTCCAACAACCTCTCAAACAAATTCCACTCCTTTCTCCCTCTTATGGGTTTCGGAAGACCCTCAACAAAGTGATTTAATTGGTGATATTTCCACCCATCAATCTTAATAAAAAGTTCCCTTCCACCTTTTTTTAAATCTTTCAATGTTTTCAACTTCTTTCCGTCCATAATATCCCTTAGTTGAATGTCTTCCTTTTTGATCCATTTTCCCATACTCCCCTCAATACCTGGTGGAAAGTACTCCATATTCCTTAGTGACATTAATTGTGAATTAAAATCCCAGTGCATATACTTATGTAAATTATCCCAAACCTTTAAAACATTCAATGTAAACACACTCCTGGTTTCTTTTAAACCTCTATATTGTGCTGGTGCCCATATGTTTCTACTCAGGTCAACTCCGCTCAGATCATTCTCTATCTTCACCCATCTTTTCCCCCTTTTATTGTGTGTCCAATCATAAATTCTTGTTAAAATTACAGCATTATAGTATCTCCTAAAATCTGGCACTCCCAGTCCCCCTCTCTCTTTTCGTCTACTTATCAAATCATACGATATTCTAGGTTTTTTATTTTTCCATATAAATTTTGTTATCATCTTTTTAATTTCTTTAAAAAATGCTTCTGGGAGTTTTATTGGGATCATTTGATATTTATACAAAACTTTGGGTACAATTATCATTTTTATCAGATTTATTCGTCCTAACCAGGAAGGGATTCCTCCTCCCAATTTCTTCAATTCCTCCTTAATCTCGTTTAAAAGGGAAATATAATTTAATTTATACAATTTTAAATATGAAGCAGTAAGTTTAACTCCTAAGTATTTTATCTCTCTATCTCTCCATGTAAAAGGGAATTCTTTTTTTATCTTTTCTTTCTCACTATTCGGGAGATTTATATTCAAGATCTCGGTTTTTGTCGGGTTGATTTTTAGATTTGATATTTCTCCATATTCTTTTAAACTTTTTATTAAGTTCGGGAGTGTTATCCTAGGATTACCCACATAAAACAACAGATCGTCTGCAAAAGCTGCCACCTTATGTTCCGTTTCCCCTATTTGTATTCCCTTTATATCTACGTTCTTCCTAATTGTTTCTAGTAAGGGTTCCAATGTTAACACATACAATAAAGGGGACAGTGGGCATCCCTGTCTAGTCCCATTTGACATCTTTATAGGTGCAGATTTTTCACCATTGACCAAGATAACCGCGGATGGCGTTTTATACAATTTTCCTATCCATTCCCTCATTCTACTACCTACCCCCATGATCTCTAGGGTGTCCATCATAAAGCTCCAGTTTACTCTATCAAAAGCTTTTTCAGCATCGATCGAGAGAATCACTGCCGGGGTTTTCCCTTTCTTAGCTTTCTGGATCAACAACAGAGTTCTAATTCCGTTATCTCTACCCTCCCTCCCTGATACAAAACCAACCTGATCTCCCTGGATCCATTCTGGCATTAAGTCTTTGATCCTATTTGCTAAGACCTTCGCATATAACTTTGTATCTACATTTAGGAGTGCAATTGGCCTATAACTTGAACATTGAGTAGCATCCTTCCCTTCCTTGTGTATAAGTGTTACATGGGCTTGTAGGGATTCCTGTCTAATCTCCATTTCTCCCCCCAAGGCATTCATATATTCCTTCAACTTTGGTATTAATAATTCGCTATATTTTTTATAATACCTCACGGTGTATCCGTCTGGGCCAGGACTTTTCCCCACCTTAGTATCTTTTAGTGCTATTTTTATTTCCTCCTGTGTGATTTCTAAATCCAGGGATTTCAATAGATCTTCATCTATCTTTGGTAGTCCTGCATTTTTTAAGTATGCCTTTCTTTTTTCTCTGTTCTCATTTTCACTATTATTTACTAAGTTTTGAGACTTAATATTATACAGCTTATTGCAATACTCCTTAAATACCTTCCCAATCTCTTTAGTAGAGTGAGCCATTTCTCCCTTGGGGTTTCTTATTTTTTCTATGTAATTTCTATTTTTCTTTTTTCTCAGGGCCTTCATTAAATATTTTCCTGGACGATCTCCCCATCTATACCTCTCCGCTGCAACTTTATTGAGTACTCTCCTCCTCTCTTCTTCCATTAATATCTCCAATTCTTTCTTTTTTCCTATTATCTTCTGTCCTATCTCACATGTTATTCTATTTTTATGGATCTGTTCCAGGTCATTTATATCTTTTAAGAGCCCTGTCATTTTCTTACTCCTTTCTCTTTTCTTTTTTGCCCCTAACGCAATCAATATACCCCTAATATATACCTTATGGGACTCCCAGACAGTGGCCATTGAAACATCTCTTGTTTCGTTCTCCTGAAAATATCTTTCCATTTCCCGTCTGATCTGCTGATCAGTCTCTTGATCTAATAGAAGGGCCTCGTTTAATCTCCATCCCACCCCCCTTGTCAGTTGTCTCCCGCATCTCACCTTCATTATAACTGGGGCATGGTCTGAGAGAGTCATTGTCTCTATTTCTACTTTAGCCACCCTCTCAATAAGTTGATGTTCTACCATTATATAGTCCAGTCTTGAATAAATCTCGTGTGCATTAGAGAAGAAGGTATAGTCTCTTTCCTTTCCGTGCATTATCCTCCATATATCCACTAGTTGACCCTCATATATCTCCTTCTTCAAGATCCTCATAGACCTACCTCCCTCTCGTTGCACACAAGATGTTGTATCCATCTGTGGATCCAAACATAAATTCAAGTCTCCTGCCACTATCAGTCTTCCTTTTTTAAAGTCCCTCAATTTTCTTAATATCCCTTTCAGGTATACCTCTGGTCTCTTATTTGGGCAATAAATATTCGCTATTGTACACTCCATTTCCTGTAATCTACCTTTCAAAAACAAGAATCTCCCCTCAGGATCTGTCTCTCTCTCCTCCACCTCCCACCTTACATTTTTAGCGAACCCAATTGCCACCCCTTTGGCTCTCTTAATTGGGGAGTCTGCATAGAACCATGTTGGATAATTTCTAGTATTTAATTTGATATTTGACTTAATCTCAAAATGCGTCTCCTGTAAAAAAAACTACCGAGGCTTCTCTATGTTGTAACTCCTTAAATAGTTTAAATCTCTTCCCAGAACTATTCAACCCTTTTACATTATATGTTATAAATTTTATATCTTCCATAATTCTTGAATACATCTCATCCCTATGCAGAGTATTTTTAAAACCTTCCCCCTATACCATCTTTCACCCCCTCCCCCCCACAGCCCTCCCTCTTCATCTCCCCCCTCCCCAGCACCCCCCTCCCCCTTCGACAACCCTCTTGTCCCTCCCCTCTCCCCCCCCCAACCCCCCCCCCTCCCAGCAGGCCTATTTTTTGCCATCTAATCCTTTGTGAGCTTACTGTCACATTTGGATCTTAGCCCTGAGGTAGAACTCTAATCTTGTACGGTTCACCGTCCCTCCAATTCCCTCAATGTTCCCCTTTCCATCCCTTCTTTATTCTTTCTTCTAACTTGCTGCCATTGCTCTTTTCCCTCGGCGTTTTCCCCTCCCTCTACCTCCCAACCTGGAACCCCTACTCTTTGAATGTTAAGTTTGTCAAAAAAGTCTCTCAAATCCTCAGGAAATCTCAGGTATGCAGTAACTCCATTCTTCCAACCGATTAGACACATTGAGCCGCTCCATCTATACTGTATATTTTGTTTTTTCATCTGTTCTATTAAAGGTCTCAGCGATCTCTTTCTCCATAATGTCTCGGGTGTCAAGTCTGCAAAGATTTGTATATTTTTTCCTTCATACTCAATATTATATCTTCCTTTTATCCTCTTCCATATTTCTTCTCTCTCTCCAATTTTATTAAATTGAACCACTACATCTCTCGGTCTCTCTTCCGCCCGATCTCGTTGGGCCTTTCCTGATCTATATATATTGTCTAATATGAATGTCTCTGTTCTAGATCTACCCATAATGGAGTTTAAGATTTTTTGTATCGTCTCTCTTAAATCTTTATCTTGTGTAAGCTCCGGAATTCCTTTTATCCTGAGATTATTTTTCCTGTGCATGTTACCTTGTATCTCCAATTTATATCCCAGTTTTTTCTGTTCTTGCCTAATCTCTAATATCTGATTGTTCAGATCAGAAAGAGTTTGAGCATGTTTATTGATTTTTTCTTCTGTATCTTCTACTCTAGTCAAGAGATGTCCCAGATCTTTCCGAATAATTCCCATTTCCTGTTTAATAGATTTTTCCAGATTTTTAAACATTTCTGCCATTTCCTTTTTATTTGGGATTTGTAGTTTTCCTTCATTTTCCTTTAACTCTATTTCCCCTGATATTTGTTGATTATTATCCATTTCCACTGGAGATCTGGCGCTTTTATCCATACTGTTCTCCATTATACTTTTTTCACCTGCCCCCTGAGTTCTTTCTGTCACATTACCTTGAGATGTAAATTTTCTAATTGTTCCTGATTGGGCGTGTTTGGGGGCATTCCCTTTACTATTTTTGCTCTTCATATTTTTAAATGTATCCGGGTTCTCCTTTTAAACTTTAAGATATATGCTGAGAATAAGTCCTTTAGGTGAGTTCTACTTTCTTCAACCTATTTGGTGGTTCCCCCTTTTTCTCTATATATATTTCTTCTGCCACGCCAAGAAGCTATCCATGAACCGAGCCATTTTTTTCTATTTGGCACTTCACTACTTTAACTGGCAATTATGCGGGCATGCAACACTGTACACAAATGAAATATATATAATTTGTTCACACAAATAGAGCTCTCTTTTGGTGGTATTTGATCACCACTGGGCTTTTTCTACTATATAAACAAAAAAAGACCATATGTTTTGGAAAACGTTACTTATATTCTATACTCTGAAAAATATCCAATAAAAAGAAAATCAATTTTTTTTTTCATAAACTTAGGCTAAAATTTATTCTGCTACCTGTTTTTGTTCAAATAAAATCCCAAAAGGTATATATTATTTGGTTTGTGTGAAAGTTATAGTATCTACAACGATGGTGTACATATACTGGAATTTACGCAGCTATGACGCTATACTGGTAATGGCAGTGATCAGTGACTTATAATGGGACTGTGATAGTGTGACAGGCAGACGCTGGCTGGGGGAGGGGGATGGGACACCGAACTCAATAGTGACACGGATAGTGTTCAGTGCTAGTTCTGTACACTATCACTGTGCTATTGACACTGGCTTGGAAGGGGTTAACATTTACGGGCAATCAAAGGGTTGTGTGGTGCCTGTTATGTGCTGCTTTTATAGATCTTGCTGTTTTTTTCTCCCTGCTTTTCAAGCAGAAGAAACAGCCAGATCACTCCTCTGTTGACAGAGTCCTGTGTTTTTGTCAATGTGCCATCGCACGAAGTGCGTTAGGGAAGTGCTGCATACCCTGTGACGTCACTCTGCATGGCCCCTGTGGATGGCCGGCAGCCATTTTGGAAATCCCCTGCTACCAGCTGCTCACTACACATGTGAGTAAGACTTTTTAACTATTTTGCTTATTGCTCTAATGTGGATAATAAAGTACTACACTATCAGAATCTCCTATTGTCTTGGCTCGTTACTTCCGAGCCCCCCCCTCCTTCAAGGCTTATTGGAATGATCTGGTGGCCACATCAAGATTGGTTAGACTCCCCCCGGTGGTGAGACGACTACACGCCTTCTGATATCTGGTGTCCCTGAGGTTGTGATGTTTGCCCAGCTGTTGCAGGCCTGATGACCACTCTGTGATCCAGTTCCAGTTTGCAGTAGCCGGATGACCAGGAGTTGGTCAACACTCAAAGGCGCATAAAAATTGTGCTCTCTGGTTAGTGCAATCTACACTCATTTTCTACGGGAGGAATATGGTCACAGAAGTCACATATTGTGTCACCTTTTGTCCTAAAAACGTTTATGTGTTGTGCACCGCAAGAACACTCTTGTTATAAGACTTTCACCATCATTAGTATTTTTGGACTTTTTAGATTAATTCTTAAAGATCCTTTCAATTATTAAGTGGTGTTTTACTTTATCACCTGCACCAAAGGGTTTTGTGTATACATCACTTTATGTATCAGCGCTGCATGGTCATTTTATATATTACTTTTGAGGCTCCTGGTATTTGCCTTTCATGCTAGCCGCTCTCTGATTGATTATCCAGCGCTCGTATTGTTTCTATTTTTAAAGGGTTGTGTGGTGCCTGTTATGTGCTGCTTTTATAGATCTTGCTGTTTTTTTCTCCCTGCTTTTCAAGCAGAAGAAACAGCCAGATCACTCCTCTGTTGACAGAGTCCTGTGTTTTTGTCAACACAGGACTCTGGGCTGTGAATTGACATCTGATCAGCAGGTTTCAGCTAAAATTATTGTCTAAAACCTGTTGACAATATTGCCAACAAAAAAGTGTCCAATCACAGCGCAGGTCAGCAGGGGGCGCGCATGCAAGCACCCACAGACCTTGAAAATGCCAGTAACACGTATATACGGGACTGAGCCCGCCCGTGCCGCCATGCTGCAGTGAATATACTGCGGCGAGAGGTTAGTTAGTGCTGAGTAAATCAGTCTCACCATCACAGACTAAGCATTGTCACTTGACTCATTAGTAAAAGTAGATCTTTTTTTTTGAACAACCTTACCATTGCTGTATATTATGGAACATCAAATAAGTATTCATGCACACGAGTTACTGAACTTTAATAAAGGCAAATGTAGAAAATGATTCCATGTGTTGTACTGCTGTCTGCTGGCTAAACGGTTATCACTTCTGCCTGGCAGTACTAGGGTTGTCAGTTTGAATCCCAACCACGGCTCCACCTGCCTAGAGTTTGCATATTCGCCCTGTGCCTGCGTGGGTTTCCTCCCAAACTCCAATGACATGCTGGCAGGTGAATTGGATTCTGTCTAAATTGGCCCTAGTATGTGTATGTATGAATGTAAGTTATGGACCTTAGATTGTACGCCCCTTGAGGGTTAGGGACTGATGTAATGTACAATATATATGCAAAGCGCTGCATAAATTGATGGCCCTATATGGGCTTCTTCACACTTGACTTCTTCCCAAGCACTCCCATAGCGTTAGACAGGCATTTTAAGCGCTTAAAACGCTCTCCAAACGCCCTGTACATGGTTTTATAGGCGTTTGACAGGCGTTAAAACCACACCACAAACGCCTATAATGAACCTAATGGTAGTAACTCCCCACAAATGCCTGCCAGCATTAATACATGAAATATATGATGATCTAGAAGTAGTACAGCATTGGAAGACTGTTGCTTTTGGCATACGGTGGCACACAGGACCACCAATCTCTATTAGTGGTGGACCAGCTTTGACACCCCCTTCTACACAAGAAAATGGTGCGGCCTCAAAGGAAATTAAGGCTTAGACGACATTTCATGGCCAATTCTGACCTTGTTTTGCAACATATAAAGGAGCGTACAGCCATTGACATGACAGGCATAGGGAGACACTTTATTTTAGGACGGTGTATTTTCCTAATCTGCATACTTGGGCCAGGTCAGTGACTTTGTATGTACTGAAGACAGATGGTCAACATTACAGCTATGTGCCATGTGTCATTCCTTCAGAACTCTGTGCCGCGGCTGGGACTCCCACGTGCATGCACGGGAGTGGAGTCATCGCGGCTCGGCCATTCAAGCAGCCACAGCACGGGAACCCGGAAGGAAGACCAGGTGAAGATGGAAGCCTCTGCAGCTGTGACAGCATGCCGCTGGAGGGCATCATTTCAAGATAAGTCTTTACTAATGTGCTAGTATGCGATGCCTACAAGCACATTATGCCCTTACCTTGCAGGAGGAAATTTTTTCTTTTTCTCCCTTTACTACCTCTTTAGCCACTTCAATACCAGGCACTTTTACCCCCTTAGTGCCAAAGCCAATTATCAGCTTTCAATGTTGTTGCACTTTAAATGACAACTGCGCGGTCATGCAACACTGTATCCATAAAAAAAGTTTTAGCACTTCTTTTCACGCAAATAGAGCTTTTTATGGTGATATTTATTCACCACTGAGTTTTTTATTTTTTGCTAAATAAAAAAAAAAACCCAAAACGAGGGGTTCGAGGGCCCTGCTCTTTCGAGCTTACAATCTAGGAATATATATCTGGCAATCGATCAATCCTGATGTATTGACGGCCAATCTCATTTCTTCAGGCCCGAAAACGCAAGGACAGTACCAATACCCCCCAAATGACCCATTTTTGGAAAGTAGGCAGCCAAAGATATTTAGTAAGAGGCATGACAAGTTTTTTGAAGTTGTAAATTAAAAAAAAAAATATATATATATATATATATATATATATATATATATATAGTTGTGTTCAAAATAATAGCAGTCAGACATCACTAACCTGATCAATCACTGTTTTTGGTAGAAATGATATTTCTACATAGCAAATAATTTACTAGCAGGTGTAGTAGAGTAATAGAAATCCAACAGACCCAACAGTCATGACATGCATGCTGCTGATTCTGTGTAATTGAATAAGAAATTGAAAGGGGCATGTTTAAAATATTAGCAGTGTGGAGTTCTATTAGTGAGGTCATTCATTCTTTGAAAAACAGGTGGCAATTATTGCCCTTATTTAAGGAAGGAAGGCAGCAAATTTCGTACATGCTGGTTACAGTGCATTTCTCTCTGAACTTCTGTGGAAAATGGGTCGTTCAAGACATTGTTCAGAAGAACAGCATACCTTGATTAAAAAGTTGATTGGAGAGGGGAAAACATATAAAGAAGTGCAGAAAATGATAGGCTGCTCAGCTAAAATGATCGCAAATGCTTTAAAATGGCAACCAAAACCTGAAAGCAAAAAACTACCATTCGAATGGATAGAAGAATATCCAAAATGGCAAGGACTCAGCCAACAATCAGCTCCAGGAAGATCAAAGAAGGTCTAAAGTTACCTGTGAGTACTGTTACAATTAGAAGATGCCTATGTGAAG
Source organism: Staurois parvus (assembly GCF_062004578.1). Taxonomy (NCBI): domain Eukaryota; kingdom Metazoa; phylum Chordata; class Amphibia; order Anura; family Ranidae; genus Staurois; species Staurois parvus. Next base: position 17,798,004 of record NW_028317814.1, on the reverse strand, counting down.
CCAAGCTATCTGCAAGAAGCCCCCGCAAAGTCCCACTGTTGAAAAAAAGACATGTGCTGAAAAGGTTACAATTTGCCAAAGAGCACATTGACTGGCCTAAAGAGAAATGGCGCAACATTTTGTGGACTGATGAAAGTAAGATTGTTCTTTTTGGGTCTAGTGGCCGGAGACAGTTTGTCAGACGACCCCCAAACACTGAATTCAAGCCACAGTACACTGTGAAGACAGTGAAGCATGGTTGCGCAAGCATCATGATATGGGGATGTTTCTCATACTACGGTGTTGGGCCTATTTATTGCATACCAGGGATCATGGATCAGTTTGAATACATCAGAATACTTGAAGAGGTCAAGCTGCCTTATGCTGAAGAGGAAATGCCCTTGAAATGGGTGTTCCAACAAGACAACGACCCCAAACACACCAGTAAACGTGCAACATCTTGGTTCCAGACCAACAAGATTGACGTTATGGAGTGGCCAGCCCAATCCCCAGATCTTAACCCAATATAAAACTTGTGGGGTGACATCAAAAATGCAGTTTCTGAGGCAAAACCAAGAAATAGAGAAGAACTGTGGAATGTAGTCCAATCATCCTGGGCTGGAATACCTGATCACTGGTGCCAGAAGTTGGTTGACTCCATGCAACACAGATGTACAGCAGTTCTCAGAAACAGTGCTTATACAACTAAATATTCATTAAGTGATTCAAAGGAAAGCAAAATCTTCAAACATTTTTCAGTTTATATAGTGAATGTTTGAGTTTGTAAAGAAGAATACAAACACTGCTATTTTTTGAACAGTCTAATATTCACTTTTCTTCAATTTTGTTAGAGGAACAACACAAATTTGATATATTTTTCTTCATGTTTTGATTTGGAATAGAATGTGTAGTGTTCCCAATGCATTTGTGTGTTTGGAAATAAAAGCTATTAGAAGGATTTTGAGCTTTATTCACTTTTTTCAGCACACTGTTATTATTTTGAACACAACTGTATATATTTTACATATTGTCACCAGTCCATTACAGTGTTATCATATAACCGGTGTGGCGGTGATTAGGGACACTGACCTGGTGACAGTATGTAAAAAAAAATAAATAAATAAAAATATAATTATTTTTTCAATATTTTTTATTACATTTTTTTTCTTTTTTTTTTTTTACCATTTTCAACATGCTGTGACCAGAGCAATACAATGTTACCATAGTAACATTGTACTACTCTGGGCAAGTGATAAGGATTTTTTTTTTTTTTTGCATTTCATTGCTTTTAGCAACCATTGTTACTGAATGAATCTGATACATTCAGTCTTTTGTTGTGATTAGCTGTGATTGGGCAAAGCTCACCACATGCTACAGATGGGCTGTGATTGGCCCTGTCTGTTCCAGGAGACTGCTCGGACCAATCACAGCATAGGATGGCATGAAAGGAAGCCATCCATTGTATACACTTGTCATGTGATCTACTGTGATTGGTCACAGGGGTCAAATGACACTGGCAGCGGGCCACTGTAGTAATCTGTCATCAGTTGTGTCCCGTGGACACAGCCAGTGACAGATTGTTCAGCCGTGTGAGCGGCACCCTCTGTTAGGACGAAGGAGGAGCGTCCTGTCCAGCTGGCAATATGCTATAGGCCGGGTGGGAAGGTGGTAATGCATAAGCAAATTTATTTTTTGTGGAAATAGTCTGGGGGAAAGGTTAGAGTTTTGTCTTTTTTTTTCTATTGGAGTGCCCATCTGGGGAGATTCACCTTTCACCCTCTCTATGCATCCTGCAGACCACTGCCACTGAGACAGAAAGTGCGACAAAATGCAGAATGTTAGCATTGCCACTAGAGCAAGAAGTGAAATGAAATGACGCAGTGGAGACACCTGTTCCTGTGACAACTCTCCAAGATGGCAATTCCTTTCATTTTGGAGAGATTTCTGTTCATTTCCTATTGCATCAGGACAGGAAATGAAAATAAATCTCTAGCAGGCCACAGACATCAGGAAAAAATTCCGATTGGGGTTTTAACCTTTTTCTACTCCATCAAAAACTGAAAAAAAAAACATTTATGCTATACATACACTTTACTAAACCTACTAGAGTGTGCCCAGGCCTTTTATATTATTTTAAGCCCTCACTCCCGCAAGTGCGAACACGTATGTTGCGGATCATGTGTTTCCTACTCTAGGTGGGAGGAGGCTCTGTCTCTCATACACTGTCTTGCAAGATGACTTGGGAAAATTCCTTAACACATTTCTGCCCACCGTATGCAGTTATATGGACTCACTAAACTGAGCCTTTATCCACGGGGCCGCATATCTGCGTACCCGTCTTTGTGCTGGGAGCGCACCACGCAGCATACTCCCAGCACAGAGACTGAGCTCTCACCAGGAGCCCCGAATCTCGTACTAACAATCAGGAACCAGGATTGCTGGTTCCCAGCCACCTGATCCCTGTGATAGCCTCTCATTGGCTCCCGCAGTGATCAGTCACTGTGCAGCCCACTCATGTGTTTACTTTCTCTTCTGAATGGTGAGAAAGATATACGGTATCTTTCTCTTCTTGCATGAGAGGAAGACATACATAAACAAATGTGTGTAAAGAAAATATAATAGAAAAAAATAGCTATACCATGATACGATCTAAATCAATGCCAGGGTCAGCGTTAGGGTTAAGGTAAAGGTAAAAGGTCAAGGACGGTATATTTTAAATAGCATTTAAAAAATAAAAACATTTTTAAAATGATTAATTAGTGCTTTTAAGGTAGGATAATAATTCAAAATACACACTGTTGTCTATGGGCTGTACTACGGGTACAAACAAATAATGTACACATATGTGGTATCACTGCGATCATTAGTAGGAGATATTATTTTGGGTTGTTTCTTGGTGGTAAAGCATGGTAATAGCAAAAAATACAAAAGCTAAATTTTTAAAGATAACCTTTTTTTCATTTCTTTTTTAATAATTTAGATCAGTTTCCCTTTGATAAGAAAAATAAAAATCAGGAGCTATCCATTACCATTTACCCCTATAAGAAAGCCCCATTTGTCCTGAAATACACCATGGTATAATGGACCTGGATACAATAAGTAGTCGCACCGATATGTACAGTTGTACTAACACTTGTCAAAGTTGCAAAATGGTGTTCAGGCATTAACATTTGTTTTACCTTTGGTCATCAAGGGGTTAATGCCCCCCACCTTCTACATAAATGCATGTACATACAAATGTAAACACGTATGTAGAGTGTGCAAAAGAAAAACAGTGAGTGTATCACACATATTAGATATGAATGAGAGATCAATTCTAGGGCCATCATTCATGGTTAACTGAACTGAAGAACACCAAAACTACCGCTCCAGGCTGGTCCACCCTTGTCTGCCAGGACTATCAAGTGCTAGTCCAGCTTAGATCTGAGGATGGAGGAATGACTGCCATCCGATAAAACCATTTCTTTATTAGGACAGATCTAAAAAGACAAAACTGATGACCTGCAAAGAGCCCTTTAAAGCATCACCTATGGATAATTTGGGGTATCAAACTTTGTTGCCGTTCCAATTTTATGGCTTGACATGTTGGGTTTCTACTTGGCTCAACCTTATCTTTTATATTTCATCAAACAATTAGATTTTTTGTGTTTGTATACATCAAAACTAACTTATATACATTTTTTTTTACTAACAATATGGGGTTTATTAAACTGCTGTGCTAGTATGCTGTATTATAAAAATTTGAAACTAGCATCAATGTATTCTCCAGAGTCTCTGCTTTCGGAAAATATATAATTTATTAGGAATATAAAGTCATTGTCAGCTACAAATCGTGCAGTTTAGCCGGTGTGTAAGAAAATGAAGAAAGTCTCTAGTGATTGGTCGGTCAGGGTCAGGTGACCTCCAACTGTCACTTCTGACACTAACAGCTCACTCTGCTTTGAGAGATTGGAGAGGAGGGAAGCAGGGAGATCTGAATGGATATTTCTAGTCACATCCACAGCGATGTTTCAGCGATTTCATTTCAGAGAAGACCGGAGATGGCGTCTGAACCCCCAGAGACAATAAGTGAGTGTTATTAAATAAAATTTTAAACCGTTGCTATGGTTACCGTTGCTCTGTTTTGATGGGCCGGTCCCCAGCAGTGTCCTTAGGAATCTGAATGACCCACCAGTAATCCCAATTACAGTGCTAGCCCCACCCACAAGGCCTACCCCTCCTCTAGAGGACCAGTTATTCTCCCTGTGGGTGGGGTTTGGTGTGGTAGGCCTGCCCTGTGGTTCCCAGGCCCCTCCCATATGCCATGATATAGGATGTAGTGATGAGTCTGAGGCTGGAGTCTGTGCAGACTACAAGTCCCAGCATCCCTTTGGGTATCAGGGCTGTGTGTTATGTACAGCCTGCCATCATCCCTATGCAGCAATCACTGAAAGCCCTGTCTGGGGATGATGTAGGAGAAGTGTGCTGTGACAGAAATCTCTTGTTGCCCCTAGCAACCAGTCAGCCTCTAGCTGTCAGTGCTGCACCAGGCTGTGAAATAAATGAATTCTGATTAGTGCTAATAGCAACAATAGATTTTTCCTTATAATACACTTGTCATACAATGCATTTTTAATCCCCTAATTATGTAGAATTTGTAGAATTCATTCACTAGATCACATTTTGGTGGATGGGGTTGTTTACATTTTGCTAGAATGTTATTGAAGTGTCCCAAGTGACATGTCATTCAGTTCTCTTCATCATTGGGGCCTTGTGATGTGGAGGCTTGAGTCCCTAATGCTGAACAGAAAACATGTCCATGTGTGAGATAGATATATATATACACAGGGCTTTCCTTCTGGCTGAACTAGGGTCTGACACCCCCACTGATGTACGCGGGGAACGAGTGGGACTTTCTCAGCTCTCTGCAGCTGTGCCGGCCACAGAGTAAGCAGACGGATGCATTTGCCAACGCTGCCTCTATAGTGCTGGCCGGCGGCTGCAGCAGTTCTGACAGTGTCCAGCAGAGATCTATGTGAAGCTGCCCTCTCCCTGTATAGGGTAGGGGATATGCCTTGACAGGAGAGCCAGGAACAGGCTGCAGGGACTGAGAGAGATCTGCTGCCTGTAGGTTTGCTGCCTGTGCCCACTCCTAGTGTCCTCGCTCCTCCTGGCTGAGTGCACAGTTTCCCCATAACTAATTGTTCATGTTACATAGAGAATGTGGATCTATTGTTGCTGCTGAGGAACGGTATGGGGATCGATTGTTGCTGCTAAGAGGCACATTATTGCTGCTGGTGTATCTATTGTTGCTGTTGGGCTATCTATTCTTGATGCTTGGCTAATTAGTGTTGCTGCTGGGGTAACTATTGTTGCTATCTATTGTTGCTCATACATCTACTGTTGTTGTTGGGGTATATATTCTTGCTGCTGGGGTAACTATTACTGCTATCTATTGTTGCTCATACATCTACTGTTGTTGTTGGGGTATATATTCTTGCTGCTGGGGTAACTATTCTTGCTATTTATTGTTGCTCATACATCTACTGTTGTTATTGGGGTATATATTCTTGCTGCTGGGGTAACTATTGTTGCTAGAAGGGGCCTATAATTCCCGTAGTCAGTGGGGGTTATCGTTAATACAAAGATGTGCTCTAATGGCTCATGCACATGGGAACTGAGAGCTGTACTGTATAAAAACTGGGCATGTTCCTGTGCTAGCAAATAACAGGTCTTGCATTCAGCTAGTAGAAATTAATGCCAAGGTGCAACACACAGCAGCAGTTCCCATTTATTAATGCCCATCCCCCCTGGTACTGGAGTTTTGTGATTGATGTGTATAGGGACATATGCTCTGCATCCCTGTAGGTATTTGTCCCTGTATGGAATTACTGCTGGGATGTGTAAATATGAATACAGCTGCTGCGGATATCATTCTGGTATTGATTTCTACAGGCTGTTGGCAGACAACTATATATAAGACCTATGGCAAAGATATGCCTGGTATTACACTATATGGCTCAGAGGGCCTATGTGCATGAGCCCTCAACGTCTCTGTCACCCACCAGGCACGGAGTAGTAGAGTGCAACAATATGAAGCGCATCCATGCCAAATATTGCAATTAAAGCCTCATTCAGATGGGCATTGGACCCCGTCCTGTGTGCAGGCTGCCTTTGCCTGCATGCAGCTCAGGGTGGATGCAGAAACAAACTACAGAAGCGGATGCAGATGCAGCAGCTGCAATGACACAGTCACATGTCAAAATGTGATCGCTGCGCAGCCCCAAATGCAGATTGTGTGCACACAGGGCCGTGCAGATGATCCAGATTGTGACATGCATCTACTTCTATAGGCTGTTTGCATGTAGCTCAGGCAGATGCAGAGCAATGCTAGAAGGAGGGGGCGGCTCAGACAAGGGGTTGTGCTAGGAGTGGGTAGGAGGTGGAGAACAGCCTGACCTAGAGGCAGGGGGGTGATTAGTTCTTCCACCTATACTTTGAGGAACTTTAGACAGATTTTATATATATATTGCTGTCAATAAGGAATGCTTTCAGAAATAGAAGTGTTAATCATTTATTTTTATTAATGAACAAAATGGAAAGTAATTGAACAGAAGAGGAATCCAAATCAAATCAATATTTGGTGTGACCACCCTCTGCCTTCAAAACAGCATAAATTCTTCCAGGTACACCTGCATACAGTTTCTGAAGGAACCCGGCAGGTAGGTTGTTCCAAACATCTTGGAGAACTAACCAAAGATCTTCTATGGCTGTAGGCTGCCGCAACTCTTTCTGTTTTTTCATGTAGTCACAGACAGACATGATAATGTTGAGATCAGGGCTCTATGGGGGCCAAACCATCACTACCAAGACTCTCGTTCTTGTTTACACTGGAGATAGTTCTTAATGACATTGGCTGTATGTTTGGGGTCATTCTCCTGCTGAGGAATACATTTGGGCCAATCACACGCCTCTCTGATGGTATGGCATGATGGATAATTATCTGCCTGTATCTCTCAGCATTGAGGACTCCATTGATCTTGAGCAAATCTCCAACTCCACTTCCAGAAATGCAGCCCCAAACTTGCATGGAATCTCCACTATGCTTCATTATTGCCTGCAGACACTCATTATTGTACCGCACTCCAGCCCTTTGGCAAACTACCTGCCTTTTGCTACAGCCAAATATTTCATATTTTGACTCATTGGACCACAGCATCTGCTGTCATTTTTTTGCACGCCAGTTTTCATGCATAGTTGAGTCGCCTAGGCCTTGTTTCCATATCTTATGCATGAAAACATCGGAACCGGGGTGCAGAAAAATGGCAGCAGGTGTTCTGGGCCGATGAGTCAAAATTTGAACTATTTGGTTGTAGTAGAAGGCAGTTTGTTTGCAAAGGGCTTGGGAGCAGTACAATAATGAGTGTTTGCAGGTAACAGAAGCATGGTGGAGGTTCCTTGCAAGTTTGGGGCTGTATTTCTGCAAATGGAGCTGAAGATTTGGAGTTGGAGATTTGGTCAGGATCAATGATGTTCTCAAAGCTGAGAAATACAGGCAGATACTTATCCATCATGCCATACCATCATTGTGGTGTGTGATTGGCCCCTAATTTATTCCGCAGCAGAACAACGACCCTCAAACATGCAGCCAATGTCATTAAGAACTATCTTCAGTGTACACAAGAAAAAGGAGTCCAGAAAATAATGGCTTGGCCCCCACAGAGCCCTGATTTCAACATCATCCAGTCTGTATGTGATTACATAAGGAGAAAGAAGGATTTGAGGCAGCCTACATCTAAAGATCTGTTGTTATTTCCAAAATGTTTAGGAACAACTTACCTGTCAAGTGCCTTCAAAACTGTGTGCAAGTGTACCTAGAAGATTTAAAGAATTCATGCTGTTTTGAAGGCACAGGGTGGTCACACCAAATATTGATTTGATTTGGGATTCTCTGCTGTTTATTTTTATGAGCAAAATGGAAATTACATAAACTATTAACACGTCTATTTTTGAAAGCTCTAATTTTTTTAGTGTGCTACTAGCAAATGAACCCAGCCGCTGCTTTCAGATGTACCCTCTAGGCAGCTCTACCTATAAGTCTGTGAATTATCACTCAACTTTAGAATATAGTTTCCTAGAATAAGGAACAAGCCATATACAGTATATATATATATATATATGTGTGTGTGTGTGTAGGTGACCCTAATATGCAAACAAAAATAGTGAAGAAAACACAACTGGGGAATAATTCTAGAAAGAAAACCCGGGGGATTTACAAATTGGAAGCCCTGAGCCCACAGGATTTGAAGATAGAAAAAGATCTCAATTGTTTTATCTCCAGTATCAAGGAGGAGATATTTCATACTTCTGAGATTTTATCATTCAAACTAAGCTAGATAGGTGTTGATAGCGATTTTATAAATGGAGAGCACACATTTTTTCATTTTTATTTTCATTTTACTATTTTTCATAAATGGCCACTAGATGACATTAGATTGTATATGCATTTTTGATGATGATGGTTATGTATTACAACATCACTAAATGGCAATTTTCTTAGATAACGGTTTATGGATTTTTATTATTACTGGGTACAAATTGGTTGATCTTATTGGTTCTTAATTGTAATCCTGCTCTTCCACATGATATTTGTAAAAAATAATTGCTTATAATAATATATCATGGCCCAGCTGGCTAACTTACATGCAGATGGTTCATTGTAAAATAGTTCTTAGCGAGTGGAGGATGTCGCAGCCGTACCTCTGCTTGATGACGTTCGGATGTTGCAAAATGTGTAGGTTGTGACCAGGGGCGGACTGACAACTCATGGGTCCCCCGGGCAATAGGAAATCATGGGGCCCCTGTGTCCTTGCCCAAACTCAGAAAAGTCTATGAAAAAGGTACCAGGGGCATCTCATGGGGCCCCCTACTCACCCCGGGCCCTCGGGCAGTGCCCGAGTTTCCAAAGGGTCAGTCCGCCCCTGGTTGTGAATTCAGTTGGTGACCTCACCTCTGCTTAAGTTGGGACACACTCTGGCTCCAGGTGAGTAGTGGAGCAGCGGGGTTCCCTTACAGCTTATGCAGGCTTGTCATTCCGGGTGCAGGATCAGGCACAGGGCAATGTCAATACATATGCTTATGTTTTTATATGTGTGTTAAAAATAATACAGATGGAAAATGATGAGGGTTCTTCCTGGTCTGTGTCATCACATGAGCTTTATGAAGTGACAGTTTGGTGACCAACTCTGGGAGTCTGATGGTTAAAGGAAAGGAGCTAACTGGCGGTACAGATATTTTTACCTTCCAAGGTTGGAGAAGAGCAAGGTGGAGTATAACAGCAGGAGAGTGTGGAGATTACATCCAACGTGCATTCAGACCTGATTATTATTAAGGGGTCCATACAGTATGATGAGTGAGCATTTTAAAGGAGAAGCAGCACCAATCACAAGTGTTTTTATGTGGATAGAACTGGGCTTTGAATATCTGCTATAAGTTAAGGTTTACATATATCTATGGTTTTCACTTTGCTTTTATATATATGACTGTATATCTCTCTCAGGGATGTGCAATTCATATGGGCCGACGCCGAGGACATGTAGTTCCGGGCGCCGGTCAGGTAGTTTTTTGTTACCTGTAGCCCTGCTCCGGGCAAGCAGCAGGGCTCACCTGTCAGGTGGAAGCATTCAGGTGGCAACGCTGCCGCCCGATTGCTTCCACACAGCCTACTATGTTGCCAGCCTCTGCCCCGGCTCCGCTTGCCCATCTGCGGGCTCAGGACCATTTCAGTGACTGCCAACATGTATAGCAGAGGGAGGAGAGCGAACACATCTGTTCCCTTCCCCTTCTTGTCCTGACCTGGAAGTGATGTGACGTCACTTCCGGGTCCCCGTCGGCAGATTACCGGACATCAAGGCTGGAATAAAATGTAAAGCGTTGCGATATGCACAGCATTAAATTCAGTGGAGCACAGGAGGGACATGCAGGGACTTTTAGACCCTGTATGTTTTTAAAAAAAGAGAATCTGTCACCAAAAATCATCACTTTTTGTCCCATGTGTGATGAAAAAAAAAGTTAAGTAAAAAAAAAAATGTTTAATTTTTAAAAAATTAAAAGTTACATCCAAATATATAACCCCAACAAATTTTTCAAGGACTCCCCACCCCCACATATGTACGCACGTACAAACTTAAAATCGTGCGCAGGGGCGTCTACGCATGAAAGCGATGATTGCGATACACGTTACATATCGCAACACACGCCAGAATGAGAGCAATAATTCTAGCACGAGATATCCTCTGTAACGCTAAACTGATGACCTATAAGGGGCTTTAAAAGTGTCACCTATAGAAAATATAGGGTTACTAAAGTTTGTTACCATTACACAAGTGTGCGCAAATTTAAGGTTCGACATGTTGGATATCTATTTACTCAATGCAACCTCGTCTTTTATATTTTACTAAAAAAATAGATAATTTTTTGCTTTTTGTGCCCTAAAATTAACTTAAGTGTATTTTTTACTGAAATTTTGCATTTCATAGACCTTTGCGATAATATCGTGTGACATAAAAAAAACTGGAACTACCACTATTTTATTCTCTAGGGCAATGGGTCCTCAAACTATGGCCTGTGGGCCAGATACGGCTCGCCAAAGTAATCTACCTGACCCCAAAAAATAAAAAAAATATGGCGCCAGCAAATAGCTAGGCTGCTTGCTGGGTTCTCGGCTGTGAGGACCAAGCATGCGGCAGCCTGGTCACCCCCTGACTTAAGGCTGATTTCTCTGCAGCCAGAGGAGCAACAGGAGAGGAGGAGGAGAGCATACAATGCACCAGGTCCAGTGCATTACAGTGTACAGTGCATTGCGGTGTCAAGTGGGTTACAGTGTACAGTGCATGTTGGTGTCCAGTGCGTTACAGTGTACAGTGCATGTTGGTGTCCAGTGCGTTACAGTGTACAGTGCATGTTGGTGTCTAGTGCGTTACAGTGTACAGTGCATGTTGGTGTCCAGTGCGTTACAGTGTACAGTGCATGTTGGTGTCTAGTGCGTTACAGTGTACAGTGTATTGTGGTGTACAGTGAATTACAGTGTACAGTGCATTACAGTGTGCAGTGCATTTTGGTGTCCAGTGAATTACAGTGTACAGTGCATTTTGGTGTCCAGTGAGTTACAGTGCATTGCGGTGTCCAGTGCGTTACCGTGTGCAGTGCATTTTTAATATTGTATTGTTTTTTCCTGTTTTTTTGCACTACAAATAAGATATGTGCGGTGTGCAAAGGAATTTGTTCATATTTTTTCAAACTATAGTCCGGCCCCCCAACAGTGTGAAGGTCAGTGAACTGGCCACCTGTTTAAAAAGTTTGAGGACCCCTGCTCTAAGGTCTCTGATTTCAGAAAATATATATAATGTTTTGGAGTTTTGTGTCATCTTTAGGCCCTAAATGATTTTTTAAACGTGTGCAAAAAATGCAAAAACACATATATATACTGTATATAAATATATAGCAAAGTAGCACGGCATATAATAATATGTTAGATGATTTATCTTCTTCAGCTTCAACAAGCCGCTCTACAGAGGACCCGCCTACGTTGGAACGCCAGCAGGATTGTGGAAAGAGGAAAAGAAAGAGGCCACCATGTAAAGACTGCGAGCCACAGGCGAAGGTTTTAAAACTTGACCCTACTGCAGCCTGGATTCCACAATTGGGACTCCGCATGCAGGACAAGGCTAACATTGAAAATGATCAGTCTGTCAGCTTTGCTGTTGTCCAGGCTGTAGTCAAAATAATGAAAAATCAATTTCAACACACACAGAACATGCACATAAGAATGGTTGCCTCAATTGTAATACCAGTGTTAAAACCAACCATTCAGTTACACCTACTGCCAGGACATGTTTTTGTAACGGCCTATAATGGTAATCGGGTGGTGATGGCCGACAGTCAACTGGTGATCGATTATACATCAGCTGCCTTTAAACAGACTGAAGAATGCTATAGAGTTCTTCTGAAAGACCGACTAAAACACATTACATTATTAAAAGTGCAGCAGCAGGCAGCAAATGATCCCAGTTGTGTCATGTATTCAGCTGCAAATATGGTTGAGCTTTTGACTCCTGGAGGTAATCCAGAGTGTAAGTACAATATAAAGCTCCTAAGACCACATTTTATTCAATGCCTGGAAAATCAAAAATTTACCCGATTTCCCAGGAAACGCAAGCGTCCACCACCAAAACCACCCAAACCCACATAGGTCCATCCAATTTCTAACAACTGATTTTTCATATTCACTATGCAACAAATCATATACCAAATATGAGGAGGTAAGTATTGAGTACAGCAGCAGGCTAGAGATACAGTACAGTAGAGAAAGAGGAGGAGAAGGAGAGGAGTAGCATAGGAAGAGGAGTAGAGTAGAAGCAGGATATGGGAGGAGTAAAGTGGAGGAGGAGTAGAGAAGGAGCAGGAGAGGAGTAGAGTAGAAGAGTAGCAGGAATTGGAGTAGAGTTGGAGTACACAAATGTAAACTACTACTACTACTAATGTAAACTAGTAAAAATGTAAAAAGTGGAGGAGGAGTAGAGAAGGAGCAGGAGAGGAGTAGAGTAGGAGAAGAGTAGCAGGAATTAGAGAAGAGGTGGAGTAGAGTTGGAGTACACTAATGTAAACTACTACTACTACCACTACTACTAATGTAAACAAGAGTAAACTACGGTAGAGAAGATTAGGAGTATGGTAATAAAATTAAAAACTATAAAACATATACAAATATAAACAAATATATATATATAAAATACATATACATATATATATTAAAAAAAAAAAAATTAGTTTGAGTAGACTAGAGTTAGAGTAGACTAGAGTTAGAGTAGAGTAGGGCTGGCCAGAGAGGGATTACTTTGACGCAGTTGGCCAGCTTAAACATGTATTGCAATGCATGTGAACTAAAAATTGCTGTGTTCATGCAAAGATTACTAGAAGGGGGCTATAGCACCATGCAGAGGGTTCATTTAGTATTTTTACTGGTAACATATAGTCATGCTCCTTAGACACCTAATGTGTGTGTGTGTGTGTGTGTGTGTGTGTATCTCTCTCTCTCAGAGATTAAGTTATGTGTAATAAAATGAAATGACACAGGGAAAAAGTATTGAACACGTTAACTGAAGTTTAATACTTTGTTCAAAATCCTTACTTGGTAATGACAGCTTCAAGACACCTCTTGTATGAAGAAACTAGTCACATGCACTCCTCAGATGTGATTTTGGCCCACTCTTCCAAACAGTCTTCATACCTTGAAGGTTCCGTGGGCCCCTTCTAGGAAATCTGGTCTTTAGTTTTTTCCATAGATTTTCTATTGGATTCAAGTCAGTTGATTGACTGGGCCATTCTAGCAGCTTTATCTTCTTTCTTTGAAACCAAATGAGAGTTTCCTTGGCTTTGTGTTTGGGAACAATGTCTTGCTGAAATGTCCACCCTCGTTTCATCTTCATGATCCTGATAGATGGCAGCAGATTCTTATCAGGAATGTCTTGATACATTTTTCCATTCATCCTTCCTTCAATGACATGAAGTTTGCCAGTACCGTATGCTGAAAAACAGCCCCACACCATGATGTTCCCGCCTCCAAATTTCACTGTTGGTATAGTGTTTTTGGAGTGACGTGCAGTGCCATTTGACCTCCAAACATGGTGTGTATTATGGCATCCAAAGAGTTCAAATTTGGTCTCATCTGACCAGACTATATTCTCCCAGTATTTCACAGGCTTGTCTAAATGTTGTGCAGCAAACTTTAAATGTCTCTTTCTGTCTGAAGCTCTCCACAAGTGGTCTTTGGCTCTTGGACAACCTTTTTGAAAATACTTTTCACTCTTCTATCAGAAATCTTGTGAGCACCACCTGGTTGTGGCTGGTTTATGGTGAAATGATGTTCTACTTCTGGATTATGGCCCCAACAGTGCTCACAGAAACATTCAGAAGTTTAAAAATCCTTCTGTAACCACTGCCATTAGTATCTTTTGCAACCGTAAAGTTGCAAAGGTCTTGAGAGAGCTCATTGATTTTACTCATCATGAGATGTTTCTTGTGTGACACCTTGGTAATGAGACACCTTTTTATAGGCCATCAGTTGAGACTGAACCAGCTGATATTCATTTGCACTGACAATGGACAGGATTGCTTTCTAATTACTGAAAGATGTCAGTTGGTGTCTTGACTTTCCATGCCTTTGTGCATCTCCCCTTCTCCATGTGTTCAATACTTCTTCCCTGTGTCATTCCATTTTATTACACATACCTTATCTCCTGAACATATTTGTTTTGGTCTCTTTGTATGTATTGATTGCATGGGTTTTTATCGACATGTGGTGAAAAGTTCATGTCAATAGCAACTTTAGAAATACATTTACCTAAAAAAATGGTGACGTGTTCAATAGTTATTTTGCCCGCTGCATGTAAATGTATAACTGCTGGGATTTGAGCACAGGTATATTTAATTTATATTGCATAGTGCAGGTCAGTGACCAGACTTCAACCTATAGCTCTTCTACATCTTGTGTCTATTTGCCCCATATTGGCACAATATCAACTGAAGTTTTCTATAAGCAAGTATTTTGCATTTTGAGTAGAGAAGAGACTGGCCAGAGAGGGGTTATGGTGATGCAGTGGACCAGCCTAAACATGTATTGCAATCTATGTGAACTAAAAATCCCTATTTTTATGCAACGTTTGCTAGAAAGGGTGTTTAGCAGTGTGTAGAGGGTTCATTCAGAATTTTTAGTTTTCATACATAGGTGCCCCTAATGGGTGCAATGACATTCCTGTGTGCATTTGGGGGCAGCATAGGCTCAAACATTTTTAGGGGAGATATTTAGCTTAGATGAAACTTTATATTTTGAAGTTGTTTTACTTTTACTAAAACTTTATTCATATCTTATAGGGAAAATCATCCAATAGAAGATAGAAATATTTGTATTCTTTCTTTCTAATGGGACACATCTCACTTACCTTCTTTTAAAGCTGATGGAGCACAAATTAATCAGATTGTTTCAAGAGCATAACATCTCAATAAAGTTATAAAAATGCATATTAGTTGATTTGTTTTCTTTTTTTATATTTGTTTTACTGTTTAACTGTCTTGTGACCAATGCCATATGTACACAGCCCCACTTCCAAACATCTCCACTGTTGCTAAAACTCATCCCAAGTGCACACAAGTGCAGGGTAAATATGGGCCAGCAGATAGAAGTGATTTTGTGGCTTTACAGCCAACAGAATCTGATTGGCTAAACATAGAAAGTACAGATGATTTTTATATCTTTACATGTAGATGTAAAGCTACCTGATCACTCCTACCGACATGTAGTCATGAAGCTTTTTTGTGTGCCTGGCATCCCTGCAGGTGAGTTCCACATGGAAAGAGTGCTGGCTAATCTCTTCCGCTTAGATTGAAACCTGGAAGCGCTTAGCTCTGAGCACTTTTGGGCTCAGGGCCTCAGAATCCCAGAGGCAGCAGCTTGGCAAACTTCAATTCAGGGACTTTGTCCCCTCCATCTACAGGCACTGCAAGCACAGAATGCATCAGGGGTCTAACAGATCCAGGAGTAATCCTGCTTTCTCATAAAGCTCTCTGCTCATCCCTCTGCTCTTTTGTCCATTCACAAAAGGCTTTGTATTTTCTGAATGGGTTCACATAATACATAGCGCTCCAGCAGAGCGGAGGGGTTGACAGAGAGGCTGCATATGAATCTGAATCTGCAGGAACTGAAGGTGCAGCATTGGAGCACCAGAATTAAAGGAAAGTCTGTGAAGTGTCATGCACTTTGGTGGCCTTATCCCATATAAGCTAGCACATTTTAAAAAGTAACTAAATTGCTGAAGTTTACCTTTAAGTTAAAAAAAAAACTTTAAGTAGCTTTACAGTGAAACATGCTTTTACATCAAACGGCAATAAGGCCCACTTGGACCGGCAGATAGAATTGGCCAGTAGTTCTCTGTGGCTGTCCCTGTTCTAGCTGATAGAAATTGGCCAACGACAGGACAATGTTCCATCAAGTTTCATAAGGAAATAAGAGACTGCAGATGATCAGATTAAAATTGGCCAGGAGCAGAATATTTTTAATGGATTGCAAATCGGCCAAAATGTACGAAAAAAAACACAGGCATGCTTTCTATAACAAGAATTATGTACATCAGATGCCACAGAAGTGTAAAATTGACAAGTAGCAGGAATATTAGGAATAGCAAGGCTAGACCCAAAGACAAGGGCTGGGGCATTATCATAAGTATTAAAGGGGTTGTAACGTTTAAAGGTTTTTTCTATCTTTGATACTTACCTGAGCCAGACTTCGAACCAGGACTGTGTACAATAAGAGCAGTGCTGCTCTCTCTCACCAAAGACCTAAGATGCAGAAGTGGGTGGGTGGGGACGAGTATGCTTTGCTCTGTTCAATAAACACGCACAGCCAAGTTTTGGATCACGCATGCATTTGTGCCCTCATAGGAAGCAGTTTCCTATGGGGGCACTCAGAAGGGAGGAGGAGCCTACAGTGTTAGTGGGGGACCCCAGAAGGGGGGGTGCAGGGCTGTTCTATGCAAATCCACTGCACACAGCAGGTAACTCTAACATGTATGTTAATAAAAAAAAAAAAACCTTTACAACTGTTTTAACCCCTTCTCACTTAAGGGTAAAACAAATCTAAATGCCTAAGCACAATTTTGCAACATTGACATGTGTTAGTAAAACCGTACATATCATCACAGCTACTTTGTACATCCAGGGGAATTATACCACATTTTTTTCAGGACAAATTGGGCTTTCATTTGGTGGTAAATGGTAATGAATATCTCCTGATTTTTTTTTTGTTATCAAAGGAAAACTGGCCCAAAATAGTAAAAATATTTTTAGCTGTGTGTTTCTTGTTACTACCATAACCTACCACCAAAAAACAACCCAAAATAACTTTTCCAGCTCTTGACGATCGCAGCGATACCATATATGTGTATGTTATTTGTTGTTTGTACCCGTAGTACAGCCCAGAAACAATAGTGTGCATTTTGTTTTTGTCTTTTTTTTTTTTACCTAAAAAACACTGACACTGATACCAATTTTTTTTTTAAATCCTGACTTTTGACCTTGAACTTTGGCCCTGTCCTTGACCCATACAATAACCATGGCACTGAACTAGATCAAACCTTGATCTAGGTATTTTTTCTATATTTGTTATTTTATTTTTGAATATTTATTTATCTTTTTTTTTTACAAATGTTTTTCTCTCTATGCCAGGAGTTAGAGAGATACAATGTATCTCTCTTCATTCATAGAGAGAAAAAACAAGGAGGCCGGGCTGCACAGTGACTGATCACTGTGATAGCCAATTAGAGGCTATCACAGCGAACTTGTGACCCGAAATCGGGATTCCCAGGTCCCGATCGTTAGAACGGGACCCGGTGCTATCAGTGACACCGCGGTCTTTGTGCTGGGAGCACACAGTGTGGCGCGCTCCCAGCACAAAGACAGGTACGCAAATATGCAGCCCCACAGAAAAAAGCGCAGTTCCGTGAGGTCGCATATTTGTGTGACGTCAGTGTCAAGGGGTTAAGATACTGCACAGGTTACAACAGTGTACATTGGCCAGCAGCAAAACCATTTTATTCAGGGGGATAAAGAACTAATGTATGCCTGACTTTTATTTTTTCTATGGGGGTTTTGAAGCGCAGTGAAAAGTAAGTGATTTATTGGGTGGTAGTTTACTTGTACACTGTTCTTGCACTTATTCTTTTTTTTTTTTTTATTTCAATAATGCAGTAATATGCTGCAAACAAAAAAGCAGCTTCAAGAGCAAATGGTCAATTACAAGTGTAGACTCCACTTTGAGCACCCTTCACTAATGAAAGGCCCCATGAACATAACTAAAGAACAAACAAAAGAAATAAATACCTCAAAAACAGCACAGCATATCATGAAAAAACAATAAATCACTACAATTACCAAATAACTTTTTTTTACTAACAAAACCTGGAAAACTGACAGGCATCACATTTTTTTGGAAAACCTCAAATATCGCAAAATCACCTAATATAATTTCAAATAATCAATATTTTTACCGTATTGACACTATGGTATCTATTTATAAATGTTTTTTAAATTGGATTTCATTAAAAATTGGGTTTAAAATTGTAAAAATATTGGAGGGAATTAAAGAGTTGTGCGAGCATAAACGTGTACAAATTTTCTAAATTTTGAAGAAGAAGATGCAGCTCATATTTAAAGGAACAGTTCACCTTTATGAAAAAAAAGCCTATACAGATAAGGGATGTCTGCAGATAAGAAAAAGCAGCTTTGACCAAAACTGAATAATGCCCTTGCTATAGGGATAGGCCATTTACATACCTTAAGAAGCCTGACCTGAAGCTGTCCAGGATGTTGTTAAGCATGGCTCAGCTATTACTGTTCACCTTCACTTTCACAGAAGTGAGCTCTTTCTCCGATTCACACCCCCTTCACCTGCGCTCTCCCCCCTGATGCAGTATCTCTGAGCTCACACTTTGAGAGCTCACCACTGTGATGGTGAAGGTGAACAGTAATAACTTGGCCTCACTTAGCAACATCCTGGGAGTTTACCTGTCACCATGCTCCTTTCCAACACATTTTCATGCAGCACACCTCGCTGGGTCCCAGCCCTGATGGTCCCTAGTTTTTGTATAAAGGATTACAAGAAGCCGATACTAAATCAAATGCAAGTACCTACATTAAATTGCATCATAAAATGCAATTATTGATTTATTCACACCTTGTTGCATTATTTTGTATCTTTTATATCAGCTTTGATGCAGACAGCACTAACACGTTAGCATTAACCCATTCATTACAGTTGTAAATGTAATTCTCAAGATGTCCAATTTAGAACACTGGAAGAAAAGGGTGTCTGTGTTGGTCAGTGCTGTTTTAGTTGTCTGATTTCCAATATAACAAAGGAAAAATGGCAACTTTAGCCCAGGGACGGACTGACAACTCATGGGGCCCTCAGGCAATTGGGGATCATGGGGCCCCTGTGTCCTTGCCCACACTCAAAACACACCCAAAAAAGCCTATAAAAGGTACCAGGGGCATTTTAGGGGGGCCCCCTTCTGACCCCGGGCCCTCTGACAGTGCCCGAGTGCTCGAATGGTCAGTCCGCCCCTGCTCTAGCCATGTAACAAAAACAGAGCTCTACTTTCCACAGTAAGAGCTCTTAACTCCCCCAGTAACACTCACATTAACCCATGACGGCCAATGTCCCAGTCCTCTGATCATCAGCCCTGGAATATGGCCAGGTATCTCAGACATGTTCCATCTGGATCATGTGGATGCTACTCCTGTACTGATGAGAGGGTCAGTCTGGAAACCGGCATACAGAGCAGCTTCATTGGAGCAGTCATCAAATCCCAACCTGTGGAAAAGGGTTTGGATTAGTGATTATCAGAGAGTTCATGTTAAAGTGTATGTTATCCTCAACTATGAACTTCTTTACTTGCTCCCTGGTCTGATATAGTGAACCTTCTACCTCAGTGGCAACGACCACTTATTCAAGTTGCCCCCTCCCCTACCCATTGCATAAAAGTACCTCTGGAGGGAGCTAGAGATCTCACCTTTCCCTAACTTCCACAGTGCAGGGGGTGACATCCTCCTGTCGACAAGAACTTGGGGAATGTTGAGCACAGCACGGTGCAGGGTCATCTTCTTGACTGGAAGCAGGATGAGGTCACACTTAAGTAGGCGCTGCAGGAGGAAGACAGAGAAAGGTAAGTATATTATCCATTTCCCCGAAAGTGTTTTGGGGAGGGGGTACAATAAGAATAAGCGGGCTTTGCCACAAAGGTAGAAGGTCCATTATAAATGCATTATTGGAAGTGATTTGGCATATTAGTTTGGTAAGTACGGAAAAAAAAAGTTCAGCAACAAACAGGCAACTGGCAGGTATTTTAGCACTTTTAGCTCTAAGGTAGCTGGTGATAAGCCACAGAACTAGCCATTCCAATGGCTGGAGCTTAAATACTCTTTTGGTCAGAGGACATGCTCGGCATCTTTACTGGTAACCCTGGAGCTAGTGTTCATAGGATTCCTGGGCTTATCAAGAGGGATCCTGGAAGACCCGGCAAGAGGTGCTGTGAGGAATCCTGGAAAAACCAGCAGGGTTCCTACAAGTACTGTAACAAATTGGCTGAAAGTGAACCTGTGCAGAGCAAAGCAACGGGTTCATGTTACCATCACCCATGTGACAACACTGGGCCAATCACCAAGTACCATTGTCACATAAAGCAAGTCACATGCTCCTCCATACCCAAATAAAAGTACATTTTTGAGGATCCAGTCTTTTTTAAATGACAATCTCTATTCCTTACAGTGAATGAGTAAATTAATAAAGTAACAAATAAATAAAGCTTTAGATTATCTTTCTTCTGGCACGTTGGAAAATAAATCCCCTATTCAATATTGTACAGACTTGCCTACATTAAAGCCCCCACATGCAGAGACTGTCACATAATATTTATACATTGATCACAGTAGGACAGACTTTAGCATTATCAGTCCTCACACTTTACCACTCTCACCCCTTAAGCTGGTGATACAAGGATTGAAATTAGTCAGGGACTAGGCAAATTTTGAACCATGTATGGGCTAGCTGGTTGTACACAAGTCAATCAACTTGTGTACAACCAGCTTGTTGGGTTTTTCCCCAGCAATTAATAATAGCCAACAACACTGATCATTATATAGCCAACAACACTGATCATTGTATTTGAATGTCGGGGAAGGCTCCCTGCCGGCAGAACACAAAAGCACAGTGGAAGTGATTCCCCCCATCTACCTCAAATGTGTGGATGGGGAAATTGGCACTTTTTTATTTTGTTCAACCCCCTGGCTGAACAAAAAATGTATATTGTGTTGCCAGCCTTACCTACAGTATGTCTTTGGCTCATCATTGGCTTTCCTACACTTGTCAGGGTGCATTTGTGACTCCTGCCATACCTTGAAATAGGAAAGAAAAATCTTTTTGGTAATTAATGTTCTTTTTCAACAGCTGAATTGTTTCCTGATTTCTAACCTCCTATGACAGGGCAGTTATCTGAAAACTAAAAGGAAATTGGATTCTTCTGGTAAAACATATAGATAAATATGGTGCTTGTACATGTTTGGGGCAAAATGGAAGGTGGCAGTTTATTTACAGTACAAGTTTAGGCTATACTATACAACACCTTTAAATGCTGCTTCCCCATTGCCTCCCATTGGTCTTCATACATTTGAGCATAAATCACATTTTAAATACCTATTCTCCTTTTTTTCCCATGAAGTCATGTGACAAAATCTCTGGCTTATCTGTGTAATGTGCAGGGATGAGAATGGGGCTTAATTCCATAGAGCAGTCACATCATCCACCTGCATCCACTGTTCTAGGCATTGTCTGTGGGAGAGAGTTCCCTCTCACCAGCTGCACATTACCAGCTTTGCAGTCAAGTTACTACATAGAGAAACAAGATGGAAAGGCATTTAAATTGTGATTTATGCTAAAGTATATGAAGGGCAATGGGGAGGCAGCACTTCAAAGGAAGTATATGGTATAGCCTAAATTTCTATATGCGCCAAAAAGAACAAGTTGGGTGGAGCCTTGAAGTAAACTCTGACTATATTGGAGACTGGAACCTAATTTCTGGGTTGAAATAACGCTAAACTGGTGACCTATAAGGAGCTTTAAAAGTATCGACCTATAGAAAATATAGGGTACTGAAGATCGTCGCCAGTTCATGAGCGCACACAAATTTAAGGTTTGACAAGTTGGATATCTATTTATTCACTGCAACCTCATCTATTATATTTTACAAAAACAAAATAAGATAATTTATTGCTTTTTTGTGCCATAAACTTAACTTTCTTGTATTTTTTACTGCAATTTTGCGGTAATATCATGCGACATAAAAAATTGGAACTACCACTATTTCATTCTCTAGGGTCTCTGCTTTCAGAAATATATAATGTTTGGGGGTTTTATGTAATCTTCAGGCCTAAAATTATTTTTTAAACTTGTGCAAAAAAATGCAAAAACAGCTCTGGCAGCGAAAGGGATAAAGTATAAGGCGGACATTCCCCTTTCCTGATGAGCAGCCAATAAAACTTTATATAAAATCACACCATTATGTGCTACTGATAATTTAAAGGCATTCCATATATACAGTGCTCAGCATAAATGAGTACACCCCTTCTGAAAAGTAAGATTTTATTCAACATCTCAACACAAGAACAATTTCCAAAATGTTGGCAAAACTGAGTTTTATGTAACATTTGTTTTGCTCATTACATGAAAGTAAGGATAATAGTATAACGTAGATTACAAAATCTTCAGTTTTACTCCAATTAGTTGATGCAAAAATGAATACACCCCACAACAAAAACTACTACTTCTAGTATTTTGTATGACCTCCATGATTTGGAAGGACAGCACCAAGTCTTCTAAGCTTGGAATGAACAAGTTGGCAACATTGCAACATCTAAATTTTTCCATTCTTCAAGAACAACCTCTTAGAGCCTGGATGCTGGATGGAAAGTGATGCTCAACTTGTCTTTTAAGATTTCCCCATAGGTGTTCGATTGGGTTCAGATCAGGAGACATACTTGGCCACTGAATCACTTTCACCTTGTTCTTCAGAAATGCAACAGTGGCCTTAGATGTGTGTTTTGGATCATTGTCATGTTGGAAAAGTGCACAACTTCTCTTTCAATACAGAGCAGTACATCAGTGAATTCATGATACCATGAATTAAATTCAGCTCCCCGACACCAGCAGCACTCATGCGGCAGCACAGAAGGACGTTGCCACCACTATGTTTCACTGTAGGCACCATGCATTTTTCTTTGTACTCCTCACCTTTGCAACACCGTACAGTTTTGAAGCCATCAGTTCCAAAAAAATTTATCTTGGTCTCATCACTCCAGAGTACAGAGTCCCAGTAGTCTTCTTTTTGAGTATGCTCCCTGGCAAATTCTAGGCAGGATTTTTTGTGCGTGGGAGAGGTTTCCTACGTGGATGACACCCATGCATGCCATTCATCTGCAGTATACGCCATATTGCGTCATGGGAAACAATTGCCCCAGTTTTTGCTTTCTATTTTAGACAACTGCAATGAACTTGCATGGAGATTTTCTTTAACCCCTCTCATCAGAAGACGCTCTTGTCGAGGTGTCAACTTCCGTGGACAGCCTGGAAGTCTCTGTGAGATGGTTGCAGTTCCATATTTTTTAAATTTTTGTATCACTTTTGCTACAGAATTCTGACTGATAAGTAAAGCGTTGCTGATTTTCTTGTAGCCTTCACCTTTCTTGTGTAAAGAAATTATTTTCTTTCTCAGGCCTTGTGACATTTCTCTTCCATGTGGTGCCATTGCTGACAGCATGAAATGGGAGGGGTTTTCTTTGTTAAGTAATGCCCTTTTATAATCAACTGCTGTACACCTGTTTAATGAATATTTAGACTCACCTGTAGTTGAATTCTTTTTAATTAGGATTTTATTGTCTAAAACTTAGCTTTGCGTCTAAGACTTTCATTGAGGTGTATTCATTTTTGCAATATGGTCTTGAATGAATTTGTTAGGAAAAATATTTTCTTGAATATTACTGAATAAGTATAAACTAGGTGGAAACTGAACCCAAATCAGAGGGAAGCAACTCTGCCCATGGTATCGCAGGACACTAGCACATCGAGGGGAGGGGATATATGAGCCGTGGCATATAGTGTGGCCCCTCTCGGAGGCCACGTAGGCCGTGAACCTCCAGCTCTACGGATGGGGGTCAAACAGAACCCGATTCCCCGCTCCAGGCAGCGGAGCAGGTCCACAGGGATCCCCAATGTCGGCAGGATCCCATTATCCCCAGGATGGAGACAGATGCTGTAAGGTGCTTTTTATGGTGGTATTTATTCACCACTGAGTTTTTTTTATTTTTTTTTGCTAAATAAACAAAAAAACACAAACTTTTGAAAAAAAAAACACGCATTTATCTTTGTTTCTGTTATAAAATGTTTTAAATAAATAACCTTTTTTCATAAATTCAGGTCAAAATGTATTCTGCTACATTTCTTTAGTGAAAATAACCCAAATTATTGTATATTATTAGTCTGTAGGAAAGTTATAGAGTCCACAAACCATGGTATATACAGTGGGGATCGAAAGTTTGAGCACCCCAGCTAAATATTTGTATTAATGTGCATAAAGAAGCCAAGGAAAGATGGAAAAATCTCCAAAAGGCATCAAATTACAGATTAGACATTCTTATAATATGTCAACAAAAGTTAGATTTTATTTCCATCATTTACACTTTCAAAATAACAGAAAACAAAAAAATGGAGTCTGCAAAAGTTTGGGCACCCTGCAGAGTTAATATCTTGTACTGCCCCCTTTGGCAAGTATCACAGCTTGTAAACGCTTTTTGTAGCCAGCCAAGAGTCTTTCAATTCTTGTTTGAGGTATCTTTGCCCATTCTTCCTTACAAAAGTCTTCCAGTTCTTTGAGATTTCTGGGCTGTCTGTCACGCACTGCTCTTTTAAGGTCTATCCATAGATTTTCAATTATGTTGAGGTCAGGAGATTGTGAAGGCCATGGCAAAACCTTCAGTTTACACCTCTTGATGTAATCCCCCATGGATTTTGAGGTGTGTTTAGGACCAATATCCATTTGTAGAAGCCATCCTCTCTTTAACTTCAGCTTTTTCACAGATGGCATCAAGTTACCATCCAAAATTTGCTGAAATTTTATTGAATCCATTTTTCCTTCTACTCGTGAGATGTTCCCTGTGCCACTGGCTGCAACACAACCCCAAAGCATGATTGATCCAACCCCATGCTTAACAGTTGGACAGAGGTTCTTTTCATTAAATTCTGTGCCCCTTCTTCTCCAAACGTACCTTTGCTCATTCCGGCCAAAAAGTTCAATTTTAACCTCATCCGTCCACAGAACTTGTTTCCAAAATGCATCAGGCTTGTCTGTATGTTCATTTGCAAAGTTCAAACGATGATTTTTGTGGTGAGGACGTAGAAGAGGTTTTCTTCTGATGACTCTTCCATGAAGACCATATTTGTACAAGTATCTCTTTATAGTGGAATAGTGTACCACAACTCCAGTGTCTGCCAGATCTTTCTGGAGGGATCGTGCAGTCAAACGTGGGTTTTGAATTGTTTTTCTCACAATCCTGTGAGCTGTTCTGTCTGATATTTTTCTTGGTCTTCCAGATGTTGCTTTAACTTCCACTGTTCCTGATGATTGCCATTTCTTAATTACATTTCGAACAGAGGATATTGACATCTGAAAACGCTTTGCTATCTTCTTATAGCCTTCTCCAGCTTTGTGAGCGTCAACTATTTTCAGTTTCAGTTTTCTAGACAACTGCTTAGAAGAACCCATGGTGCTGATTGTTGGGGCAAGGTCAGATGAGTCTGGGCATTTAAAACCTTTGAGCTTGACATCACCTGGTCTTCCCAGACGATGATTGAGAACAATCCATGACACTGGCAGGTCTCAGATTTGCAAAAGGGGCAGTGCATGCTATAAATTCTGCAGGGTGCCCAAACTTTTGCAGATGCCATTTTTTTGTTTTCTGTTATTTTGAAAGTGTAAATGATGGAAATAAAATCTAACTTTTGTTGACATATTATAAAAATGTCTAATCTGTAATTTGATGCCTTTTGGAGATTTTTCCATCTTTCCTTGGCTTCTTTATGCACATTAATACAAATTTTTAGCTGGGGTGCCCAAACTTTCGATCCCCACTGTATATCTACCAATCAATCAATTCTGATGTGCTGATGGCCAATCTCATTTCCTGAGGCCCAAAAATGCCAGGACAGTACCAATACCCCCCAAATGACCCATTTTTGGAAAATAGACAGCCAAACTTATTTAGTAGGAGGCACGGCAAGTTTTTTGAAGTTGTAAATATATATAAATATATATATATATATATATATATATATATATATATATATATATATATTTTTTTTTTTTTTTTTTTAACATATTGTCACCAGTCCAGTCCAGTATTATCATATAAGTGGTGTGGCGGTGATTAGGGACACTGACCTGGTGACAGTATGTAAAAATAAATAATAATTTAATTATTTTTTTCAGTTTTTTTATTACTTTTTTATTTTATTACCATTTTCAACACACGGTGACCAAAGCAATACAATGTTACCATAGTAATATTGTACTACTCTGGGCAAGGATTTTTTTTTTGCATTTCATTGGTTTTAGCAACCATTGTTACTGAATGAAACTGAAATAGTCTGGGGGAAGGGTTAGATTTTTGTCTTTTTTTTTTTCTATTGGTGTCCCCATCTGGGGAGATTCACCGTTCACCCTCTCTATGCATCCTGCAGACCACTGCCACTGGGACAGAAAGTGCGACAAAATGCAGAATGTTAGCATTTCCACTAGAGCAAGAAGTGAAATGAAATGGCGTAGTGGAGACACCTGTTCCTGTGAAAAAAATGAATTAAAAAAATTGTTTTAAGCCGCCACCCCCACGCATATTTAAAAGTAAACACGTGTGTAGCATGTGCCCAGGATTTTTATATTATTGTGGATCATGTGTTTCCTACTCTAGGTGGGAGGAGGATACATTGTATCTTTCTCTTCTTGCACGAGAGGAAGAAGTAAATAAACAAATGTGTGTAAAGAAAATATATTAGAAAAAATGAAAACAAAGAAAAAATTAGCTATACCATGGTACGATCTAAATCAATGCCAGGGTCAGCATTAGGGTTAAGGTAAAGGTAAAAGGTCAAGGACAGTATATTTTAAGTAGGATTTAAAAAATAAAAACATTTTTAAAATTATTAATTAGTACTGTTTAGGTAGGATAAAAAAAGCAAAATACACACTGTTGTCTATGGGCTGTACTACGGGTACAAACAAATAATGTACACATGTGGTATCGCTGCGATCATCAGGAGTAGGAGATATTATTTTGGGTTGTTTCTTGGTGGTAAAGCATGGTAATAGCAAAAAATACAAAAGCTAAATTTTTAAAAATAAGTTTTTGCTTTTCTTTTTAAATAATTTGAATCAGTTTCCCTTTGATAATAAAAATAAAAATCAGGAGCTATCCATTACCATTTACCACTATAAGAAAGCCCCATTTGTCCTGAAATACACCATGGTATAATGGACCTGGATACAATAAGTAGTCGCACCGATATGTACAGTTGTACTAACACTTGTCAAAGTTGCAAAATGGTGTTCAGGCATTAACATTTGTTTTACCTTTGGTCACCAAGGGGTTAAAGCCCCCCACCGTCTACATAAGTGCATGCACATACAAATGTAAACACGTATGTAGAGTGTGCCAAAGAAAAACATTGAGTGTATCACACATATTAGATATGAATGAGAGATCAATTCTAGGGCCATCATTCATGGTTAACTGTGAACTGAAGAACACCAAAACTACCGCTCCAGGCTGGTCCACCCTTGTCTGCCAGGACTATCAAGTGCTAGTCCAGCTTAGATCTGAGGATGGAGGAATGACTGCCATCCGATAAAACCATTTCTTTATTAGGACAGATCTAAAAAGACAAAACTGATGACCTGCAAAGAGCCCTTTAAAGCATCACCTATGGATAATTTGGGGTATCAAAGTTTGTTGCCATTTCAATTTTATGGCTTGACATGTTGGGTTTGTACTTGGCTCAACCTTATCTTTTATATTTCATCAAACAATGAGAATTTTTTAGTGTTTCTATACATCAAAACTAACATATACATTTTTTTACTAACAATAGGGGGTTTATTAAACTGCTGCGCTAGTATGCTATAAGATAAAAATTTGAAACTAGCATCAATGTGTTCTCCAGAGTCTCTGCTTTCGGAAAATATATAATTTATTAGGAATATAAAGTCATTGTGAGCCACAAATCGTGCAGTTTAGCCGGTGTGCAAGAAAATGAAGAAAGTCTCCAGTGATTGGTCGGTCAGGGTCAGGTGACCTCCAACTGTCACTTCTGACACTGGCAGGGGGGTGAGTAGTTCTTCCACCTATACTTTGAGGAACTTTAGACAGATTTTATATATATATTGCTGTCAATAAGGAATGCTTTCAGAAATAGAAGTGTTAATCATTTATTTTTATTAATGAACAAAATGGAAAGTAATTGAACAGAAGAGGAATCCAAATCAAATCAATATTTGGTGTGACCACCCTCTGCCTTCAAAACAGCATAAATTCTTCCAGGTACACCTGCATACAGTTTCTGAAGGAACCCGGCAGGTAGGTTGTTCCAAACATCTTGGAGAACTAACCAAAGATCTTCTATGGCTGTAGGCTGCCGCAACTCTTTCTGTTTTTTCATGTAGTCACAGACAGACATGATAATGTTGAGATCAGGGCTCTATGGGGGCCAAACCATCACTACCAAGACTCTCGTTCTTGTTTACACTGGAGATAGTTCTTAATGACATTGGCTGTATGTTTGGGGTCATTCTCCTGCTGAGGAATACATTTGGGCCAATCACACGCCTCTCTGATGGTATGGCATGATGGATAATTATCTGCCTGTATCTCTCAGCATTGAGGACTCCATTGATCTTGAGCAAATCTCCAACTCCACTTCCAGAAATGCAGCCCCAAACTTGCATGGAATCTCCACTATGCTTCATTATTGCCTGCAGACACTCATTATTGTACCGCACTCCAGCCCTTGGCAAACTACCTGCCTTTTGCTACAGCCAAATATTTCATATTTTGACTCATTGGACCACAGCATCTGCTGTCATTTTTTTGCACTCCAGTTTTCATGCATAGTTGAGTCGCCTAGGCCTTGTTTCCATATCTTATGCATGAAAACATAGGAACCGGGGTGCAGAAAAATGGCAGCAGGTGTTCTGGGCCGATGAGTCAAAATTTGAACTATTTGGTTGTAGTAGAAGGCAGTTTGTTTGCAAAGGGCTTGGGAGCAGTACAATAATGAGTGTCTGCAGGTAACAGAAGCATGGTGGAGGTTCCTTGCAAGTTTGGGGCTGTATTTCTGCAAATGGAGCTGAAGATTTGGAGTTGGAGATTTGGTCAGGATCAATGATGTTCTCAAAGCTGAGAAATACAGGCAGATACTTATCCATCATGCCATACCATCATTGTGGTGTGTGATTGGCCCCTAATTTATTCCACAGCAGAACAACGACCCTCAAACATGCAGCCAATGTCATTAAGAACTATCTTCAGTGTACACAAGAAAAAGGAGTCCAGAAAATAATGGCTTGGCCCCCACAGAGCCCTGATTTCAACATCATCCAGTCTGTATGTGATTACATAAGGAGAAAGAAGGATTTGAGGCAGCCTACATCTAAAGATCTGTTGTTATTTCCAAGATGTTTAGGAACAACTTACCTGTCAAGTGCCTTCAAAAACTGTGTGCAAGTGTACCTAGAAGATTTAAAGAATTCATGCTGTTTTGAAGGCACAGGGTGGTCACACCAAATATTGATTTCATTTGGGATTCTCTGCTGTTTATGTAATTTCCATTTTGCTGCTAAAAATAAACTAATAACACGTCTAATTCTGAAAGCTCTAATTTATTTAGCAAATGAACCCAGCCGCTGCTTTCAGATGTACCCTCTACATCAAAAATCATATATTTTTAGAAATAATAGGCAGCTCTACCTATAAGTCTGTGAATTATCACTCAACTTTAGAATATAGTTTCCTAGAATAAAGAATAAACCATATATATATATATATATATATATATATGTAGGTGACCCTAATATGCAAACAAAAATAGTGAATAAAACACAACTGGGGAATAATTCTAGAAACAAAACCCGGGGGATTTACAAATTGGAAGCCCTGAGCCCACAGGATTTGAAGATAGAAATAGATCTCAATTGTTTTATCTCAAGGAGGAGATATTTCATACTTCTGAGATTTTATCATTCAAACTAAGCTAGATAGGTGTTGATAGCAATTTTATATATGGGGAGCACACATTTTTTAATGTTTATTCTAATTTTACTTATATATTTCATAAATGGCCACTAGATGACATTAGATTGTATATGCATTTTTGATGATAATGGTTATATATTACATCACTAAACGGCAATTTTCTTAGATAACGGTTTATGGATTATTATTATTACTGGGTACAAATCGGTTGATCGTATTTGTTCTTAATTGTAATCCTCCTCTTTCATATGATATTTGTAAAAAAATAATTGCTTAAAATGATATATCATGAGCCCAGCTGGCTAACTTGCATGCAGATGGTTCATTGTAAAATAGTTCTTAGCGAGTGGAGGATGTCGCAGCCGTACCTCTGCTTGATGACGTTCAGATGTGACAAAATATGTAGGTTGTGACTTCAGTTGGTGACCTCACCTCTGCTTAAGTTGTGACACACTCTGGCTCCAGGTGAGTACTGGAGCAGCGGGGTTCCCTTACAGCTTATGCAGGCTTGTCATTCCGGGTGCAGGATCAGGCACAGGGCAATGTCAATACATATGCTTATGTTTTTAGATGTGTTTTAAAAATAATACAGATGGAAAATGATGAGGGTTCTTCCTGGTCTGTGTCATCACATGAGCTTTATGAAGTGACAGTTTGGTGACCAACTCTGGGAGTCTGATGGTTAAAGGAAAGGAGCTAACTGGCGGTACAGATATTTTTACCTTCCAAGGTTGGAGAAGAGCAAGGTGGAGTATAACAGCAGGAGAGTGTGGAGATTACATCCAACGTGCATTCAGACCTGATTATTATTAAGGGGTCCATACAGTCTGATGAGTGAGCATTTTAAAGGAGAAGCAGCACCAATCACAAGTGTTTTTTGTGTTGGGGGGATAGCACTGGGCTTTGAATATCTGCTATAAGTTAAAGTTTACATATATCTATGGTTTTCACTTTGCTTTTATATATATGAATGTACAGTTGTGTTCAAAATAATAGCAGTCAGACATCACTAACCTGATCAATCACTGTTTTTGGTAGAAATGATATTTCTACATGGCAAATAATTTACTAGCAGGTGTAGTAGAGTAATAGAAATCCAACAGACTTAACAAACATGACATGCATGCTGCTGATTCTGTGTCATTGAATCACTAATTGAAAGGGGCAAAATAATAGCAGTGTGGAGTTCTATTAGTGAGGTCATTCATTCTTTGAAAAACAGGTGGCAATTATTGCCCTTATTTAAGGAAGGAAGGCAGCAAATGTTGTACATGCTGGCTACAGTGCATTTCTCTCTGAAATTCTGAGGAAAATGGGTCGTTCCAGACATTGTTCAGAAGAACAGCGTACCTTGATTAAAAAGTTGATTGGAGAGGGGAAAACATATAAAGAAGTGCAGACAATGATAGGCTGCTCAGCTAAAATGATCGCAAATGCTTTAAAATGGCAACCAAAACCTGAAAGACGTGGAAGAAAGCAAAAACTACCATTCGAATGGATAGAAGAACAGCCAAAATGGCAAGGACTCAGCCAACAATCAGCTCTAGGAAGATCAAAGAAGGTCTAAAGTTCCCTGTGAGTACTGTTACAATTAGAAGACGCCTATGTGAAGCCAAGCTATCTGCAAGAAGCCCCCGCAAAGTCCCACTGTTGAAAAAAAGACAAGTGCTGAAGAGGTTACAATTTGCCAAAGAGCACATTGACTGGCCTAAAGAGAAATGGTGCAACATTTTGTGGACTGATGAAAGTAAGATTGTTCTTTTTGGGTCTAGTGGCCGGAGACAGTTTGTCAGACGACCCTCAAACACTGAATTCAAGCCACAGTACACTGTGAAGACAGTGAAGCATGGTTGCGCAAGCATCATGATATGGGGATGTTTCTCATACTACGGTGTTGGGCCTATTTATCGCATACCAGGGATCATGGATCAGTTTGAATACATCAGAATACTTGAAGATGTCATGCTGCCTTATGCTGAAGAGGAAATGCCCTTGAAATGGGTGTTCCAACAAGACAACGACCCCAAACACACCAGTAAACGTGCAACATCTTGGTTCCAGACCAACAAGATTGATGTTATGGAGTGGCTAGCCCAATTCCCGGATCTTAATCCAATAGAAAACTTGTGGGGTGACATCAAAAATGCAGTTTCTGAGGCAAAACCAAGAAATAGAGAAGAACTGTGGAATGTGGTCCAATCATCCTGGGCTGGAATACCTGTTCACTGGTGCCAGAAGTTGGTTGACTCCATGCAACACAGATGTACAGCAGTTCTCAGAAACAATGCGACTACAACTAAATATTCATTAAGTGATTCAAAGGAAAGCAAAATCTTCAAACATTTTTCAGTTTATATAGTGAATGTTTGAGTTTGTAAAGAAGAATACCAACATTGCAATTTTTTTGAACAGTCTAATATTCACTTTTCTTCAATTTTTTTAGAGGAACAACACAAATTTGATATATTTTTCTTCATGATTTGATTTGGAATAGAATGTGTAGTGTTCCCAATGCATTTGTGTGTATGGAAATAAAAGCTATTAGAAGGATTTTGAGCTTTATTCACTTTTTTCAACACACTGCTATTATTTTAAACACAACTGTATATCTCTCTCTCAGGGATGTGCAATTCATATCAGCCGACGCTGAGGACATGTAGTTCCGGGCGTCGGTCAGGTAGTTTTTTGTTACCTGTAGCCCTGCTGCGGGCAAGCAGCAGGACTCACCTGTCAGGTGGAAGCATTCGAGTGGCAGCGCTGCCGCTCGATTGGTACCACACAGCCTACTATGCTACCAGCCTCTGCCCCGGCTCCGCTGGCCCATCTGCGGGTTTGGGACCATTTCAGTGACTGCCAACATGTATAGCGAAGGGAGGAAAGTGAACACATATGTTCCCTTCCCCTTCTTGTCCTGACCTGGAAGTGATGTGACGTCACTTCCGGGTCCCCGTCGACAGATTCACAGACATCAAGGCTGGGATAGAATGTAATGCGGTGCAATGTGCACAGCATTAAATTCAGTGGAGCACAGGAGGGACATGCAGGGTTTTTAAGATCCTGTATATCTCAAAAAAAGAGAATCTGCCACCAAAAATCATCACTTTTTGTCCCATGTGTGATGAAAAAAAAAGTAAAAGAAAAAAAAAAATTTAATTTTTAAAAAATTAAAAGTTACATCCAAACATATAACCCTACCAAATGTTTCAAGGCCTCCCCACCCCCACATATGTACGCACGTACAAATGTAAAAGCATGCGCAGGGGTGCCTACGCATGAAAACGACAATTGCGATACACATGTTACATATCGCGCGAACGCCAGAATGAGAGCAATAATTCTAGCAACACTGTAACACTAAACTGATGACCTATAAGGGGCTTTAAAAGTGTCACCTATAGAAAACATAGGGTTACTAAAGTTTGTTACCATTACACGAGCGTGTGCAAATTTAAGGTTTGACATGTTGGATATCTATTTACTCAATGCAACTTCGTATTTTATATATTCTAAAAAATTGGATAATTTATTGCTTTTTGTGCCCTAAAATTAATTTAAGTGTATTTGTTACTGAAATTTTGAGTTTCATAGACCTTTGTGATAATATCGTGTGACATAAAAAAAACTGAAACTACCACTATTTTATTCTCTAGGGCAATGGGTCCTCAAACTATGGCTCACCAAAGTCATTTACCTAGCCCAAAAAAAAAAAAAAAAAAAAACCGGTGCCAGCAAATAGCTAGGCCACTTGCTGGGTTCTCGGCTGTGAGGACCAAGCATGCGGCAGCCTGGTGAAGAATCACCCCATGACTTAAGGTTGATTTCTCTGCAGCCAGAGGAGCAACAGGAGAGGAGGAGGAGGAGAGCATACAATGCACCAGGTCCAGTGCATTACAGTGTACAGTGCATTGCGGTGTCAAGTGGGTTACAGTGTACAGTGCATGTTGGTGTCCAGTGCGTTACAGTGTACAGTGCATGTTGGTGTCCAGTGCGTTACAGTGTACAGTGCATGTTGGTGTCCAGTGCGTTACAGTGTACAGTGCATGTTGGTGCCCAGTGCGTTACAGTGTACAGTGCATGTTGGTGTCCAGTGCATTACAGTGTACAGTGCATGTTGGTGTCCAGTGCGTTACAGTGTACAGTGCATGTTGGTGTCCAGTGTGTTACAGTGTACTGTGCATTATGGTGTCCAGTGCATTAGAGTACAGTGCATTGCAGTGTCCAGTGAATTACAGTGTACAGTGCATTACAGTGTCCAGTGCATTGCAGTGTCCAGTGAATTACAGTGTACAGTGCATTGTGGTGTCCAGTGCGTACTGTAATAATAATATTGTATTGTGTTTTCCTGGGTTTTTTTGCATTACAAATAAGATATGTGCGGTGTGCAAAGGAATTTGTTCATATTTTTTCAAGCTATAGTCTGGCCCCCCAACAGTGTGATGGTCAGTGAACTGGCCACCTTTTTAAAAAGTTTGAGGACCCCTGCTCTAAGGTCTCTGATTTCAGAAAATATATATAATGTTTTGGAGTTTTGTGTCATCTTTAGGCCCTAAATGATTTTTTAAACGTGTGCAAAAAACGCAAAAACACATATATATACTGTATATAAATATATAGCAAAGTAACACGGCATATAATAATATGTTATGTTGAGGACAACATGTGAAGACAGCGAGCCACAGGCGAAGGTTTTAAAACTTGACCCTACTGCAGCCTGGATCCCACAATTGGGACTCCGCATGCAGGACAAGGCTGACATTGAAAATGATCAGTCTGTCAGCTGTGCTGTTGTCCAGGCTGTAGTCAAAATAATAAAAAATCAATTTCAACACACACAGAACATGCACATAAGAATGGTTGCCTCAATTGTAATACCAGTGTTAAAACTAACCATTCAGTTACACCTACTGCCAGGACATGTTTTTGTAACGGCCTATAATGGTAAACGGGTGGTGATGGCCGACAGTCAACTGGTGATCGATTATACATCAGCTGCCTTTAAACAGACTGAAGAATGCTATAGAGTTCTTCTGAAAGACCCACTAAAACACATTACATTATTAAAAGTGCAGCAGCAGCCAGCAAATGATCCCAGTTGTGTCATGTATTCAGCTGCAAATATGGTTGAGCTTTTGACTCCTGGAGGTAATCCAGAGTGTAAGTACAATATAAAGCTCCTAAGACCACATTTTATTCAATGCCTGGAAAATCAAAAATTTACCCGATTTCCCAGGAAACGCAAGCGTCCACCACCAAAACCACCCAAACCCACATAGGCATCATTTTGGATGGACCATCCAATTTCTAACAACTGATTTTTCATATACACTATGCAACAAATCATATACCAAATATGAGGAGGTAAGTATTGAGTAGAGCAGCAGGCTAGAGATAAAGTACAGTAGAAAAAGAGGAGGAGAAGGAGAGGAGTAGCATAGGAAGAGGAGTAGAGTAGAAGCAGGATATGGGAGGAGTAAAGTGGAGGAGGAGGAGTAGAGAAGGAGCAGGAGAGGAGTAGAGTAGGAGAAGAGTAGCAGGAATTGGAGAAGAGGTGGAGTAGAGTTGGAGTACACTAATGTAAACTACTACTACTACTAATGTAATCTAGAGTAAACTACGGTAGAGTAGAGATTAGGAGTATGGTAATAAAAATAAAAACTATAAAACATATAAAAATATAAACAAATATATATATATATATAAAATACACATATATATATATATATACATATATATTGAAAAAATAAAAATAAAAATTAGTTTGAGTAGACTAGAGTTAGACTTAGAGTTAGAGTAGAGTAGGGCTGTCCAGAGAGGGATTAATTTGACGCAGTTGGCCAGCTTAAACATGTATTGCAATGCATTTGAACTAAAAATCGCTGTGTTCATGCAGAGATTGCTAGAAAGGGGGTATAGCACTGTGCAGAGTGTCCATTTAGCATTTATAATGGCAACATACAGTCATGTGCCTTAGACACCTAGTGTGTGTGTGTGTGTGTGTGTGTGTGTATCTCTCTCTCAGAGATTAAGTTATGTGTAATAAAATGAAATGACACAGGGAAAAAGTATTGCACACGTTAACTGAAGTTTAATACTTTGTTCAAAATCCTTACTTTCTAATGACAGCTTCAAGACACCTCTTGTATGCAGAAACTAGTCACATGCACTCCTCATCAACCTTTTACTAAATCCTTTTCACTCCTCTATCAGAAATCTTGTGAGCACCACCTGGTTGTGGCTGGTGTATTGTGAAATTATGTGCTACTTCTGGATTATGGCCCTGACAGTGCTCACAGGAACATTCAAAAGTTTAAAAATCCTTCTTTAACCACTGCCTTTAGTATGTTTTACAACCGTAAGGTTGCAAAGGTCTTGAGAGAGCTCATTGATTTTACTCATCATGAGATGTTTCTTGTGTGACACCTTGGTAATGAGACACCTTTTTATAGGCCATCATTTGAGACTGAACCAGCTGATATTCATTTGCACTGACAAGGGGCAGGATTGCTTTCTAATTACTGAAAGATTTCAGCTGGTGTCTTGACTTTCCATGCCTTTGTGCATCTCCCCTTCTCCATGTGTTCAATACTTCTACCCTGTGTCATTCCATTTTATTACACATACCTTATCTCCTGAATATATTTGTTTTGGTCTCTTTGTATGTATGGATTGCATGGGTTTTTATCGACATGTGGTGAAAATTTCAGGTCGATAGCACCTTTAGAAATACATTTACCTAGAACAATAGTGACGTGTTCAATAGTTATCTTGCCCGCTGCATGTAAATGTATAACTGTTGGGATTTGAGCACAGGTATATTTTATTTTATTGCATAGTGCAGGTCAGTGACCAGACTTCAACCTATAGCTCTTCTACATCTTGTGTCTATTTGCCCCATATTGGCACAATATCAACTAAAGTTTTCTATAAGCAAGTATTTTGCATTTTGAGTAGCGAAGAGACTGGCCATAGAGGGGTTATGGTGATGCAGTGGACCAGCTTAAACATGTATTGCAATCTATGTGAACTAAAAATCCCTATTTTTATGCAAAGTTTGCTAGAAAGATTGTTTAGCAGTGTGTAGAGGGTTCATTCAGAATTGTTAGTTTTCATACATAGGTGCCCCTAATGGGTGCAATGACATTCCTGTGTGCACTTGGGGGCAGGATGGGCTCAAACATTTTTAGGGGAGATATTTAGGAGCTTAGATGAAACTTTATATTTTGAAGTTGTTTTACTTTTACTAAAATTTTATTCATATCTTATAGGGAAAATCATCCAATAGAAGATAGAAATATTTGTATTCTTTCCTTCTAATGGGACACATCTCACTTACCTTCTTTTAAAGCTGATGGAGCACAAATTAATCAGATTGTTTCAAGAGCATAAAATCTCAATAAAGTTATAAAAATGCATATTAGTTGATTTGTTTTCTTTTTTTTTATATTTGTTTTACTGCTCAGCTCTCTCTTGTGACCTATGCCATATGTACACAGCCCCACTTCCAAACATCTCCACTTTTGCTAAAACTCATCCCAAGTGCACACAAGTGCAGGGTAAATATGGGCTAGCAGACAGCAGTGATTTCGTGGCTTTTCAGCCAACAGAATCTGATTTGCTAAACATAGAAAATACAGATGATTTTTATATCTTTACATGTAGATGTAAAGCTACCTGATCACTCCTACCAACATGTAGTATGATACCCTGCCAGCAATCACAAAGCTTTTTTGTGTGCCCAAGATTCCTGTAGGTAAGTTCCACATGGAAAGAGTGCTGGCTAATCTCTTCCGCTTAGATTGAAACCTGGAAGCGCTTAACTCAGATCAGTTTTGGGCTCAGGGCCTCAGAATCCCAGAGGCAACAGCTTGGCAAGCGTCAGCTCAGGGACTTTGTCCCCTCCATCTACAGGCACTGCAAGCACAGGATGCATCAGGGATTTAAGGGATCCAGGAGTAATCCTGCTTTCTCACATAGCCCCTGCTCTGCTCATCCCTCTGCTCTTCTGCCCATTCACAGAGGGCTTTGTATTTGCTGAATGGGTGTACATAATGCATAGAGCTTAAGCGGAGAAGAGGGGTGGGCAGAGAGGCTGCATATGACTCTGAATCTGCAGGAGCTGAAAGTGCAGCATTGGAGCACCAGAATTAAGATAGGTCTATGAGGTGTCATGCACTTTGTTGGCCTTATCCCATATAAGCTAGCACATTTTAGAAAGTGACTAAACTTCTGAAGTTCAGTTTTAAGTAAAAAAAAAACACTGTTTAAGCAGCTTTACAGTGACACATGATTTTACATCAAACAGTAATAAGGCCCACTTGGACCGGCAGATAGAATTGGCCAGTAGTTCTTTGTGGCTATCTCTGTTCTAGTTGATAGAAATTGGCCAACGACAGGACAATGTTCCATCAAGTTTCATTAGAAAATTAGAGACTGCAGATAAAATATTGGGTGTTACTGTACAGGGGCGGACTGATAACTAATGGGGCCCCCGGGCAATAGGGGATTATGGGGCCCCTGTGTCCTCGCCCACACCCAAAAAAGCCTATGAAAAAAACAATGAAAGGTACCAGGGGCATCTCATGGGGCCCCATACTGACCCCGGGCCCTCGGGCAGTGCCCGAGTGCTCGATTGGTCAGTCCGCCCCTGTTACTGTATCATTAGGTGGGACTAACAAGGCAGTATAAACATAGAAAACATAAAGATGCTACAAAAGTTTGAATCTTTCCCTTTTTTTATTAACCGCACCAGACAGGACAGATAAGGTGGATAAATTGACATATCAGTCCTACATACCTTCTTCAGATCTAAGATCTCATCATACATGTCCTCCTTCTCTTTAACGTCTGGTGTTCCCAGGATATAACCTGTCAGTTGATAAAAAATAAATTAATTCACATCAGTCATTTAGGATGTGGAACATACAGACATTTAGGGGGGTCAGTCTATCTGTTAGTTTGGTTAGATGCCAGTGAGTTTAACTACTCAATAGCCTATGTAACAGTGAGATCTCCTTTTCCAGATTTCCATATGCAGCCATCTTCTCTTGTCATTTTGGGGGCATCTTAAGCTTGACATACACACAGATTTGTTTTAATTCAGCCAAATTAAACAACACGGATGGACAAATTTCCTACTGTGGCTATTGTATTCTGACAACCAGCACTGCCAGCTGATAGAATGCCTGAACAGTGTCTGCAGCTGATTGGATGCAGGATAGGTCACTATGGGCCAGGGGCGGACTGACAACTCATGGGGCCCCCGGGCAATAGGGGATCATGGGGCCCCTGTGTCCTTGCCCAAACTCAAAAAAAAGGTACCGGGGGCATCTCATGGGGCCCGAGTTTCCAAATGGTCAGTCCGTCCCTGCTATGGGCAGCACTGGATATTTAAAGTGCTTGTAAACCTCATGAACAAAGCATATCCCTCTATAGTGTGTATTTGTCTCTATCCAGAGCACTGAGCGTCATTTCTGTCAGCTGGTTCATTCCTTTGCTATTAGCATAAAGAACGCTGACAGGTTTTCCTGGCACCAAGAGAAAAAAAGGTGATAGGGGAGGGATCTCCAGCAGATTGACAGCCTCAGTTCTGTTCCTATGTGCTGTTTGAAGGGGGTGTGTTCCTTCCCTCCAATCAGCTCTCCTCACTGAAATCTGCAGTGTGTAATTTCAGCTCTCTGCCCCCTTTTTTCTGAAATCTCAGACAAGCTATAAAAAGACTGTGCTTTGA
This sequence comes from Staurois parvus, assembly GCF_062004578.1. Lineage (NCBI taxonomy): Eukaryota > Metazoa > Chordata > Amphibia > Anura > Ranidae > Staurois > Staurois parvus. The sequence continues at coordinate 17,758,361 of NW_028317814.1, read as the reverse complement.
ATGGATGTAGAAGACACAGATAAACAGGTACAACTTATGTAAGAGGAATTGTTTCATCTCTTTACATCACCTGAGGCCAGTCTCTTCACTGGGTATATGTAAGGTTTAAATCCACTTTAAGACAATTCCATCCCTATAAATAAAGCCCGCTGTGTGAGTTTGAACCTTGTTGCCTTAGTTAAGATTTTACAATTACCGTTACTGGAGGAGCGGGAGTATTTTGGCTTCTTCATCCCGAAAGCTTCCTTGAGATACTCCGGAGTACTGCTGCCAGGATTCACCCAAGCCTGCCCGGTGGCAGTGTCTGATTTCAGGGGCTGAGTCAGGCCTGTGTGGAGGAAGTAGAAGATCACAAGGAAGAAACCCATGAAGCAGTAACAGCAATGGCCACACAAACACTGCAGTGTATAAAACTACCAACATCTCCCAGTGAGATCATGTAGACTCCATGTAGATGTGAGTGACACACAGACATCACTTTTGTCATTTACTTTCATGTTTGTCTAGAAGAAGACCTTGGGGGTTATTTACTAAAACTGCATAGTGTCAAATCTGGAGCAGGGGCGGACTGACAACTCATGGGGCCCCCGGGCAAAAGGGGATCATGGGGCCCCTGTGTCCTTGCCCAAACTCAAAAAAGCCTATGAAAAAGGTACCAGGGGCATCTCATGGGGCCTCCTACTGACCCCGGGCCCTCGGGCAGTGCCCGAGTTTCCAAATGGTCAGTCCGCCCCTGATCTGGAGCAGCTCTGCACAGAAACCAGCTTTCAGGTTTTGTTGTCAAAGCTTAACCACTTGCCCTCCAGAGGATTTACCCCCCTTCCTGACCAGGCCATTTTTTGTGTTACAGCACTGCGTTACTTTAACTGACAATTGCGTGGTCATGCAATGCTGCACCCAAAATTAATTGATGCCCTTTTCTCCCATGAATTGAGCTTTCTTTCAGTGGAATTGAATCGCCTGTGCGCTTTTATTTTTAGAGCTATTAAAAAAATGACTATTTTGAGAAAAATAAACGTGTAAATTAATTGGTTTACGTGAAAGTTATAACGTTTACAAATGGCGGTATATATATTGGGATTTTTTTCTTATTTCTACTACTAATGGCGATGATCAACAATTTATAGCGGGACTTCGGAACTACGGAGAGCATTCTGATACTGGGGGGAACTGACTTGGTGTCACTGGAGATGTACCACCAATACAGTGATCAGTGCTAAAAAAAAAAGCACTGACAGTACACTAATGGCACTGGGCAGGAAGGGGTTAACATGAGGGGCGAAAAAAGGGTGAACTGTGTGCTGTTTTACTAAGTATTGTGTCTGTGTGCTTCACTGTAAGCACACTGCTCTGCACAGCTATCCAAAGCAGTGTGCAAGAGCTGACAGGGAGGAGAACTGTTTTGTTTACAAACAGTTCTCCTCCCCATCGGAGATGCTCGGCAATCACCGGGCACCGGAGAGTAATCACCGGCTGGGACATGGTGATTGACAGCCATGGCCGCGAATAGTGGTGCATGCGCCCCCTACCTGGAAGTGCTAAATCACGTATATATGTGATTTTGCGCACTCGTGCAGCTCTGTAGCAGTATTTCTGCTATAGGGCGGTCAGGAAGCAGTCAATTGAACAAGCTAAAGTGAGAAGCTGATTGGCTACCATGTACAGCTGCACTAGATTCGGAGTGCTACAGTTTTAGTACATCCCCCTTGTAATTATTTTTCTATTGTAGTCAAAGTCATTTTTAATAAATCTTCAGGTTTTTTTTCTGCATTTCATAAATGGTCAAATGGAATAAAAATAATCTGTTTTTACTTTACACAATATAATACTGTATTCCAAACTATCTGATTGCATCTTTTTTTATGCAACTTTGAAAACAAACAGCTGAATGTGAATGAAAGGTGCACTCACTCTGGGCACAGCTGAACTGAATCATGACCAAGTTCCATTGTCCCCCCTCCCCCCACTCCTGCACTGGTCTGCACTCACACTGGGCTAATAGCACGTGTTCCCAGGCGTACTTTCATCATCTCTGCTAACCAGACCACAGTAAACCCCGCTTCTGTGCTCAGTTATCTATGGAAGGTTCTGGGCTTGGCCACGATTTACACTCACACTGAAGCAAACTTAAGCAGACCCAGGGGCGGACTGACCATTTGGAAACTCAGCTGTCATTTACAGTGATCGGTGATCTGCTGTGTCTCAGGGACACAGCGAACCACCGATCACTACGCCGCACGCACCCGAGGGAGCGCATGCACAGTTAGAGTGGGAGGACGTCAAATGACTTCAGAACAAGAGAACTGCTGCCCTCCCATCATTATATGGTGGGCAGAAGGCAGTTAAAACACAAAGGCAGCACAGTGGCTAAATGGTTATCACTTCTGCCTGGCAGTACTAGGGTCGTTGGTTCAAATCCCAACCACGCCACCACCTGCCTGGAGTTTGCATGTTCTCCCTGTACCTGCGTGGGTTTCTTCTGGATACTCTGGTTTCCTCCCACCCTCCCAAAGACAAGCTGCTAGGTTAATTGGATCCTGTCTAAATTGGTCCTAGTATGTGTATGTATGTACCCCTTGAGGGTTAGGGACTTATGTGAATGTACAATATATACACAAGTTCTGTGAAGCCCTCAGAGATTTGTTAGAGAACATGAGTGAACAAACAGCATCATGAAGTCCAAGGAACACACCAGACAGGTCAGTGATAAAGTTGTGAATACGTTTAATGCAGGGTTAGGTTAAAAAAAAAATATATCCCAAGCTTTGAACATCTCATGGAGCACTGTTCAATCCATCATTGAAAAATGGAAAGAGGATGGCACAACTGCAAAGCTACCAAGACATGGACAGTCACCTAAACTGACAGGCCGGGCAAGGAGAGCATTAATCAGAGAAGCAGCCAAGAGGCCCATGGTAACTCTGGAGAAGCTGCAGAGATCCACAGCTCAGGTAGGAGAATCTGTCCACAGGACAACTATTAGTCATGCACTCCACAAATCTGGCCTTTATGGAAGAGTGGCAAGAAGAAAGCCAGTGTTGAAAGAAAGTCATAAGAAGTCCCATTTGCAGTTTGCGAGAAGCCATGTGGGGGACACAGCAAGCATGTAGAAGAAGGTGCTCCGGTCAGATGAGAGCAAAATTTAACATTTTGGCCTAAAAGCAAAACGCTATGTGTGGCAAAAAACGAACACTGCATATCACCCTGAACACACCATCCCCACCGTGAAACATGGTGGTGGTGGTGGCAGCATTATGTTGTGGGTTTGCTTTTCTTCAGCAGGGACAGGAAAGCTGGTTGGAGTTGATGGGAAGATGGATGGAGCCAAATACAGGGAAATCTTAGAATAAAACATGTCTGCAAAAGACTTGAGACTGGGAAGGAGGTTAGCCTTCCAGCAGGGCAATGACCCAAAACATACAGACTGAGCTACAATGGAATGGTTTAGATCAAAGCATTTTCATGTGTTAGAATGGCCCAGTCAAAGTCCAGACCGAAATCCAATTGAAAATCTGCGGCAAGACTGGAAAATTGCTGTTCACATATATTCCACATCCAATCTGACAGAGTTTGAGCTATTTAGCAAAACAAAAGAGTGGACAAATATTTCACTCTCTAGATGTGCAAAGCTGGTAGAGACATACTGTACCAAAAACCACTTCAGCTGTAATTCCAGCGAAAGGTGGTTCTACAAAGTATTGACTCAGGGGGGCTGAATACAAATGCACGCCACACTTTTCACATATTTATTTGTATAAAATTTTGAAAACCATTTATCCTTTTCCTTCAACTTCACTATTATGCTTCACTTTTTGGTGGTCTATCACATAAAAACCCAGTAAAACACATTTATGTTTTTGGTTGTAACATGAAAAAATGTGGAACATTTCAAGGGGTATGTACATTACAGCGGCCGAGCATTGTAGCTGGGTGGATGGAACCTGATGGGGTCTCAGAGGCACTAGTTCCCCATCAGGTCTGCTCCCCTTGTGACTAGGCAGTGGAAGCCTAGTCAATATACAGCCTGCTATCAATCACAAGGAGATTCATGCTTCAGCGTTTTGTACTTTGAAGTTACTAAAAAGCTCAAACATAAAAAATCAATTGTTCTCTATGGTGCCTGTTCACACCTGATCGTGCAAAACAGGCACCATAGAAAATTATTGTTTTTTTTTAAGTTTTAGCTTTTTTGGAGCTTCAAGCTACGAAACCCTCATGTGTGAATGCAGCCTAATGGGGAACTAGCCCCGCAGCTTCCCCCATCAGGCTTTGCCCACGGTCAGTGTCACTGGTTGCTAGGAGGCTGTCAGCTGTACATTCTTTTTTTAACAGTTGTGTTTATTGAAATCGTACAAAAGTACAACAAAGCAAGGTATATAAGAACAAGCAAACTTATGGCAGTCAGTAAACAGACAATACACATGGAATTCCAACGCTAGAGATCATACAGAGTCAACTGGTCATCCTGAGTTCGATTATAAAAACATACATAATATACAGTTGATGTCCCTCACCCATCAAAGAAGATTTAGGAAAAAGATCTAAGAGCATAAGTTGTAGCAGAAAAGAAAAGAACTGATAAGATAGAAAGGGGGAAAAAGAGGAGGGGGGAGAAAAGAAAAAAGGGAAAAGGAGGGCATTACAGGGGGGGAGGGGAGGGTTAGGGGAGGGTGGGGAGAGGAGGGTTAGTGGGGGGTGGGGAGAGGAGGGGAGGGCGTGGGAGGGAAAGAAGGGGTCAAAGAGGAAAAGCAAACCATAAACATAAACAATAGCCAAGCAAATAAACAATATGAACTGTGCACCGTGACCAGAACAGACGCCCAGTAATATAAAAGCAGCTTAGGAAGTGCCAGGCCACCATGATCAATAGGAAGGTGCAGAGTGAAGCAAAAAAGTCTAGGGGTCCTCCCAGGCCAAATAAACCCAGAGATGACGCCATCCACACTACGTGAAAAAGATTGCGGGATCTGCACCGGTGTATGCCAAAAAAATACGTAGATAAACTTAGGTAAAAATATAATTTTAAAAAGATTAACCCGGCCTATGGTGCTAATCAGAAGGGAAGACCAAGCATTACATTTAACCTGCAACTGCTGCACAAGGGGATGAAGATTGTCCGCTAGGTACTTCTTCAAGTCACACTGCACCGTTATTCCTAAGTATTTAAATTGAGAGACCGATCTAATAGGGGTGAAGGAAACATCAGGCAAAGGCCCGGCGGAAGAGGAAACAGTATGGACTATTCCGGAGTAGCTGCCGACACGATTGATAAGACTCAGCTCCTCTCTAAGAGACAAATTAGAGTCCATCAGTCCCTCAAATATAAGAGAATGTCATCCTCATACAGGGAAACCCTATCCTCCCGTCGCCCACCAGTAGGCCGTGTAAGGAATTGGAAGAGCGGATCAGGCAGGCCAAAGGTTCAATCGCCAGGGCAAACAAGCCCAGCGAAAGTGGACAGCCCTGCCGAGTGCCCCTATAGAGAGCAAAAAGGGGGGGAAAGGATATTATTAGTACCTACTCCCACAAGCGGTGCATTTTACAGACACCTGATCCACGAAATGAAGTGAGGGCTAAATCTGAAGTGGCGCAGAGTTTCCCAAAGATACTCCCACAGAACCGAATCGAAGGCCTTCTCGGCGTCCAGGGACAGCACCACCCCAGGGTCATCCCTGTCGTAAGCCGCAGAAATATGGGCGAGCAGTCTCCGTATGTTAAGATCCATACTTTTCCCTGGCATAAAACCTGTCTTATAGTGGTGGAGCACCACAGAGATAACCCAGTCTCTCAGCCAGCACCTTAGCGAGTACTTTCGCAACAGTATTTAGCAGGGAGATCGGCCGATAGGAGCAGCAGTGAGTCGGGTCCTTCCCGGTCTTCAAAATCACCACTATCACCGCTTGAAGCATATCCGAGGGGAGAGTTCCTGGCTCAAGTAGTGCGTTAAGAGAGGAGGAGCCTAACTATGGCGGCAGGTGAGAGCGCGATGTGAACGCTCTCCACAGGATAGCCACTCTCCCTCCCCAAATGTTCCCCGAGTAAAGCTGCGAAGGTGCCCGGGCAAAAACTCACGGGCGAGAGGGGCCCCCCGAAGAGAACTTCGAGGACAGAGCTGCAGGAGTCCACGACTGAGGGACGGATGATACCTCCCGCCCGAGACTGCTGGGAATCCAGGTGACGCGAGACAGTCACGTGATCTCCCGAAAGGGAGCTCTGGGAGACAGAGAAGCCGGCCGGTTCTCCGACACAGGGGGAGAAGCCGGCTTCCTCACTGACAGGACACGTGGTACCGGCTCAGCGTCCCGGTGAAAGGAGAAGAGGAGAGATTTGGCTGCTCTCCGGTGGAGTCAGAGAGACATCAGCGTGGGAGAAAGGAGACCCTGTCTTCCGGATACCTGTGAGAGAGGTAGAAGGGAGGAAAAAGGAGACCCGGAGAGACCCCCCCCCCCCTCCTTCAATCGAGGGGAAGAGGAGTAGAGCCAGAGCAGAGGACAGAGAACCTAAAGGACAACTTCCCTGGAAAGGCAGCTGGAATGTGGGTGAGTGAGAGTGGATGGACTGTATATTAAATCCGTGTTATGGACAGTTTATTAAAGCAGCAGAAGTAATTATAGACTGGGGGAAAAAAGAAAAAAAAAAAAAGAGAGGGGGAAATATCAAGGAAATCGAAGAAATTAGAACCTCTCTAAAAAGACCCATTATAGCATATACCCTAAAGCCTTAAAGAAAAGGGTTTGGACATATATAGAAAAGATGAAGAGTAAAAATAGCAAAGGGAGTGGTCCCAAACACTCCCAATCTGGAACAATCAGAAAATTTACGTCTCAAGGTAATGTGACCCCAGAAAGAACTCAGGAGATAGCAGAAAAAAGTATAATGGAAAACAGTATGGATAAGAGTACCAGATCGCCTGGGGAAATGGATAATAATAGCCAACAAATAATAGAAGGAATAGAGCTAAGAGTAAAGGAAGGAGAACTACAAATCCCAAATAAAAAGGAGATGGCAGAAATGTTTGGAAATTTGGAAAAATCAATTAAACAAGAGATGGGAATAATTCGGAAAGACTTGGGACATCTTTTGTCCAGAGTAGAAGAAACAGAAGAAAAAATTAAAAAACACGCTCAAGCTATTCCTGAACTGAGAAATCAAATAATGGAGATTAGGCAAGAACAGAAAAAGTTGGGATATAAGTTGGAGATACAAGGTAACATGTACAGGAAAAATAACCTCAGGATAAAGGGAATCCCGGAGCTTACACAAGAAGAAGATCTAAGAGAGACAATACAAAAAAATTTTAAATCCATCATGGGTAGACCTAGAACTGAGACATTTATATTGGACAATATATACAGGTTAGGAAGGTTCCAACGAGATCGGATGGAAGAGAGACCGAGAGATGTAGTGGTACAATTTAATAAAAATGGAGAGAGAGAAGAAGTATGGAAGAAGATAAAAGGAAGAGCTAGTATTGAATATGAAGGAAAAAACTTGCAAATTTTTGCAGACTTGACACCTGAGACATTATTGAGAAAAAGATCATTGAGACCACTAATAGAACAGATGAAAAAACAAAATATACAATATAGATGGAATAGCTCGATGTGTCTAATCGGATGGAAGAATGGAGTTACTGCATATCTGAGATTTCCAGAGGAATTAAGAGACTTTTTTGATAAACTTAATATTCAAAGAATAGAGATTCCAGGTTGGGAGGAAGAAGAAGAGGGAGAGAAATATGCTGAGGGAAAAGAGGAATGGCAGCAAGTTAGAAGAAGAAATAGAGAATAAATAGATAGGGGAACATCGGGGGAAATGGGGAGTAGGTGAACCGTACAAGGTTAGAGTTCCACCTCAGGGTCAGGATCCAAATGTGGCATTTGGCTCACAAAAGGATTAGATGGAATAAAAATAGGCCCAACGGGGGTGGGGGGAGACGGAGGGGGAGTAGATGTGGGAGGGGGGGGGGGGAATGGGGGTGGGAGGATGGTATAGGGGGAAGGTTTTAAAAATACTTTGCATAGGGATGAGATGTATTCAAGAATCATGGAAGATATAAAATTTATAACATATAACGTAAAAGGGTTGAATAGTCCTGGGAAGAGATTTAAGCTATTTAAGGAATTACAATATAGAGAAGCCTCAGTAGTTTTTTTACAGGAGACGCATCTTGAGATTAAGTCAAACATCAAATTAAATACTAGAAATTATCCAACATGGTTCTATGCAGACTCCCCAATTAAGAGAGCCAAAGGGGTGGCAATTGGGTTCGCTAAAAATGTAAGGTGGGAGGTGGAGGAAAGAGAGACAGACCCTGAGGGGAGATTCTTATTTTTGAAAGGTAGATTACAGGAAATGGAGTGTACAATAGCAAATATTTATTGCCCAAATAAGAGACCAGAGGTATACCTGAAAGGGATATTAAGAAAACTGAGGGACTTTAAAAAAGGAAGGCTGATAGTGGCGGGAGACTTGAATTTATGTCTAGATCCACAGATGGATACAACATCTCGTGTGCAACGGGAGGGAGGTAGGTCTATGAGGATTTTGAAGAAGGAGATATATGAGGGTCAACTAGTAGATATATGGAGGATAATGCATGGAAAGGAAAAAGACTATACTTTCTTCTCTAATGCACACGAGATTTATTCAAGACTGGACTATATAATGGTAGAACATCAACTTATTGAAAGGGTGGCTAAAGTAGAAATAGAAACAATGACCCTCTCAGACCATGCCCCAGTTATAATGAAATTGAGATGGGGGAAACAACTGACAAGGGGGGTGGGATGGAGATTAAACGAGGCCCTTCTATTAGATCAAGAGACTGACCAGCAGATCAGACGGGAAATGGAAAGATATTTTCAAGAGAACGAAACAGGAGACGTGTCAATGGCCACTGTCTGGGAGTCCCATAAGGTATATATTAGAGGTATATTGATTGCGTTAGGGGCAAAAAAAAAAAGGGAAAGGAGTAAGAAAATGACTGAGCTCTTAAAAGATATAACTGACCTAGAACAAATCCATAAAAATACAATAACATGTGAGATAGGACAAAAGATAATAGGAAAGAAGAAAGAACTGGAGATATTAATGGAAGAAGAGAGGAGGAGAGTACTCAATAAAGTTCTAGTGGAGAGGTATAGATGGGGAGATCGTCCAGGAAAATATTTAATGAAGGCCCTGAGAAAAAAGAAAAATAGAAATTACATAGAAAAAATAAGAAACCCCAAGGGAGAAATGGCTCACTCTACTAAAGAAATTGGGAAGATATTCAAGGAGTATTACAACAAGCTGTATAATATTAAGTCTCAAAACTTAGTAAATAATAGGGAAAATGAGAACAGAGAAAAAAGAAAGGCATATTTAAAAAATGCAGGACTACCAAAAATAGATGAAGACCTATTGAAATCCCTGGAATTAGAAATCACACAGGAGGAAATAAAAATAGCACTAAAAGACACTAAAGTGGGGAAAAGTCCTGGCCCAGACGGATACACCGTGAGGTATTATAAAAAATATAGTGAAGTATTAATACCAAAGTTGAAGGAATATATGAATGCCTTGGGGGGAGAAATGGAGATTAGACAGGAATCCCTACAAGCCCATATAACACTCATACACAAGGAAGGGAAGGATCCTACTCAATGTTCAAGTTATAGACCAATTGCACTCCTAAATGTAGATACAAAATTATACGCGAAGGTTTTAGCAAATAGGATCAAAGACTTAATGCCAGAATGGATCCAGGGAGATCAGGTTGGCTTTGTATCAGGGAGGGAAGGTAGAGATAACGGAATTAGAACTCTGTTATTGATCCAGAAAGCTAAGAAAGGGAAAACCCCGGCAGTGATTCTCTCGATCGATGCTGAAAAAGCTTTTGATAGAGTAAACTGGAGCTTTATGATGGACACCCTAGAGACCATGGGAGTAGGTAGTAGAATGAGGGAATGGATAGGAAAATTGTATAAAACGCCATCCGCGGTTATTTTGGTTAATGGTGAAAAATCTACACCTATAAGGATGTCAAATGGGACTAGACAGGGATGCCCACTGTCCCCTTTATTGTATGTGTTAACATTGGAACCCCTACTAGAAACAATTAGGAAGAACGTAGATATAAAGGGAATACAAATAGGGGAAACGGAACATAAGGTGGCAGCCTTTGCGGACGATCTGTTGTTTTATGTGGGTAATCCTAGGATAACACTCCCGAACTTAATAAAAAGCTTAAAAGAATATGGAGAAATATCAAATCTAAAAATCAACCCGACAAAAACCGAGATCTTGAATATAAATCTACCGAATAGTGAGAAAGAAAAGATAAAAAAAGAATTCCCTTTTACATGGAGAGATAGAGAGATAAAATATTTAGGAGTTAATCTTACTGCTTCATATTCAAAATTGTATAAATTAAATTATATTTCCCTTTTAAACGAGATTAAGGAGGAATTGAAGAAATTGGGAGGAGGAATCCCTTCCTGGTTAGGACGAATAAATCTGATAAAAATGATAATTGTACCCAAAGTTTTGTATAAATATCAAATGATCCCAATAAAACTCCCAGAAGCATTTTTTAAAGAAATTAAAAAGATGATAACAAAATTTATATGGAAAAATAAAAAATCTAGATTATCGTATGACTTGATAAGTAGACGAAAAGAGAGAGGGGGACTGGGAGTGCCGGACTTTAAGAGATACTATAATGCTGTAATTTTAACAAGAATTTATGATTGGACACACAATAAAAGGGAGAAAAGATGGGTGAAGATAGAGAATGATCTGAGCGGAGTTGACCTGAGTAGAAACATTTGGGCACCAGCACAATATAGAGGTTTAGAGAAAACCACGAGTGTGTTCACATTGAATGTTTTGAAGGTTTGGGATAATTTACATAAGTATATGCACTGGGATTTTAATTCACAATTAATGTCACTAAGGAATATGGAGTATTTTCCACCAGGTATTGAGGGGAGTATGGGAAAATGGATCAAAAAGGAAGACATTCAACTAAGGGATATTATGGACGGAAAGAAGTTGAAAACATTGAAAGATTTAAAAAAAGGTGGAAGGGAACTTTTTACTAAGATTGATGAGTGGAAATATCACCAATTAAATCACTTTGTTGAGGGTCTTCCGAAACCCATAAGAGGGAGAGGGGAGTGGAATTTGTTTGAGAGGTTGTTGGAATCACGAGGAGATGGAAAACGGGGCACGGCAAAAATTTATAAAATTCTCACCGAATTAGCCACGGAATTTAAACCAAGTTATATAGTAAAATGGGAAAGAGATTTGGAAGTGGAGATAGATGAAGATAAACAGAGGAAGATATATAGACTCACACACGAGAATATTAGCATGAGAGAGGTGGAGGTAAATTATAAGAGTTTAGTAAGATGGCACATCACACCAACTATGGAGTACAAAATGGGTATAGAGAGAACACAAGAGTGTTGGCGTGGTTGTGGAGAGATGGGTACATGGTTTCACATTTGGTGGGAATGCCCAAAGATACAAAATTTTTGGAAGACAACAGTAAACTTAATCGAGAAAATCTCAGGAATAAAGATTGGATTAGACCCACAAGTGTGTCTATTACATAAAACAGACTTACCAGTGAATAAATATAAAAATTCGGGTATATGGTACTTTGTAAATGCAGCGAAGGGTTTGATACCTAAGTTCTGGCATAGCTTGGAGGTTCCGAAAGAGAAGGATTGGGTAGAGAGAGTAAATCAGATTAGTAGGATAGAGAAACTATATTATATCCAGGAAGATAAGATAGAGATATATAACAGGAGATGGGAGAAATGGGAAGATTTTGTACACCAAAGGAATATATCTGAAGTAATGTTAGGAGAAGATTCTTAATTTCATATAGAAGGAAGTAAGAGAAAAATGCAAAGTGGGAGGGGGGTGGGATGTGGTAGGGCATAAAGGTAGAGGGAAGGGAAAAGAAGAAAAAGGAGGTAATAGAAAGAGAATAAGAGTAAGAATATTATATGAGATTGTGGATGAAATGTAGTGTGTTCTTCTTGCATGTGCCTCTTTTTTCTTTTTATGTTTAATTATAAATATAAAAATTTAATAAATATTTGAATTAAAAAAAAAAAAGTAGTGCGTTAAAAAGTGTTTGAAAATGGGGAGCCATTTGCTCAATGTACATTTTATAGAATTCAATTGAAAAGCCATCGGGGCCCAGCGTCTTGCCAGATTGAAGAGCACCAATCGCATGCTGGATCTCCTCCAAGGAAATCGGTGCCTCCAACCGCTCCCTCTGGACAGCAGAGAGAGAAGGCAGGTCAGCATGATCCAGATAGTGGGACAGATCCTGTGGCCTGAAGGCAGCTCTGGAGGAATACAAACCTGCATATTTGTCGTCAAAACGCCGGTTGATAGAGAGTGGATCAAGGATTCTAAAACTGTCTTCGGCCTGTATCAGGGCAATATTGGGAAGGGGGGATTGTTCCATAGCCATCCAAGCTAGCAGGCGGCCCGCTTTATCACCCTGTTCAAAAATTTTGATGCAGCATAGCCTTCCTGGAGGCAGCAGTACATAACAATAAAGAGTCCCTAATAGCCAGTTGTAAGTCGTGATGACTAACGGAACTTGGATTGAGCACATAACTGGATTCAGCTTCCTGCACCCTCCGGTCCACCAATATCCACTTCCACCCGCCGTCCAGTCTGCAGCCCCCTATTACAGTCCGATACTGATCCCTAAGAGCAGCCTTACAAGCCTCCCATGTAGTAGTAGGTGCAGCAGTATTCTCATTAGAGTTCCAGTAATGCACCAACGCCTCCCCTATAGGGGGTTCTACATCAGGATCAGTGATCCAATACTGAGATAACCGCCAGACCTTTTCCCCCAGGGCATCAGTAATGCTTAATTTAAGGAGTGGAGCATGATCAGAAATCCCTCGTGGAAGGATGGAAATCTCCCAAACCCTTGCTAAAAGTGCAGGTGTAAAATAGCATAGGTCAATTCTAGACATAGTTCTATGTGATGCTAAGTGACAAGTATATGCCCTGGTCCCAGGATTTTTCCACCTCTATACATCTGTGAACTGGTAAAGCTCTGCCCACTTGGCCAACTCTGACTTCCCGCTAGCGTCAGGAGATAATTTATCCACACTACAGTCCGGAATAAAATTAAAATCACCAGCAAGAAGAACATGGGATGTGGGATAGGAGGCCAGGAGCCGGTTCAAGGCAGCCAACGAGCGTGTGAAGGCAGGAGGCGGAAAATATAGCCCCACAATTAGCATTTCAAAGCAGTTAATCATCGCATGAATTATAACGTATTTACCCTCAGGATCCAGCCTGAGATTAAGGAGAGTGAATGGCAATGATTTGTGTATAAGGACACTAACTCCTCGAGCATAAGAAGAGTATGTAGCGTTATAATAATGACCAACCCAAGCACTTTTGAGGCCCAGTACCCTATGGCCCATTAAATGGGTTTCTTGCAAAATACAAATATGTAGAGCATAGGATTAGAGAAATTGGAAGACCAAGGAGCGCTTAAAGGGAGATTTGAGGCCCCCGCACATTCCAGGAGATACATTTCAAATCAGGAAATGACATAAAATAAATATTGGAGAACTCATTTGTAACCACTCAGGCTGAACCCTGGGGAAAAAAACATAGAGCTGTAAACCAGACATCAGAAGGATCAGTATACTAGCTGGATAGACCAAAGCACATAAAAAGTCAAATGCACCTTGCAACAGAGAAAAAAAACAAAAAACTCCCAAAAAACATTTAAAAAAAAACCCTCCCCTCACGCCCCTCCCCGATCCCCCTTCCAAAACTGGGAGAGTCATACTTCCCTGAAAAAAAACAGGCAACGGGCCATAGGGATGTCCATGGACCAAGTACATAGAGCAAGTCAGAAGAGCTCACATGTCATAGAGATGCTGTCTCATAGATAATAGAGTATATCACTCGGCCATGGCCGAGGGCTCTAATTTAGATTAAAACTTGGGAGACGGATGGTCCGGGAACAGAGGTAGCAGAACGACTAATCTTCCAATGATGCAACAAGATCACCGCTGAGATCGTAGGGTTTCCAATCAGGATGCTGCCTCCTCACGCAGTGATGAAGCGCGTGGTTTCACCATCTTGAACTCTGAACTTCGCAGGAAACAACATGCCATAAGTGAGACCTTTTGAGCATAGTTGAGCCTTAACAGCATCAAAAGATCGGCGTTGCTGTTGGGTATCGACCAAGTAGTCAGGAAACAACATTAACTTGTGATTTTCGTAGCGCAGTTCCCCCTGGACCCTGACTGCCCTCAGCGCCATATCTCGATCACGGTAGTTAAGCAGCATATAAATAAAAGTGCAGGGCGGCGAACCAGGCGGGCCCCTGGCTGCTGGCATTTCATGGGTTCTCTCGACCACAAAGAAGCTGGAAAAGGTGGCTCTAGGCAGCAAGGAGCAAAGAAGGTTCTCGGTAAACTGAGGCGGATTGTCACCCTCTGTCCCCTCAGGAAGAACCACCACACGGATGTTGTTACTCCTGCTGTGATTCTCTGCTCTTGTCTCGAGGTATTTGATCTTAACCCGCAGGGTATGCATCTCTGCCGAATAGTCGCGGATGGTGTCCTCTGCATCACTAACACGCTGTTCGACCGCTGCAACTCGGCCCCAAAATGTTTCAAGATCCCTCCGGATAAGCCCCACATCAGTCTGCAGGTGTTCTATCTTCGTGGTGAGCACCGCCTGACAGTTGGTAATCGCCATCATGAGAGAATTAAAGTCCGCCGGCGCAGTAGGTGGGTTTGGCTCTTGGGTGGGGGATGCGGCCATGGTGGCATCTGCTTTAGCTCCCGAGGGCTTACTGGTCTTCACAGCCTGTGTAGTTTTGGTCCTTCTGCCATCAGTCACAGGCTTTCCTCTAGTCATCCCCAATATTCCTTCTCATCGGCTGAAAGAATGGTTACTACAACAATTGGTGTGGAACACTGATAGCTGGCCCCCACATATGACTGAAAAAGTATAAACCAGGTGGAAGCTGAACCCACATCAAAGGGAAGCAACTCTGCCCATGGTATCGCAGGACATTAGGGGATATATGAGCTGTGGCATATAGTGGGGCCCCTCGAACAGGTACAGGTGGCACAGGTAGTGCAGGGATGGATGCCTGACAGATCCCAAGCCCAAACCAGGAGCCAACCAGGGCACAGATCTGCCAGGGCCCCTCAGAGGATTAAGTATCAAAATCTTTAGTGGGGGGGCTGCACAGACAGCACCAACATTCCCCCTCCAGGCAGAAGCCACCCCTCCATGGATCTCCCAGACCAGGTCAAGCCCCCTCTCCCCCTGGGGGAATGCACGGGCTCCCCTGAGCACAGTCCCCAGCAGGCAGCAAGTCTCCAGACCAGGATGCAGTGGTCGATGGAGGGCACCACCCTCCCCCAGGCAGCATCTTACCTACCCGGTATCCGATCAGCAGGGTCTCAGCACCCAGATGCGACACAGGCAGGGTCCGGTCCTCTCGGAGGCCACGTAGGTCGCGAACCTCCGGCTCCATGGATGGGGGTCAAACAGAACCTGATTCGCCTCTCCAGGCAGCAGAGCAGGTCCACAAGGATCCCCAGTGTCAGCAGGATCCCATTATCTCCAGGATGGAGATGGATGCTGTATGGAGGCAAAAGAGCTCTCTCCTAAGCAGCCGCTCTGGTTGCCATCTTGGACACCCCCCCCAGCTGTACATCCTTAAACAGTGACAGGTGGGGAGGGGAGGAGGTAGCATTGACAAAAATGGCACTTGCTACACAGCCTGTCTCTGTACATCAATTTACAGTTGGTCTTAATTATCTCCAGTTTCATTATCTAGGAACTGAAAGTAATTACTCTTGAATTTGGCTCTGTAATAGTGCAATTTAATAAGTAAAATAGTGCAGCGCTAAAACTATGATTCAGCAGAAAAAAGGGGATATTAAACAACAAACTGCTAATGTAATATAAATAACAGTTCAATATGAATGCCATTCTGTGTGAATATAAGGTGCCAAGTAACTGGTTAAAATTCGGTGGTGGTGTTCCAAGAAACACGATAAGATTACGCTCTCACAAGATGCGTAATATATATACACATTAAGTATCATATCCAGGGTTTCCTCATCAGGTAAAGGTCTGGTCAGGGGCGTAGGTAATCCTCCCTCAGGGTTATGGTCAGCAATGCCCGGTAACAGATTAAACGGATCCAGGTAACCAGAGGTCCTTTTAAGGGATGGGTAGGTGAGGAGCCTGCTTACAGGGAACTCCCTTCTCTGGATATAGATGGTCACATATCCAACCCCGATCAACTTCACAAGCGCACTAGACAGGGTTGCCCTCTATCTCCTTTACTTTTTAACTTGGCCCTGGAACCAATAGCACGCTTCCTCTTATTTCACTCTGACCTTCATGGCATCATATTTAGGCAGCAGGAGTTGAGGCTTGCCTTTTTTGCAGACGACATTCTAATTTTTACCTCGCACCCATCCCTTGACCTACCATACATTCAACATATTTTCTCCTCATTCCGCCTTTGCTCAGGGCTCTGCATAAATTTCTCTAAAGGTGAGGTGCTTCCACTGTTTCATTCCCGCCTCCCGGTATGGACGCAAAACTCAATCTTTAAAATTGCTACCAAGTATATCACTTATCTAGGCATAAAGATAGGGAAATTAGCTTCATCTGAATATGCGCTAAACTATACGCCCATGATCGCTAAAATTATTGGGGAACTGGAAATGTGGAAGGACCTACTGCTTTCACTCCTGGACAGATCACACCTTTTTAAGATGGTGAGTTTTCCGAAACTTCTCTGTCCGCTTCAAACTATGCCTCTTCTCCTTAAACACAGTGACATAACGAGGCTACATCGGGAAATTTAAACAATTTTATGGAAAGGGAAACGTCCCCGTATAGCACTTGCTAAATTATTCCTACCACGAATCAAGGGAGGCTCCGGTCTAGCATATAATCTTTCATGTCTGCTTCGTATAGGTCTAGACTGGCTAACCCAATCCTCCAAATATTCCAATTACCACTTTGAATCTGCACTAGCACATCCCTACAATCTCTCAGCCTTATTACATTCCAATGTTAACTGTCTGCCACCACACCTAAAGCACAATTCACTCATCGTTACTATCGTCACTACCGTTAATACATGGAGGGAAGTCAGGCGTAAACTGGGGGTCTCTCCGTGGCTCTCTCGCTTTCTTCCTATTCACCACAACCCTTCCTTTTCTCCCCCGCAATCCCATGATGCTTATGACACTTGGCTAAACCTCTCAACAGCGTCCTACAAAACTATGGGCTACCAGCACATCACTTTTTCTATATGCTTCAAGTAAGGAACTTTGTCAACTCCATTGCACCCATTAAATCTACTAGATTTCAGTCGACATTTTATTGATGTCTTGGCAAACTCTCGAAAATATAAAATATCAAACATATACAGAACGCTGAACCTCCTATACGTCAAACCTTTTGAGACACCCAAATCCTGGGTCAAAGATTTCGATAATGCATTTACAGCTGACCAATTACTGTCAGGCTTCAATTCCACATGTGCCTTCAACCACAACGAATTCTGGCGTGAACAACAATTTAAGATTCTCCATCGTGCTTACATGCCCTGTCTCTACTCAAAAAATGACCCGGCTCTGTCTACGTGCCCTCTATGCGGGACTCAAAAACCATCACTACAACACAGATTCTGACTATGCTTTGCTATTTCCACATTCTGGAAGCAAGTGGTCAACTACATATCCGTTATCACTACCTACCGACTACCCATCTACCCGCTACCGCTCCTCTTCGGCTATATAGAACAGCCAGTCATTTGCCTCTTCTTCTCCCAAACGTCATCCTTCAGAAATAACAAACCTTGGATATCTACATGTCTCCTAATAGCAAGACTGGCCATTCTCCGAAAATGGGTTTCCAACTGCTCTCCAACCATGACGGACATCAAACAAGAGGTCAACTCCCTTCTACGTCTTGATAGACTCAATCTAATCACCTTCCCTACCACTACAAAAGAGCCCCATTACTTTCGAAAGTGGAATTCCTATATTACAGGATCCCTATCCGCACAGGAGCAGGCATTCTTTCTCCAGAATTCTAGCCTATTAAGTCGACCAGTGAAACCTCCCACGAATCCAGTGGTATCGGAACTATCATCTAGTTGACTAGTTGACTTTGGTAACAATTGCTAAGCTGTTATAGTGCAATGTTCTACTTCCACTGACCTTCTCCTCTTCTTCCATTTATTTCCTTTCTATTTTCACCTCAACTGTATCTTGACCCTCTGTTTAATTTGTCAATTTAGGCTCATATACCCACTTGGCAATATCATTATACCATAGACCCACATCAGGCAACTGGAGGGTGATACCTCCTCTACATTACTCATGGCGGAACCCGTAACCACTAATCACTGCATTCCATTTCTTCTTTCTTCTTCCCCCTCCTTCTTTCATTTCTCTCTAGTCTACCTAGGTCCCAGGGTAAAATCTCCCTACTCCTCTATATTCCTTTACTCCAGCTCTCATATCCTTCCTATCACCATTCATCAACAATCTCACCCACTCCGACTATTTTATCTGCTCATAATCCCCCCCCCCCTCATTTTTTCTGTCTTCTTGCTCTACTTCTCTCTTACCCTTTTTACCTACTCCCAGCCCTCAAGCTCTCGGATATTTCCTCTCTCTTTACCTTCTTTTGACATGTTATTGATGTTTAACAGATGACATCTGCGTACATCTTAACCATCCAACATTAACTACTGGCGAATCACAACATCATTTCACTTTCTGAACGCATAATTCCTACTGGCTATTATTTCTCTCTTTTCTATACACAAGCTATTTGCCCACCACTTCCTCACACTACTTTCCTCGCTACTCACTTACGCAAACTTTATACCTTATATCATATAAACGCCCTTTCGCAACTGCTCCCATTACGCTAAGGGCATCCTATTTGCCGCACCATTACCTCTCTGACTAGATATGATGTAGCATTTGTGTCATAACTGTCTCACCATTTTGTTTTGTCTTACCTTGTTAAAACCCAATAAATATTCTTTAAAAAAAAAAACACAAAATTATCTCCTCATGGTAATTTAAAGTCTGCATTTTTGTTTGATTTGTATTTATTAATAACTGATAGATGTGGTACTAGGCTGGCACCTATTTAACCAGTTGAGCTCCAGAAGGTTTTACCCCCTTCATGACCAGGCCATTTTTTTCTATTTGGCACTTCACTACTTTAACTGGCAATTATGCGGGCATGCAACACTGTACACAAATGAAATATATATAATTTTTTCACACAAATAGAGCTCTCTTTTGGTGGTATTTGATCACCACTGGGCTTTTTCTACTATATAAACAAAAAAGACCATATGTTTTGGAAAACGTTACTTATATTCTATACTCTGAAAAATATCCAATAAAAAGAAAATCAATTTTTTTTTTCATAAACTTATGCTAAAATTTATTCTGCTACCTGTTTTTGTTCAAATAAAATCCCAAAAGGTATATATTATTTGGTTTGTGTGAAAGTTATAGTATCTACAACGATGGTGTACATATACTGGAATTTACGCAGCTATGATGCTATACTGGTAATGGCAGTGATCAGTGACTTATAATGGGACTGTGATAGTGTGACAGGCAGACGCTGGCTGGGGGAGGGGGATGGGACACCGAACTCAATAGTGACACGGATAGTGTTCAGTGCTAGTTCTGTACACTATCACTGTGCTAATGACACTGGCTTGGAAGGGGTTAACATTTACGGGCAATCAAAGGGTTGTGTGGTGCCTGTTATGTGCTGCTTTTATAGATCTTGCTATTTTTTTCTCCCTGCTTTTCAAGCAGAAGAAACAGCCAGATCACTCCTCTGTTGACAGAGTCCTGTGTTTTTGTCAACACAGGACTCTGGGCTGTGAATTGACAGCTGATCAGCAGGTTTCAGCTAAAATTATTGTCTAAAACCTGTTGACAATATTGCAAACAAAAAAGTCTGCAATCACAGCGCAGGTCAGCAGGGGGCGCTCATGCAAGCACCCACGGACCTTGAAAATGCCAGTCACGCGTATATCCGGGACTGAGCTCGCCCGTGCCGCCATGCTGCAGGAAATATACTACGGCGAGAGGTTAGTTAGTGCTGAGTAAATCAGTCTCACCATCACAGACTAACCATTGTCACTTGACTCATTAGAAAAAGTAGATCTTTCTTTTTGAACAACCTTACCATTGCTGTATATTATGGAACATCAAATAAGTATTCATGCACACGAGTTACTGAACTTTAATAAAGGCAAATGTAGAAAATGATTCCATGTGTTGTACTGCTGTCTGCTGGCTAAACAATTATCACTTCTGCCTGGCAGTACTAGGGCTGTCAGTTTGAATCCCAACCACGGCTCCACCTGCCTAGAGTTTGCATATTCGCCCTGTGCCTGTGTGGGTTTCCACCAGGCACTCCGGTTTCCTCCCACAATTCAATGACATGCTGGCAGGTGAATTGGATCCTGTCTACATTGGCCCTAGTATGTATATGTATGAATGTAAGTTATGGACCTTAGATTGTACGCCCCTCGAGGGTTAGGGACTGATGTAATGTACAATATATATGCAAAGCGCTGCATAAATTGATGGCACTATATGGGCTTCTTCACACTTGACTTCTTCCCAAGCGCCCCCATAGCGTTATACAGGCATTTTAAGCGTTTAAAACGCTCTCCAAACACCCTGTACATGGTTTTATAGGTGCTTGACAGGTGTTAAAACCACACCACAAACGCCTATAATGAACCTAATGGTAATTAAGCCCCACAAATGCCTGCCAGGTGTTTGAGGAGCGTCAACATAGACTTGAATGGGAGGCGTTGAAAGGCTTTAACTCCTCCTGACTGGACATCAGGCGTCAATTTTGACACTTCACTGTGAACAGCAATGTGTGCTGCCATGTGTATAATTTTCATAGGCGTTTGAGGAGCATTAAAAACACCCTTCAAACGCCTGCTTTCACCTTGTGTGAACTGAGCCTATAGGTACCTGTAATAAATAAATGAATTAAAATAATAAAAACACAAGCTGTTCACAAACATACATATAAAACCTTATCTCTACTTTTCCATGGATCTAGCATTAATATATGAAATATATGATGATCTAGCAGTAGTACAGCATTGGAAGACTGTTACTTTTGGCATACGGTGGCACACAGGACCACCAATCTCTATTAGTGGTGGACCAGCTTTTGACACCCCCTTCTACACAAGAAAATGGTGCGGCCTCAAAGGAAATTAAGTCTCAGAGGACATTTCATGGCCAATTCTGACCTTGTTCTGCAACATATAAATGAGCGTACAGCCATTGACATGACAGGCATAGGGAGACACTTTATTTTAGGACGGTGTATTTTCCTAATCTGCATACTTGGGCCAGGTCAGTGACTTTGTATGTACTGAAGACAGATGGCCAACATTACAGCTATGTGCCATGTGTCATTCCTTCAGAACTCTGTGCTGCGGCTGGGACTCCCACGTGCATGCGCGGGAGTGGAGTCATCGCGGCTCGGCCATTTAAGCAGCCACAGCACGGGAACCCGGAAGGAAGACCAGGTGAAGATGGAAGCCTCTGCAGCTGTGACAGCATGCCGCTGGAGGGCATCATTTCAAGATAAGTCTTTACTAATGTGCTAGTATGCGATGCCTACAAGCACATTATGCCCTTACCTTGCAGGAGGAAATTTTTTCTTTTCTCCCTTTACTACCTCTTTAGCCACTTCAATACCAGGCACTTTTACCCCCTTCGTGCCAAGGCCAATTATCAGCTTTCAATGTTGTTGCACTTTAAATGACAACTGCGCGGTCATGCAACACTGTATCCATAAAAAAAGTTTTAGCACTTCTTTTCACGCAAATAGAGCTTTTTATGGTGATATTTATTCACCACTGAGTTTTTTATTTTTTGCTAAATAAAAAAAAAAAACAAAACGAGGGGTTCGAGCTTACAATCTAGGAATATATATCTGGCAATCGATCAATCCTGATGTATTGACGGCCAATCTCATTTCTTCAAGCCCGAAAACACGACAGTACCAATACCTCCCAAATGACCCATTTTTGGAAAATAGGCAGCCAAAGATATTTAGTAAGAGGCATGACAAGTTTTTTGAAGTTGTAAATTTAAAAAAAATATATATATATACTGTATATATATATACTGTATATATATATATATATATATATATATAGTTGTGTTCAAAATAATAGCAGTCAGACATCACTAACCAGATCAATCACTGTTTTTGGTAGAAATGACATTTCTACATAGCAAATAATTTACTAGCAGGTGTAGTAGAGTAATAGAAATCCAACAGACCCAACAGTCATGACATGCATGCTGCTGATTCTGTGTCATTGAATCACTAATTGAAAGGGGCAAAATAATAGCAGTGTGGAGTTCTATTAGTGAGGTCATTCATTCTTTGAAAAACAGGTGGCAATTATTGCCCTTATTTAAGGAAGGAAGG
This sequence comes from Staurois parvus, assembly GCF_062004578.1. NCBI lineage: Eukaryota > Metazoa > Chordata > Amphibia > Anura > Ranidae > Staurois > Staurois parvus. Next base: position 17,735,807 of record NW_028317814.1, on the reverse strand, counting down.
CAGCATATGTCGTACATGCTGGTTACAGTGCATTTCTCTCTGAAATTCTGAGGAAAATGGGTCGTTCCAGACATTGTTCAGAAGAACAGCGTACCATGATTAAAAAGTTGATTGGAGAGGGGAAAACATATAAAGAAGTGTAGAAAATGATAGGCTGCTCAGCTAAAATGATCGCAAATGCTTTAAAATGGCAACCAAAACCTGAAAGCGAAAAACTACCATTCGAATGGATAGAAGAATATCCAAAATGGCAAGGACTCAGCCAACAATCAGCTCCAGGAAGATCAAAGAAGGTGTAAAGTTACCTGTGAGTACTGTTACAATTAGAAGACGCCTATGTGAAGCCAAGCTATCTGCAAGAAGCCCCCGCAAAGTCCCACTGTTGAAAAAAAGACATGTGCTGAAGAGGTTACAATTTGCCAAAGAGCACACTGACTGGCCTAAAGAGAAATGGTGCAACATTTTGTGGACTGATGAAAGTAAGATTGTTCTTTTTGGGTCTAGTGGCCGGAGACAGTTTGTCAGACGACCCCCAAACACTGAATTCAAGCCACAGTACACTGTGAAGACAGTGAAGCATGGTTGCGCAAGCATCATGATATGGGGATGTTTCTCATACTACGGTGTTGGGCCTATTTATCGCATACCAGGGATCATGGATCAGTTTGAATACATCAGAATACTTGAAGAGGTCAAGCTGCCTTATGCTGAAGAGGAAATGCCCTTGAAATGGGTGTTCCAACAAGACAACGACCCCAAACACACCAGTAAACGTACAACATCTTGGTTCCAGACCAACAAGATTGACGTTATGGAGTGGCCAGCCCAATCCCCGGATCTTAATCCAATAGAAAACTTGCGGGGTGACATCAAAAATGCAGTTTCTGAGGCAAAACCAAGAAATAGAGAAGAACTGTGGAATGTAGTCCAATCATCCTGGGCTGGAATACCTGATCACTGGTGCCAGAAGTTGGTTGACTCCATGCAACACAGATGTACAGCAGTTCTCAGAAACAGTGCTTATACAACGAAATATTCATTAAGTGATTCAAAGGAAAGCAAAATCTTCAAACATTTTTCAGTTTATATAGTGAATGTTTGAGTTTGTAAAGAAGAATACAAACACTGCTATTTTTTGAACAGTCTAATATTCACATTTCTTCAATTTTTTTAGAGGAAGAACACAAATGTGATATATTTGTCTTCATGTTTTGATTTGGAATAGAATGTGTAGTGTTCCCAATGCATTTGTGTGTATGGAAATAAAAGCTATTAGAAGGATTTTGAGCTTTATTCACTTTTTTCAGCACACTGTTATTATTTTGAACACAACTGTATATATTTTACATATTGTCACCAGTCCATTACAGTGTTATCATATAACCGGTGTGGCGGTGATTAGGGAGTCTGACCTGGTGGCAGTATGTAAAAATAAATAAATATATAATTATTTTTAAAAAAAATGTTATTACTTTTTTTTTCTTTCTTTTTTTTTTTTTACCATTTTCAACACGCTGTGACCAGAGCAATACAATGTTACCATAGTAACATTGTACTACTCTGGGCAAGTGATAAGGATTTTTTTTTTTTTTTTTGCATTTCATTGCTTTTAGCAACCATTGTTACTTAATGAAACTTATTCATTCAGTCTTTTGTTGTGATTAGCTGTGATTGGGCAAAGCTCGCCACATGCTACAGATGGGCTGTGATTGGCCCTGTCTGTTCCAGGAGACTGCTCGGACCAATCACAGCATGGGATGGCATGAAAGGAAGCCATCCATTGTATACACTTGTCATGTGATTGGTCACAGGGGTCAAATGACACTGGCAGCAGGCCACTGTAGTAATCTGTCATCGGTTGTGTGGACACAGCCAGTGACAGATTGTGCAGCCGTGTGAGCGGCACCCTCTGTTAGGACGAAGGAGGAGCGTCCTGTCCAGCTGGCAATATGCTATAGGCCGTGTGGGAAGGTGGTAATGCATAAGCAAATTTATTTTTTGTGGAAATAGTCTGGGGGAAAGGTTAGAGTTTTGTCTTTTTTTTTCTATAGGTGTGCCCATCTGGGGAGATGCACCCTTTACCCTCTCTATGCATCCTGCAGACCACTGCCACTGAGACAGAAAGTGCGACAAAATGCAGAATGTTAGCATTTGCACTAGAGCAAGAAGTGAAATGAAATGACGCAGTGGAGACACCTGTTCCTGTGACAACTCTCCAAGATGGCAATTCCTTTCATTTTGGAGAGATTTCTGTTCATTTCCTATTGCATCAGGACAGGAAATGAAAAGAAATCTCTAGCAGGCCACAGACAGCAGAAAAATAATCCGATTGGGGTTTTAACCTTTTTCTACTCCATCAAAAACTGAAAAAAAAAACGTTTATTCTATACATACACTTTACTAAACCTACTAGAGTGTGCCCAGGCCTTTTATATTATTTTAAGCCCTCACTCCCGCAAGTGCGAACACGTATGTAGCATGTGCCCAGGCTTTTTATATCATTGCGGATCATGTGTTTCCTACTCTAGGTGGGAGGAGGCTCTGTCTCTCATACACTGTCCTGCAAGATGACTTGGGAAAATTCCTTAACACATTTCTGCCCACCGCATGCAGATATATGGACTCACTAAACTGAGCCTTTATCCACGGGGCCGCATATCTGCGTACCCGTCTTTGTGCTGGGAGCGCACCACGCAGCATACTCCCAGCACAGACACTGAGCTCTCACCAGGAGCCCCGAATCTCGTACTAACAATCAGGAACCAGGGCTGCTGGTTCCCAGCCACCTGATCCCTGTGATAGCCTCTCATTGGCTCCCGCAGTGATCAGACACTGTGCATCCCACTCATGTGTTTACTTTCTCTTCTGAATGGTGAGAAAGATATACGGTATCTTTCTCTTCTTGCATGAGAGGAAGACATACATAAACAAATGTGTGTAAAGAAAATATAATAGAAAAAATACCACATATTAAATAGTGAAGCGCTAGAAAATATCAAAAAAACTCCCTATATATACATCATAAGTACCATCTGAACCTATAATAATAAATACCATATGGTGATAAAAAATATATATTATGTCTATTGGTGAGAAACTTAAATAATTAATAAATATCTCATACATAAACTAACCATAAATACCTCATAATATAAATGTGTGATAAAAAATAACAATTGATATATGCTTAGTTGATCCTCAAATACATCAGTGATAAGAAATCAATATTCCTAATTATGCTAATTCATAATAAGTAATAAAACTGTAACTATCCCTGGTAAATTGTGACAAACCTATGAATAAAAATAAATATAAATAAACCGTGATTCTTCATCAAATAAATACGTGATTCATAAATTCTGTGGTAAACTATATATCAGAGTAAAAATATTATTAATTAAATCCGCTTAATTGTGTGAAAAATAGATCAAACCACTGTGTCTAAATAAACACAAAAGTCCATGAATATAATGTGAAAACACTCTGTGATCTTCACTTCTAGTGCTCAAAAGGAATCCTCCAATGGCAGCAATGCCTGCTCACCTCCCCACCTCGACCCACACAGGGCCACAAGGCAAAAATTCTCCTCACAGGCAATCCTTTACTCCAGGCAGCTCAGCAAGGGGCCACAGGACTTCCACTCCACCTCCTCTCAAACGTCATATAGGACACAAACAGAGCTCCTCCTCACTGGGCACACACTCTCCACTCTCACACCACTTCAGAGGGACTTCAGCCTCTAGCTGTCAGTGCTGCACCAGGCTGTGAAATAAATGAATTCTGATTGGTGCTAATAGCAACAATAGACTTTTCCTTATAATACACTTGTCATACAATGCATTTTTAATCCCCTAATTATGTAGAATTTGTAGAATTCATTCACTAGATCACATTTAGGTGGACGGGGTTGTTTACATTTTGCTAGAATGTCATTGAAGTGTCCCAAGTGACATGTCATTCAGTTCTCTTCATCATTGGGGCCTTGTGATGTGGAGGCTTGAGTCCCTAATGCTGAACAGAAAACATGTCCATGTGTGAGATAGATATATATATATACAGGGCTTTCCTTCTGGCTGAACTAGGGTCTGACACCCCCACTGATGTACGCGGGGAACGAGTGGGACTTTCTCAGCTCTCTGCAGCTGTGCCGGCCACAGAGTAAGCAGACGGATGCATTTGCCAACGCTGCCTCTATAGTGCTGGCCGGCGGCTGCAGCAGTTCTGACCGTCTCCAGCAGAGATCTATGTGAAGCTGCCCTCTCCCTGTATAGGGTAGGGGATATGCCTTGACAGGGGAGCCAGGAACAGGCTGCAGGGACTGAGAGAGATCTGCTGCCTGTAGGTTTGCTGCCTGTGCCCACTCCTAGTGTCCTCGCTCCTCCTGGCTGAGTGCACAGTTCCCCCATAACTAATTGTTCATGTTACATAGAGAATGTGGATCTATTGTTGCTGCTGAGGAACAGTATGGGGATCTATTGTTGCTGCTAAGAGGCACAATATTGCTGCTGGGGTATCTATTGTTGCTGCTGAGGAACAGTATGGGGATCTATTGTTGCTGCTAAGGGGCAAATTATTGCTGCTGGGGTATCTATTGTTACTGCTGGGCTATCTTTTCTTGATGCTTGGCTAATTATTGTTGCTTCTGGGGTAACTATTACTGCTATCTATTGT